>NC_084485.1:6519397-6826988 GCF_030035675.1 Rhineura floridana
ACATTTTAAAAAATGCTGCTCTTGGCCAAATATAAATATATGCTGCCACATCCCAGGAAATACGTATTGCTCAGTTTTCAAGATTGTGAGCGATTAAGAAAAGACATCATTTTGAATGCTGTGCAATTGCTTGGGCCAGACTGGTTTGCCCTTTAAATCTTGTCCCTACATTTCTCACCATCCACCCCTGGAGATTCCTGTAATTTTATAATTGATTATAACTGGAAGCAGGAGGACACAGCATTGGTATGAGAGCATAAAGAAAGGCCTGTAAGCAAGAGTTTCATCTAGCCTAGGGTTGAATCTGCAGGTAGAGCAAATGAGGATGAGGAGTGGGCTATACCACGGCTGGTAGGGATTGTTCACATTTTGAAATACCCATTTGAAGAATAGTCCTTGCAAAGAGAAAATAAGCACTACATGGAGAAGAACGATAGCTCAGCCACTGCCATTTTGTGTTTGTCTTAAAAAAACACAACACTTTCAGGAGTGTGTACACACACATCCACATTAAAAATGTGATTGTCTACCTGTAGCCTGAACTGTTCTACCATCTCTTCTGCAGTCTGTTTTACCATCTCCAGAGTGTATCACCTCTTTATGTCTCATGCATAGGTCCAGTGCTAGAGATGGAAATGATCTATCTATCTATCTATCTATCTATCTATCTATCTATCTATCTATCTATCTATCTATCTATCTATCTATCTATCTATCTATCTATCTATCTATCTATCTATCTATCTATCTATTGAGAAAAGAAATCTCAGGAAAACTCTTCTCACTTGCGTTTGCTTGCAAATATGGGGATTTAGATTGGCCTAGTTTGATTCTACTTGTCTAAGCACTTGAAACGCTAATTTATTCTCCTAATAGTCACCTAATCTGAATTTCTTCACTGCACCTCTAGCTAGCTGCTTAAAAGTGTCTGGCTAAATTGAATTTTAAAATTCAAAATTTGAATGTTTTAAATGGAACCTTTTCATTTTTTTTAAAGTCCATTTGAAACTTGTACAGTGTTTTGGCTTGATTTTTAGGTCCATATTCTCTGTTTCTAGTGCTGGCAGAGTAGTGAATCCGCTCCGGGCTTTAGTCCAAACTTTAAAGGAGCACTTTGGACAGCTCCTTGAAAGTTTGGACTAAAATGTGGAGCAGATTCACTGTCCCACTGACATCGGAGCCACCAGTCTCCGCTGGTCTGGTTGCTTTGAGAAAGCAGCTTGTGTAGTAATCAGGCGCATCCACGTGTGGCTTTACTGTCCTCTGGATTCAGAAGGGCAAGACGTAGATCATCAAAGCTAAGACCTTGAATTAGGGAATAAAACACACTGAATGTCACTGCATGTGGATTGCTTGGGGTGGGGATTGGGTTACGCTTGGAAAGTGCACCTATCTCCCTTCAGAAAGTGCTATGCAGATTGACTGATTGATTATTATTTATTTATTTATTAAATTTATTAGTCGCCCATCTGGCTGGTTGTCCAGCCACTCTGGGCGACGTACAAGATAAAACAATACATTAAAACATTAAAATTTAAAACCATAACAGTAAAAAAACCTAACCCACCCCAAAAGCCTGCCTGAAGAGCCATGTATATCCCACCTTTCCTCCAAGTAGTTCAAGGTGGCGTACATGCTTCTTCTTGATCTTACGGGGTTGGTGGAGCTGAGAGGTAGTGACTGAGCAAAGATCACCAAATAGGCTTCAAGCCTGAGTGGGGATTTGACCCCTAGTCTCCCAGGTCCTGGTCTGACACTCTAACCACTACACCATACTGTCTCTATTTCCACATGGAATAACTCAATGCCTTCTCAGTCATGCTGCAAGTGATGTTTTGGCAGAACAGTGCATTCACTGTGACCACATTGGGCCCTCCAGAGGCAGTTGATCAACAATACAAATGAACATGGGCATTGGGGTGGGAAAGCACGATTGCACCTGCTGTTCCTACCCTGGCCTCCATGCATTCAGGCCTGCTCTACCCATGCAACAGAATGGAGTGATAAGAGTTCTGAGGCAGTGGAGTCGACTGCTCCACTTCATACTGCAGGTGGGAGGGAGGGACTTTTGTGTGTTACCCCATGTGAAAGCAGCAGCAGCAGCAGCAGCAGCTAGCTGTTCAGGAAAGAAGTTCTTTCCTATCCTTGCTATGCTAGGTTTCTACATGCAGGGAGATGTCCGTCTCCTCCCAGCAGTCAATTATGGTGTTCACCACTAGCTGTACTGAAGCAGTACGGTCCTTTTCATAATTTTAAGACCTCAGTCTACTGTATATCTGTAGGCCAAGCCTCAGGGTCCTCTTTGTTTATACGGGGGCTCATGTCTGCACACAGGCACCCTACATGTGAACACTGTGGACATGAGGCATTGTGTGCCACTTTGCAGAGGACAGGTTGTGTGCAGGGACCCTATGTATGTATGGGTGTAGTTGTGTAAATGTACTGCCTTCACGTCTATTCTGACTTATGGCGACCCTACAAATAGGGTTTTCATGGTAAGGGGTATTCAGAGGGGGTTTACCATTGCCTCCCTCTGAGGCTGAGAGGCAGTGACTGGCCCAAGGTCACCCAGTGAACTTCATGGCTGTGTGGGGATTCGAACCCTGGTCTCCCAGGTCATAGTCCAATACCTTAACCACTACACCACACTTGAAAATGGAAATGGGCTGCCTTCAAGTCGATTCCGACTTATGGCGACCTATGAATAGGGTTCTCATGGTAAGCGGTATTCAGAGGTGGTTTACCATTGCCTCCCTCTGAGGCTGAGAGGCAGTGACTGGCCTCATGGCTGTGTGGGGATTCGAACTCTGGTCTCCCAGGTCGTAGTCCAACACCTTAACCACTAGGCCACACTGGCTCTCACATAGATGTGTAGGCCCCTGTGAAAATGGGGTGTTGTGTTTCTGGAGGTCAGCAGCAGGGCCTGCAGGCATGATCCCTGTCTCCCTCCCATATGGCCACTTGTGTGCGCGCGCTTGACCTGCTGCCTTCCGTGGTGACTTGTCCCCAGTGGGACTGGTAGGGCAGACGGCAAGGAGCCCGACAGGAGGTGGAGCCAGAGCCAGTGACAGGCAGAGCCAAGCACTTTAACTGGTTGTAAGGAAGAAGGCAGGGGGCAGGCTTGGGGCAGAGGGGCGGGACAGTGCTCCATTCGCCCTAATGGAGCAGCCTCCATTGCTTGCCCAGAGCTTGAAAAGGGACACAGAAAACTGCCTTCTTCTGAGTCAGACCGTTGGTCCATCTGGCTCAATATTGTCTGCACTGACTGGCAGCAGCTCTCTAGGGTTTCAAACAGGAGCCTCTCCCAGCCCTGCCTGGAGATGCCGTTGGGGATTGAACGTGGGGCCTTCTGCCTGCAAGGCAGGAGCTCCACCCCTGAGCTGTGGCCCTTCCCAAATGAAGGCTAGAATCCTGGTGGAGATTGTAGGCCGAGACATTGGGAGAGGGCTGCCATGCCATACGCCGTCACCTAGGAGGAGGGATGGGAGAGGCTGCCGGGTTTTGAATATCTCCGGTTCTCATTTTTCAAGTCCCAAACTCAGTTCTCCACACTTCTGCAGCAACTTGTGGTTTTTTTCTTTAGCATTTTAGTGTGATTTTCTCATAATACAACACGACTTGGTATGTGGTTTTGACTAAAGTACTTCTTTTTGCAAGCAATTTCTCCTGATATATGCATTTTTGTAATCATTGTTTAGTTGGAGAAGTGCATCGCAAAATTTGGATCAGCGCGAATTTCAAAGGGTGGCTGTGTTTTGGTTCCTATATTGTGCAAATTTGATTAAGATTTGGCTTTAAATGGGAACTGAATTGAATGTCTCCCCCACCCCGTCCCTGGAGTCAAACTTAGCAGGGTGTTAGAACAAATTAAACCAGAACTGTCACTAGAAGCTAAAATGATGAAACTGAAGTCCAAACATACTTTGGACACATACTTTGGACACATCATGAGAAGACATGATTCACTAGAAAGACAATAATGCTGGGAAAAACAAGGAAGTAGAAAAAGAGGAAGGCCAAACAAGAGATGGATTGATTCCATAAAGGAAGCCACAGACCTGAACTTACAAGATCTGAACAGGGTGGTTCATGAGAGATGCTCTTGGAGGTCACTGATTCATAGGGTTGCCATAAGTCGTAATCGACTTGAAGGCACATAACAACAATAACAAATTGTTTTTAAAAGATGTATTTTAAATTGTATTTGCTTTTAGTTATTGTAAACCGCCCAGAGAGCTTCAGCTATGGGGCGGTATACAAGTTTAATTAATAAATAAATAACAACAGGGATCACCACTGGACATGGATCCATTTAATGCTGGTTCACGCTGTCTCTGACCAGTTTTGATGACTGGAAGGTAACCAGCTAAGGCTGCAATCTGATACACGTGTACTCAGAAATAAGCTGCATTGGGTTCAATGGGCCTTACTCCCAGATACGTGTGTACTGGATTGCAGCCTAAGCCAGCCTTTTCCAGCCTGGTGCCCTTCAGACGTTTTGTCTCCAATGCTAGAAGTAACCTATAATGTTCACTCAAAAGGTTTCCTTTTCTGCAGTGACCTGATGGATGGCTGTCGCTATCCAGCAGAGTCTGCTTGGGTGATGACAACAGCAGTGCATTTAAATAAAGGCCTTTGATATTGCCATCAGAGTTCTGTGAGCCAGTCCTGATGGATGCTGTAATTTCTGTCTTGTTCCCTTGAAATATTAATCCAAGTTATTCAAGACCCCCCTCCCCCATCCCCTGGGCACGGCTGTCAGGCATCCATCCATCAGGTCATTGCAGAAAAGCAAACTTGCTGAGTGAACGTCAATTGCTTTCCCTTGCAATGAGATTAAATGCCCTTTAAAAGAGATAACCTGTTAAAGAGATTAGATCTACAGAAGGCCCACAGTTTTATTGGCGAGGGAGACAGGTTCAGCTTTGTATTATCATGTAAAGGCTGTTTCTCATGAGACTTTAATGGAATTACGTGGACACTGTCTTACTGTATGATTCTTTAAGAAGCCCTGAAGATTGTTTGAAGAGGTGGGGTGGGAGGAATCCTCTCTGAAGGAGAAACAGAAATATTCCTCTCCAATGCAAAATGGGCGGTCTGGAAGCCCCATTGATTTCAATGGAGCCTGTGCTAGAGAGCTTCCCCATAGTTGCATGGTGGGAGATTTAGAGTCAGATCACACAGGCATGTATATCACTGGATCTTCCATCACTTGATTAGCTAAGACAATGCAGTGCCCTGTAGATACTGTTGGACTACACCTCCAGTAATCCCAAACTCCTGTGGAAGTTAGGGGTGGGTTGCTGTTGTTATGTGCCTTCAAGTTGATTACAACTTATGGCGACCCTATGAATTAGTGACCTCCAAGAGCATCTGTCATGAACCATCTTGTTCAGATCTTGTAAGTTCAGGTCTGTGGCTTCCTTTATGTCAATCCATCTCTTGTTTGACCTTTCTCTTTTTCTACCCCCTTCTGTTTTTCCCAACATTATTGTCTTTTCTAGTAAATCATATCTTCTCATGATGTGTCCAAAGTATGATAACCTCAGTTTCACCATTTTAGTTTCTAGTGACAATTCTGTTTTAATTATTTGTCTTTTTCTCAGTCCATGGTGTGTGCAAAGCTCTCCTCCAACACTGTCCAACTTTCACATCCATACACAGAGATCGGGAATAACATGGTCTGAATGATCCTGACTTTGGTGTTCAGTGATACATCTTTGCATTTGAGGGCCTTTTCTAGTTCTCTCACAGCTGCCCTCCCCAGTCCTAGCCTTCTTCTGATTTCTTGACTATTGTCTCCATTTTGGCTCATGACTGTGCCGAGGTATTGATAATCCTTGACAAGTTCAATGTCCTCATTGAGTCTGTCAACTTCAGTTCTCTCTGTTTCTCATTTTTTCTGTCTTTTAATTCAGTTTTCCTCTGCAACATTTTTTTTAAATCCTCATGAAAATTCTTCAGCATTTTTGTGCAAATTTCCCCTCATAAGCACTGTTTTGTATCCAATTTTGACTCATGCACACATTTTGCAAGCAATTTTCCCTAATATAATGCATTTTATGTGATATTATCACTAGTATATTCATACACTTCCCCTAACAGATGCATTTTCCTATATTATGTCCACAAATTTATTGCTTTTTATGCACTTTCCCTTAATATGTGCATTTATATAAACCTTGTTTGGTTGGAGAACTACATTGCAAAATTCAGATAAGTGTGAATTTTGAAGGCTGGCTGTGTGTCGCTCCTCGTATTGTTTCAGAAGGTTCAAATGTGATAGACTCGCCTTTAAATGGAAATTGAATTGTCCCCCATCCCTAGTGGCAGTGTAGCACAGTGATTAGAGGGAGTTGCACTAGGACCAGGGAAGGGCCCGGTTTAAATCTCCGCTGACTCAGCTGTGCAACTCACAGCATGACCTTGGGTCACTGTGCTTCACCGCCCCCTTCCACAATGATGCATGCCCGTCCCCCACTATGTCCAGGCATGCAAAGATGATGCAAGCATTGATGCAACAAGTACTACTGGGATATGTAGCCTTGCCCAATATGTCAGGGATGGGCAAGCTGTAGCCCTCCAGATGTCCGACTTTCATCAGCACCAGCCAGCATGGCCAATGGTCAAGGATGATGGGAATTATTTTATTTTATTTAAACCACAGTTTTATAGGAAAATAACAAGTGGCATAAAAGATGAAAACGTAATGCTACAATCATGCCGTCAATAAAAAAACAACAAAATAGCATATCAGTAAGACTGGCTGGTAAAAGAACATTTCAAGTTCCAAAGGCCTGTCTGAGCAGAACAGTTTTCAAAAGGCATCTAAGAGGAAGGTGGGCTGACTCTTGCTGGCGTTCAGTTGGCGGGGACTTCCACAGAGCGGGGATGGTCACTCTAAAGGCTTGGTCCCCGGTGAAGGCTGGCTGAACCTCGGGCACGCTGGGGCCCTCAGGAGCAGCAGCTCAACAACATCTGGAGGGCAGATGTTGGGAGAGGAGGTATCAGACCCTTGGCCTCTCAATTGTGGTGTGCCACAGGGCTCTATCCTCTCTCCCATGCTATTTAACATCTATATGAAGCCGCTGGGGGCAATCATCAGGAGATTTGGGCTGCAGTGTCATCAATATGCGGATGACACTCAGCTCTATCTCTCGTTTAAATCTTCACCAGAGTTGGCTGTGGAGACCTTGTCCAAGTGCCTGGAATCCGTGAGTGGATGGATGGGAAGGAACAAGCTGAAGTTGAACCCTGATAAGACCGAGGTACTACTTGTGGGGAACAAGAGAAGGTTGGGCGACATTGACCTGAAGTTCAACGGGGTGAGTCTACCCCTAAAGGACCAGGTCCACAGCCTTGGGGTTGTGCTTGATTCCAGGCTGTCCATGGAGGCTCAGATTTCGGCAGTGAGCCGGGCAGCCTGGTACCAACTACACCTCATACGAAGGCTGCAACCCTACCTTCCTGTTCACCAGCTCCCACTAGTGGTACACGCCCTGGTCACCTCTCGTTTGGACTACTGTAATGCGCTCTACGTGGGGTTACCCTTGAAAACGGTCCGGAAATTACAACTGATACAAAATGTGGCGGCTCGACTACTTACGAATAGTCGCCGCTGAGATCACATCACACCAGTGTTGTTCAACCTACACTGGCTACCAGTTGTTTTCCGAGCCCAATTCAAGGTGTTGGTATTGACCTTTAAATCCCTACACGGTTTCGGCCCAGTTTATCTCACGGAGCGCCTTCAACGCCACCAATTATGCCGCCCGACAAGATCGGCCACACAGGGCCTTCTCTCAATCCCGCCAACAAAAACAGCCAGATTGGCGGGTACTAGAGAGAGGGCATTCTCAGTGGTGGCCCCCACTCTTTGGAACTCCCTCCCACAAGATCTCCGGCACGCCTCTTCCCTAAATGTGTTTCGGAAAGCCTTAAAGACCTGGCTCTTTCAGCAGGCCTTCGGGGTATCCGGGGAGGGTTAATTGTTATAACTGTAATGCCTCCTGCCCAGTTTTAATATTGTTGCTGCAGATGTATTGTTTTTATATTGTATTATTATATTTTATCAATTGTAGTCTAACAAATTTGTAAGTCGCCTAGAGTGGCCATCGGCCAGATAGGCGACGAAGAAATTAAATTTATTATTATTATTATTATTATTATTATTATTATTATTATTAATATGTGATGCTAAGGCAGTGGTACCCAAACTCTTCCTACTACAGACGACTTTGAAAATTGCTGAGGGCCGTGGCGGACCACTTAATGATTGTTATGCCTGTTGTAACAATTGTAATGTGCCGTGCTAAACGGTGTATGCTTTTTAATTGTATTTTCATTGCTTCTTTTATTTATTATTGTATTTTATGGTCTTGAATTCGATGGGATTTCATTGATTAATTAGATTTATATCCTGCCCTTTCTCTCAGTAGGAGCCCATTCAGTACAGTAAAACACAATATGTAACGGCTGCAGCTTTTCACACCGCTAACAAATCAAAGAAGCAATGAAAATACAAATAAAAAACCAATATGACTTTATAATATGCCACCTCCCACCACAAATCCACAGACATGCCACGGACCACCTGAATAAAACTCCGTGGACCACAGTTTGGGAACCCCTGTGCTAGGAAATAGGGTTGTTGCAGGCTGCTGAGTCTGATGCATGTGAGGATGGATACAGTTAGCGAAGCCCTGCCCATTTTCCAAAGGGGACTGAGAGAGTGGCGGGGGTGATTCCGATTTGCAAGTGGAGGGTGATGTATTTCCAAGTGCTCTGGAAATAAAGTGGGCTTTACCCTGGAGATGATGAGCTTAAAGGATTGTTGAGTTCATAGAATTATAGAGTTGGAAGGGGCCTATAAGATCATTGAGTCTAATCCTCCGCTCAATGCAGGAATCCAAATTAAAGAGTAATTAGAGATTAGATAGATAGATAGATAGATAGATAGATAGATAGATAGATAGATAGATAGATAGATAGATAGATAGATAGATAGATAGATAGATAGATAGATAGATAGATAAAATGAGAAAAGGGGAGGGGGGAATATGGGGCACCAGACAGCATGGGAATGTGACTATATAAAGCATCATATATATATATATATATATATATATATATATATATATATATATATATATATATATGAATGTGACAAGAATTCGTTACATGGGAGATGTGGCAGTCCAAGAGAGGGCGAAGAGGTGTAAAAGCCAAGAGCCCTTCTGTGTCTTCAATAACTGGGCAGAAAGGAAGAATTTTGCGGCTGCAACTTTTCACACCGCTAACGCAACACATGCGATACATGCTCCAAATCCCTTTTCCTGTACTACTGCTAAAGAGATAGGCACCCGGGGGGGGGGAGGGGGGAGGCAATAAACGTAAACATTACTTGGTTGGAGAACTGCATCACAAATTTCGGATAAGTGCACATTTTGAAGGATGGCTGTGTTTCGGTTCTCATATTGTTTAGGAAAGAGTGAGTTTCATTAATTCAGCTTTAAATGTGAACAAAATCAAATTTCTCCCCCATTCCTAGTGGACAGACACTGCTCCATCACTGGTACTGAAGTAAGATTTAACCATCAGTCCCATTGGCCACTGTACATGGACTGGAGAGGGGATGCCATCTCATCTTTTGCCTCAGGCAGCAAATGTTTTGGGCCAGCTCTGCCTGATGTAGAGATTGGGAATGCAATGGTGGTTGATGGCTCTTATAGCCAGGGCTGGCACTAAAGGGTGGCCAGGTCGGGCCCTTGCCAAGGGCCCTGGGGCCACATCTTGGTTTATGGCAGGGATGCGCTCGAGTAGCACGCATGTGTGCCGTCAACCAAGATGGCAGAAGGGACATCAGCCCTTTAGGGAAATGTTGGTTAATGGCAGCCCAGTGTGCACAGCCGCAAAAGACAGGAGAAAGGTAGGTGGGGCGTGCGTGTGCATGTGCGCACACTGGGGCCCAGGGCAAGCTGGTGCCCAAGGCCCCCAGCATGCCTGGCACCGGCCCTGCGTATAGCTCTTATACTCCATATCAGTGGGGCAGTGAAAGCACATTTGTCAGCTCCTTGAACGTTCAGAATAATACCCAGAGCGGGCCCCACTGACATGGAGCCACCAGCTGCTATTGGATGGAGAAGCAGTGTGATAATTCAGGAAATATTGCATAAAATCCATGCACCTTCAAAGCTTTCAAACAACCTTCGGGCTGTTTAAATAAGGAGGAGGGCCTGCCTTTCCTTTTCCTGTGGGCGGCTAGGGTGCCTCGACATCACAAATGGAAGAGGACTAACTGTCAAGCCCTTTTGCCTCCCAAAGGGTGTTGTGGTTTTTGTAGGTTGTCGAGAACTCTTGGGTACTAAAGTTCCTAACTCCCAAAGCTACAACTTTCAAGAGTTTCTTGAAGGAAGCTGTAACAATTAAACTCTTTGAAGCCCCTCGTGGGGGCATGCTTCATTAATGCTATTGTGTCAAAAGAGAAGCAAATGTGCTTGATGCACAACCATGTGAGGGATGTGGGTTTACGCAACCACAGTGTGAAAGAGACTTGGTTGGCAGATGGATTGTACTCAGAGTAGACCCAATGAAATTAATGGACCTATGTTAGGCATGCCTGTTAACTTCAATGGGTTGAGTAGGACTAGCACCAGATACTACTGTATATATGGGTGTATAGAAGGGTGTGTGAAGCTGTTCATATGCGGGGAAGAATGCAATGCTACAAGCACTTGATGTGAAGATGCACACACCATTGTTGGTACACTAGGGAGTATGCCTCTTGGAACATGCAAATGGGTAGGGCAGTATATGTTTCAGTCTGCAAGCGGGAAGCCAATCTGTGCAACCACATCTCGGGTGTGGATGCAGTGTCTCTGTGCATGAAAATACAGACATTTCCACATTAAAAGAAAACACAACTACCTGTATTTTCTTATCCATATTTGAGTTGGCATGTAGGGTCAATGGAGCCTGGTGGCTCCAATGTTAGTGGGGTGGTGAATGCGCCGGGTTTTAGTACAAACTGTCAAGGGGCTCCTTGAAAGTTCAGACTGAAACCCAGAGCGGATTTGCTGCCCCACTGATATCGGAGCCACCAGGCTCCACTGTGAAGGGCTGCAACGTCTCCCGAGGCTTGGGCCCTGCAGGGGGTGGTGTTTGGAAACCGAAGAGCTGGTGACTGGCAGCACAGTCTGGTAGAGTGGGAGGGGAATCTGGTGGTTCCTGGTGAAGGCAGCAGATGCCCCTGAGAGAGCAAAGAGGGGAAGGCCAACAGGCGGTGGTATTGAAGGCACATGAGGCCAGCACCCGGCTGAAGCTAAGCAGGGTCAGGTCTGGTCAGTCCCTGGATGGGAGACCGCCTGGGAACCATATGTAAGCCGCCTTGGGTTTCATGAAAAAGAAAGGCGGGGTATAAATGTAATAAATAAATAAATAAACAGAAGTAAGAGGAGCAGAGCTCATAGCAAAAGCGCTCAGGTCCAGCAGCATAGACCCTGCCTCCTTGATTCTGGCTCCTTGCCTTGATATTGTCCTCCCTTTGGAGACACTGAGAAGAAACCGAACTCCTAGAAAATCAGCCCAATGCTGAGCCCTGGCAAGCGACCCTACCTGCACAGGCCAGGGCATTTGCTCAAAGGGTAGATCTTCTTCGGAGGCGAGAGACATGCCCTCCAGGAGGCAGTTGGGGAGAACTCAGAGGTGCCCCCTGCTTGACAGCAGAGCTGCTTTGTCTTTCCCTCCTCTTTCTCCACAGTGGCGGTCTCAGCTGGGAGCAACAGCTCCCCCCTGACATTGACTTAAAAATGGCCATGACGTCAGCACAAGTTTGGCAGGATACGGCCCTGTTCAGCTGGCTGAATGTTCCTGTGCGTTGTGTTTGCTGCACATCAATGGCTCATGAAGGAGGACAAGGCAAATGCAGGGTTCTCAAGGGGCCATCACAGCTCAGGCCCTTCTGCGAAGAAGAGGCTCTTTCAGCTGGCTCTCACTTATGTGGTCAGTCTCTGAGGGTTGGGAGTGGGGGATGAGGGCTGTACCCCTTCAGGCTGCAGGTGGTGGCTGAATGCCCTTTCCATTTTAACCCTGCCCTCTCCGCAGCTAGAAAATTAGATGCCAAGAAAAAGGGTTCTAGCCTAGCTTAGATTTCTCTGTCTGTTGCTGGTTTACTGTGTTCAATGAACTTTTTTTTGGTGGGGAAAGAATTCCATCACCTGTGACCCCCTCACCCACAGTCTGAAGTGATAACACTTCAGACCCAAGGACTATAAGAATGTATGAAAAGTCTGGCTGCTGGACCGGGCCAGGGGCCATCTAGTCCATCCTCCTCCTCTCACAGTGGCCGACCAGATGCCCGAATGGGAAGCCTGACAGCAGGACCTGAGTGCAACAGTGGAGGTAGGAAATGACCATCATGGCTAGTAGCCACGGATAGCCTTATCCTCCAAGAATTTGTCTAGTCGTCTTCTGTGGACTAAAATAATTAAAATGCTGGTGAGATAGCAATGGTGGCAAGCGGGAGCGTTCTTGAAACCACAATCCAGAAACAGCCGCCTCTGTTCCCTACTCAGATTTCAGTATTTATATTTATTTATTTATTTATTACATTTATGTACCTCCCTATTTATATACCGCCCCTTAGCCGAAGATTCCAGTAGACATCAGAGTGGCACTGATCCCAACAGGCCTTTAAAATAATATAAATTATGAGCTGAGCCTTAAGCCTTCAACACTGACGACTCGGAGGAAGAGGAAAGAAAGGGTGCCCTTGGGAAAATGACGATGCAGATTCATTGTTACCAGCCCAACTTTTTGTAAGGCTTTCTTAAAATGTAGCTACTTGGCTTAATCAGTAAAATGGCTCTTTTCCTAAATAACCAAGTCAGCCCTCCCAAACCTGGTGCCCTCCATATGTTTTGGACTACAGTAAACCCCAGCAAGCATGGCCAAAATGCCCAGAGAGCACCAGGTTGGGGAAGGCTCAGCTAAGCAGAGCACTGTGCCTTCTTCTTTAGAAATGCCCTTTGTTTTCTGCCTTGCTCCATCTGCAGTTACAGTTGCATGAGATGACTGAGACTTGTTTGACCAAGTTAAACCCTCTCACCAATATGAAGAAAGGACGAAGCAACAAAGCGCCACAGAGCTTACTTCCAGTTCAGTTGTTTCCACACAGATGCGGGATGGTGGAACCTGTGGCCCTCTAGATGTTGCTGGACTACCACTCCCGTTGGCCCTGCTGCCCTGGGCTGATAGGAGCTGCAGTCCAACAACTTCCAGAGGGCACAACGTTAGCTATCCCTGACCTATATGAATCTTGCATGCCCCAATACATATCAGCATAAGAACACAAAAAGAGCTTTGCTGGATCAGGCTGAAGGACCCTCTAGCCCAGCGTCCTGTTCTCACAGTAGCCAACCAGACACCTCTAGGATGCCCTCAAACGTGGCCTGAGCGCAACAGCAATCTCTCCCCACGTGGGATTGCCAGCAGCTGGCGTTCAGAGTCATCTCTCCACAGGCAGAGCAGTCCTTTTCCCCAAAGATCTGGCTCACATTTCAGAGGGTGGCTGTGCAAGTAAGTCAGGATGCTTCCAGGTGAAGATCACACCTCCTGTGCATCAGACTGAGATTGGCACTTAGTATCAAAGGGATCTTCCTGAGATGGGCGCAAGGAAATGGGAATATAGGACAGTTTCAATTATCCATTTGAGCCCAAAGTGCAAACTTTGCCATCCAGATGTGCAGAACGATGGACTGGCAAGTCGCAGAACTTTCCTACCCTTCCCGCTGTTGCTCTCCGCAGTCATTCATCGCTCATGTGCCAACTTTCCAACCAGACCCTCCTTCCTTCGTGCATTCCTCTGACCATCTTGGTCTCCCCTTGCCTGCTCTTCCATTGGCTCAGGGTTCCACCACAGACTCATCTCATTGCGCCTTAGCAGCTCCTCTTTTCCACTCCTCCCCCCCGTTATTCTTCTCATCTGCTTAAGACAAGGGACGGGGAACCTCTGGCCTTCCAGATTCTGCTGGATCCCAACTCCCATTGTCCCTGACCATTGGCCAGGCTGGCTGGTGGCAGCTGAAGTCCAGTTGAAGGCCACAAGTTCCCCCTCCCCTGGCTAAGATATCTTGCTAAGGACTGCACCACACCAGATACTTTGATGGACCTATTGTACAAAGGGGACAAGTAGTAATAAACACACACAACACTGCCTTATACTGAACCAGTTGGTCCATGATCCAGCAAAGCATTGTCTGTTGCCAGATTTGGCAGCTCTCTTGGGTCTTTGACAGAAAGCTCTCATAAGAAGACCACTGCTAGATCAGGCCAAAGGGGGCCCATCAAGTCCAGCATCCTGTTCTCACAGTGGCCAACCAGGTGCCCGAGGGAAGCCCACAAACAGGAACTGCGCGCAAGAGCAATCTCCCCTCTTGCAGTTTCCAGCAACTGGCATTCAGTAGCAATACCCTACGTCTCTTTCCTGAGATCCTTTTATAAGATGGGAGAGACTTGGCTCTGCAATATTACATGCAAGAAGGAATTGTTGATCACAAGCTGGGTATGAGCCAACAGTTCTATGTGGCTGCAAAAAAGGCAAGGGCTATCTTAGGCTGTATTAACAGAAGTATGGTTTCCAAATCGCGTGAAATACTATTTCCCCTCTATCCGGCACTCGTGAGTACTGTGTCTATTTCTAGACACCTCACTTTAAAAAAGATGCAGAGAAACTGGAACAGGATCAGAGGGCAAGGAGGATGATCAGGGCACGGGAAACAAAGGCCTCTGAAGAGAGACTGAAAGAAGTAGGCATGTTTAGCCTGAAGAAGAGAAGACTGAGGGGAGATGTGATAGCACTCTTCAAGTACTTGAAAGGTTGTCACACAGAGGAAGGCCAGGATCTCTTCTCGATTGTTCCAGAGTGCAGGACACGGAATAATGGACTCAAGTTACAGGAAGACAGATTTTAGCTGAACATCAGGAAAAACATCCTGATTTATATACCGCCCTGGGCTCCTGCTGGAAGGAAGCGCAGGATATATATCAAATAATAAATAAATAAATAAATAAAAAACTTCCTGTTAGAGTGGTATGACAATGGGACCACTGACCTAAGGAAATGGTGGGTTCTCCAACACTGGAGATGTTCAAGAGGCAGCTGGGCAGCCGCTTGTTGGGTACGCTTTAGGTTGGATTCCTGCATTGAGCAGGGGGTTGGACTCGATGGCCTTATAGGCACCTTCCAACTCTACTATTCTATGACACTATGATCCCAGGGACTGAATCTTGGACCTTTCTGCATATAAAGCACATGCTCTGTCACTGACCTATGGACCCTCCCATAGTAGCCAGGAAGGCGTGGCTGGGTATCTGTGGGGCATTTTGATTAGTGATTAGCTCAGCCTTTCCCAACCGGTGTGCCTCCAGATGTTGTTGGACCACAACTCACATCAGCCTCAGCCATTGGCTCCTCAAGGAGGGAGACTGAAACAGCTTCTATGGCTCCAGCTCACCCTTTGTTGACCTGGTGCCCTGCAGATGTTTTGGACTACAACTCCCATCAGCCCCAGGCAGCACAGCTGCATGATGCTGGTGCAAACAGCAGCACAACCCCACTGAGTGGGGCTGTTAGGACTTGTCGACCAAAACTTCTGGAGGGCACCAAGTTGGCAAAGGCTGCTTTAACTATTTTAAGGGTCAGAGGGACTCTCTTGCCAGGGAATAAGACCACAACAGTTCTCTCACTCCACTATTTGTAAAATAATATTCACTCATCATCTCAGTCAGTAACACTCAACAGATCATGGATGATGTTTTAACAAATATTTCCCCAAATTGTGTATTTGTCAATGACTCCCCTGCCCCCCGTGTTTCTCCTTCATATTAAAAGTTGATCCTGTAATACTTAATGCATTTCTGCAGTTCTTTCAGTGGCCTCTTTTGTTCATACGGTGCTCATGTTGGTTTTGGGATTGATAGACGTAAAATGCAGAGTATTCAGGGGTGGTTGGAGAACATGGTTGACCAAAGCAGACCAGGCTGCTTCACCAAAATGGATGTTTGTTGTGCTGCCCAATCTCAGTCCTATGGCCAAAAATATCCATATAAAGCTGTTGTAGCAAACTGCTATACTTGGGATGGGGAGAAGAGGAGGGTAAATTAATCCTAACAAAGGGTTAACTAAAACTTCTTGCTGATCAGTTAATCAGAAGGGCTTGTATTTAATGGGGCTCTTGGTCTTTCTATGAGGCTACTTTGGTTCTGGGGTGTTGCTGTAATATGGAAGAAGAAATTGGTAAAGTGGGCCCTGCAACAAAATGTTACTCCAGTCCTCTGCCGCAGTAATCCATACTCCCTCCTCATGGAGCTGTTTTTGTCTCTGCTCCTTCTCCATGTGGATTTCTTTGGCTTTGTGTGCATGGACAAATGTGTGCCTAGTCCTAGCTACATTAAATTCTATAATTTCTCCACGGGCAGCTTTCTCTTCCCAATTCACACGGGGAAGCTCTTTTCCAGCACCTCCATGGATACAAATCTGCTCAGGGTACTCTCTTACGTGCTGGCAGGGCAGTGCTGGCCACGTAACTACAGGGAGACTTGCATTAGCATTTAGATTACCTTTCCTTCCAGCAATGACAGTTGCTTTGCTGAATTGTCTCCCTAGTGCCTCAAAAGACACATCTATTGAGGTTTCGGCAATATGCCCATGTATTTTCATTGATTAACCAATCAACCCTAATTGGCAAATGATTACAAAAGTAGCAGTTCTTTTATTAATCCACCACTAGTAATAAAGGTAAATATTTGTCACAAGAGGATGGGACTGATTCAGTTATACACATCAAGCTGGCAAAATGGCGAGACAGACAAGCACTGGAGGAGCTCTAGTCCAGAAGAATTTATTTTGTGAGTCTGCCTTTGTTTTACACAAGGGATAGGAGACCAGTGGTCTTCCAAAGGTTGACTACAACTCCCATCATCCCTGGCAATTGGCCATGCTGGCGGGGGCTGATGGGATTTGTAGATCATAACATCTATAAGGCCACAGATTACCCTTGTGTGTTTTCCAGAGTTCGCAGTTGTCATATTCTAATACAGCCTTCACCATCATAATGCCTTACAGGTGTTTTTGACTACAACCCCCATTGGCCCCAAGCAGCTCAGTCCTGCTAGCTGGGGCTGATGGGAGTTCTAGTCCAAAGTGACCGCATTGAGCAGGGGGTTGGACTTGATGGCCTTATAGGCCCCTTCCAACTCTACTATTCTATGAAAGTATCTGGAGGGCACCAGCTTTGGGAAAGCCGGTTTACGCTTGCACTAGGGGGGAAGGGCGGAATATAAATCTAATAAATAAATAAGTAACAGATTGCACACTGTCTAGTTCTTGGTCTGGCTATTAGAAGATTTTTGCTTAATTGAATGCCTTCCTCATGACATGGGGGAAGACACATAAACACAGCCCTGTGTTTACAAGCATATCCTCTCTCCAAAGGGAACGTGCATTATACTTTTGACATTGTAGTTTTCACAGACATTTAAGGCCTGGTGACACTACAGCACATCTTCTCTGCAACCTTTGAGCGTACCAGTTTTCATCTCTAACAGAGCGGAAGCATGCATGCCACATAACTATGTGGCACTCAGTGTATTAATTAAAAAATGGGTACAGCTCACCAAGGCAAAAAGGATGCAGCAAGGATTAGAGACAGATATTTAATGAATTGAGTAGCCTGTTCCCTGTACTTAGTGAAAAAAGTCAACCATCACCGCTCGAAAGAACATGAACTTTATTTATTTGAAAAAGGGATAGGGTTGTAATAAGTCACCCATATTACAACACTCACAGTTCTTTTATCGTCAGATCACAGCCCATCAGCTGGAACGACACAACTCCCCTGCAGAGCAGGAATATTTTTTGATGTTCTCAAGCAAGTAGAAAATGTAGTAGTGAAGAAACTCTCAAAGCCAGTGAAACACCCCAAACTGGAAATGAACTGGGGAGTCCCAAGTCCAAACTCTAATAAGCACAGAAAGGAAGTAGATGGCTTTCAGAAGTCAAATAGTGCCAGTTCCCACAACCTCCCCCCCCCCAAAAAAAATACTGGCTGATCTTGTGAATGCTCCAAGCATCTCTTGGCCATCATAAACATAAGGAATCCCACAATACAATTTTTAAAAAGCCATCTTGTGGTAACTATGAGCCTTGCAGGGGGAAAAAATGGTATCAATTAGCATGTCTCCCAGAAAAGGTTTGTAGCCTTACAGCAGTACCTCTACCTGAAAGAGGGGAAACTGGCCGAATACTGGAAAAGAAAACATTCTTCACACGTGTGGCTAACAGGAAGCCCTATGGAACCAGCATGTTTAAAAATGATGGCTGGGACAACCTCTAAGGCAGAGTATATATTAAACCAGGCCTTTCAGCTACATCAGGGATGGGGGAACTCTCTGGCCCGCCAGATGTTGTTGGGCTCCAACTCCCATCAGCCCCTGCAACCAAGCGCACGCGTTCCCATTCCCTGGGCTATTTCATTTGTAAGCGCTGGAAGATCATGGAGAGCAGGCCAGCCTTGGCTAGATGGGGAGGTACAGTCCTGAAGCGTAGGCTAGCCAGCGCTTTAGGGTAGGGGAGAATAATCACCCCCACCAAGCCCCTCTGCCAGCAGCCTTGACAGAACTGGGAGAGCACAAAACCCTTTGCAGCTGGACTAGCATGCTTCTAGATTAGCCAGGCAGGGTTTTAGCTGCCATCCTTGCAGTTGCTTAGCAACTATGGGGGATTTTAAGTCTTCCCCAGAGAAGCCCAAATGGTTGCCAGGAAGAAGGAATAAAAGCCCCTTTTGCAATTAAGGGGAACTGGGGTAGGTGTGGGCGCTGTGACAGCAAGAATGAGATATTTTTGCATGTAGCATTATCCAGTTTTTTAAAAAAGGCATTCATTCCCTGAACAGCAGCCCAGCATGGAGACATGTAGTAGGTGAAGGGTTCCTTGGGATGGAGGTAAAGAGCAGGGAAAGCTTCACCTGTTGAATTTCTGCTGCCAGGCTGCAGTTTAAAAGGCACACAGGAGTAGCGTCAATGAAGGAAAGTGATGACGTTGTTTGCGACAAAAGTAGATCCATGTGGGCCAGGTTCTCTGGGAATGGGCACATGGCACTTGCAGAAAGAGAAGCAGACAAGAGTTCTTGCCCTTTCCAAAGCAGTTCTAGTGAGTCTTCCTTAAGCAACCAGGTGTCATCCATGCTTAGGCTGATGGGAACTGAAGTCCAAACTGTCTGGAGCATGACCAGGGTACCTTTGGCCCTCCAGACACTGCTGGACTTCAGTTCCCATCAGACCCAGCCGGCATGGCCAACGATCAGCGACGATGGGAGGTGTAGGCCTTTGGAAGGTTAAAAGTTTCCCAGCCCTGGTCTGGAGGGCACCAGGTTGGAGAAGGCTGTTATTGAGCCGGCATGCAATATAAACCCCCTCAAAAGCCACACGCCACATCACGCCACAGACAACAGCAGTCGGCGGCCTGCAACCCTGGGGTTGGCGTACACAGACCAAGGAGGCCCCCCTATTCCTCCCAATTCATTCTGCCTGCCTCTTACCCTCCCCCAAATTCGCCCCCCCTTTGGCTTCCTCGCTACCAGCTAGCTAGGTAGCTTCAGCAGGAGCTGGTAAAACAGACAGCAAGGGCCCTTGGAGGGGAAGGGGTTAGGGTGTGGCCATTGTTTGAGTGACAAGCTGCGGGGGCAGAGGCCTTTTGGAGGCAGGGCCCCTGATTGGCCCATCTCATTCCTGCCTCCACACACACACACACACCCGTTTGGCTTCAGGCAAGGCCAGTGGCCAGTTGGGTTTCCGGCCGCTGTTGTACACACACCAATGTTCATGAAAGAATGAGTCCACTCCTGCCTTGTCACATCCTTTGAAACTAACACACCGGCTGATTTTAGAGCCTGGCCATTGTCTCATTCCATGGGCATTACTAATGGGGAAGTCAACATAATGTGTTGTGGAAAGAGTTTGGGGCAGCAGGGAGGAAGAGAATATATATACACACACGCATCTCTATATGCACACGGCTTCCTCTTCCCGTTTATATGCTGAGAAACCAAAAGCACAGCCAGGAAAGAAAACGGCCGCAGAGCAGGCTGAAGAGTCCACTAAAGGCTGCATCCGAAGGGTCTGGACTAAGAGGCGAGCAGAGAAGGATAACTTCAGCGGCGCTCACATAAACATATCATCGTAGTTGGGAGGTGGAAGGTGGTCGGGGTTTGGCCTGCAAGGTGAACCAAGAACAGCAATGTTAATTGCCTATATTCTAGGAGGAAGTGAATCAGCTCTCTCAGTCGCTAGGAATGATGAGACCAACTGACCCTTTCCAACCTGTTTAACTGCCATCTTATTTATACAATCATGGGAACCAAACACAGGAACGTAGGGTGGCAAACGGCCCAGCGCCTCTCAGTTAAGTCACCCTTTCCACCACCAATGGCTTCACAATTTGGCTGGGGAGGGGCAAGAACAGCAGGAGCTGCAACACTTCAAAGGAGACCAAATTTGCAAGTGTAAAGCCCTCTGGCCACCAGTACGAACAACTGCCGCATATGAAAGCACTACCAACACTTGGTTCATTTGGTGTTGCCAACCAACGGAGGCTCGTCCAAATTCACCTCTTCTTTCCTGGCTGTTCCCATGCCCTATTGCAACTAAACCTATAACCAAGCAGTGAGGAACCAGAGCCCTCGGGGCCCAACGAGGCCCTCCATTGAACCCTTTGCCTCCCCATAGCCATGCCCCTCACTGGCCCTGGGCCACGGCCTCCTGAAGTGGTGTTCTGGCTGCAGCGTGTCCTTGAGCTGGGATAATGCCTCTTGCTTGGTCCATCTAGCTCAGTATTGGCTACACTGACTGGCAGCAGCTCTCCAAGGGTTCCAGGCAGGGATATTTCCCAGCCCTACCGGAGATGTCACTGGGGACTTAACCTTCTGCATGCAAAGCAGAGACTCTACCACTGCGCTATAGCCCTTCTCTGCGTTAAACCTTAGCTAAATCCGGGCCCCTTGGTTAAATTAGTGAAAATGGAGACGCTGTGTTGATTTTCCACCCAAGGCATTAAAACATCTTCAATACGTCATTTTCAATGTTGAACGTCTAAGTGGGTGCCCCCCCCCCAAATACTCACCCACTACGGTTGGCCCCAGGCGGTCCAAAGGGGTCAAATCTGGCACCTGGAGGAACAGATCCTGGAGGAAGCTGGTTGGGAAGTCCTGAAGACGGGTTAATAACAGGATTTGGAAATCCTGATCGAAGTGGATCCAAAATCATTCCCCCTCTTCGGCCCCTGAGGAAGAATAAAAATGGAGATGTGAGCGCCGAGAAGATTCCCATCCACATTTTAGCGTCAACAGGGTGATGCACGAAGGTAGTCAAAGTTCAATCCAAGGCGTGGTAGTCACCTAGGAAAACAAGTTCTTTTGGGGGGCTAAAATCTGGGTTTTGAGAGCAGAAGAATTCAAGCAGACAGTTTATTCCAAAGTTCATTGACTGGGAATTCTTTGCACAAGGCATACACAACTCTGGCACAGATGGCCTTGTGAACAAACCTAAGAAGCTACCAGGGGAGAGTGGCGGCCCCAATGTCGGTGAGGCAGTGAATCCACTCAGGGTTTGAGTCCGAACTTTCAAGGAGCTGTCCAAAGTGCTGAAAGCTGGAGCAGATTCCAATTCCCCACTGACAAATCGGAGCCACCAGTCTCTACTTTTTCCGAGGCACACCACTGATCCATCTAGAATTGTCTTCTCAGAATAGTTCTGCTTTTTATGCCACACTAGACAAGCCTCACCTAGAGTTTTGGGGTCTGCACCTAAACTGAAATGTGTTCAGAGCAGGGCAACGATGGTGGTCCGTATGGAGGGAAAAAGACAGAAGGTTGCGGCAACTGAACACAGGAAGCAGCCTTAATCTGAGCCAGGTGGCTGACCCATTTGCCTGAGGGGTGAGGAATCTTTTTTGGCTCCTAGGCCAGACCCTCATCAGGATCTGCCTCATGAGCCAAATCTGACAGGTCGGTGGGGCTGCCTACCTTTCAATCACCTAATGTCACAAATGACATCAGGCTTGCTTTTTTTGGGGGGGGGGGTCCTTTGAAGCCCCAAAGTTGGGACTTCAAAGCACATAGCAGGCACCAAGGCTCTGCTAAAAGCAAGGGGGGGGAAGCACACTTTTAGCAGTGTCTTCCTCCCTGCTACGTGGTTTGAAAGCCCAGCCAAGCTGAGCAGGTTTGGGGGTGCAAGAGTTACCTGCAGGGACCTCTTGTGTGCACCCAGACCAAGCAGGATTGCCTTCCCTTTGCATCAGCCCATGTTGGGATGGGTAGGAGGCAATCTTGTTTAGGGCTGGGTTCAGGTGCATGAGAGAGATCCCTGCAAAGAGCACTCCAGCGCATGTGACTGGGCAGGATTGCCCGCCCTTCCCATCAGTTGATGCGCAGGGATGGCAGTCCTGCTTTGCTCAGGGCTTCAAAGGCTCCCAGCAACTAGATAGCTGTCGGGCACTTTGGAAGTTGTGCAAGGTGGGCATGGATTGCCCAAAACGGCCTGGTGGTGGGCCACCATTGGTCTGCAGGCTGGATGTTCCCTGCACTTGATCTAGGTCAATAGTGTCTCCCTGATTGGCAGCAGCTCTTCCAAGACTTGGAACAGGAGTCTCTCCTACATTGACTGGGTATCTTGACTTTGGATAAAGAAGTGGACCAGTACAAACGCGTTGTGGACAAGAATGCACCTCCGACGATGGAGGGAAATGTAGGTGGATGCACTTTCTGGCTCTATCTTGCCCCCTCCTCTGCCTCTTGCACAAGTGTTGGCATGTCAAGGCACTGTATATATATTGGGGGGGCAGTATGCCCCTGCTGGCTTTGCTCTCCAACCCCCCACCTCCAAACACACACTCACAAAGAGAAACTCTCTGTCTCATGTGCACAGAGGGAGTCACACAGCTCAAGCACCACCAAACATTCCCCTAGGAGAGAGTGCATGTTTGTACACACACACACACACGATTGAGGCTGCCACCGCTGCATGACGGCTTACCTTTTTATATATAGCAAGATATATATTTTGCTTAAGAAAAAAATAAATTTCATAGAAGCAGGCATAAGGAAGGTACTGAATAATTGTCCACAGCAGGAGAAAAGCAATGAAATTGAATGTAGCCAGTTACCATGGCAGCCCTAGCCATACCAGCTAATGGAACCTCCTTGCTCAGGAGCAGTGCACCCAGAAGGACTGATGCCTTTATAGCCTTGCTTCCAGGGGCTGCTCCAGTCCGGCTGTTCTTGACGGAGGGCATGAGGCCCTCCAGGTGTTTTATTTATTACAGCTATTTATATAAAGCATACAGCAGTTAAAATCAATTAAAATTACTTGTAAAAACAGAAAACTTGCTTCAAATGCCTGCTGGAATAGAAAGACCTTTGTCAAGCACCTGAAGCTCAACAGGAGAAGCTGACTGCAGGGGCCGATGGGGGTTAGGAGTCCAGCAACATCTGGAGGGCTACAGGTTCCGCCTCCTCCCCATGCTCTACTTCAATAGCCTTAAGACTGTGATCCAAAGCATGCTGACTTAGATGCCAGGTATGTGTGTCTTTTTAGGGTTGAAGCGAAAGGCTTGTCTACGGTGATTTTGGTCAGAAGTCCCTCAATGGGTTTGTGCCCTACCATGTAAACTTTAAGGGGAGGGGGAGAGAAAAGCCTTTTAGGTAAGGGACTGACTTACCCAAAGGGGTCCAGATCTTCTCCACCAACAGCAAAGGGCCCCATGGGGTCTGGCCTGAAATGGAAACACTCTTTTCACTCACAACACAGAGGGCAGGGTCTCTAAACGGCTCCATTCCGTGCCAGGATCCACATGAATTAATAATGAAGTTGGGTACATGCTTGAGTGTGGGCCTTTGCATCACCACCAAAAGTCCCCATCAAGGCTGCCCCCCCACCCCCCAAGAGGTCCCAGCACTCTCAACTGCATTGCAAGGGACTTACCAGTTGGGTTGCCGGCTGCCATGAGGATGTCGCGGCGGGATCCACAGGGGGTCGTGGTCAGGAGGGTTGGGAGGAGAGGGGTTCCTCTCACGCCTGGGCTCCTCCTTGGCACTGCCCCTCTCTTTGGTCGCCTCGAAGGGGGAGATGATGTGGTGAACGACCTGCGTCTGCAACTCCTCTGTGTTGTGGTACGCCCTGTTGCGGGAGAGAAGTGGCCATGAAAACACACACACACACACAAGGGGCAGGCCAGCAGGGGGCTGTAGCCAAGCTCAAAGGCCCTCTGGTTCCCTTCCAGGCACACCACAAACCAACCACAACAACCACCACTCCTTGGGCTGCTTACACCGTCCGTGTTGCGCCAGGCGACCCAAACTTCAGTGCGCTACAAGCCAAGTGGCCAGCCTCCTTGCAGTTGCAGTCCAGCAACATCTGGAGGGCCAGAGGTTCCCCTTCCCTAGGATAACGGCTCCTGACGCAGGTCATCCCTAATGCTAGCGTTTTCCGAAGGGGCCACAGCAGTGGTGGCTCCATGTCAGTGGAACGCTTTGCACTTTGGACAGCTCCTTGAAGGTTTGGGCTAAAACCCAGAGTGGATTCCACTGCCCCACTGGCACGGAGCCACCAGCCACCACTGCAGTTTGGTGGTAGAGTGCAGGCACGTTGAAGGTCTCAGGCTCAAATCCTCAGCATCTCCTGCTAAAAGCAATCTTGGGTACCTGACGCTTCCTGGAAGCTTCAGGGCAAAACCAGAACTTTTTTTTTTGCATGCATGCATGTTTGACTCCTGGTTCCGATCTGTCAGGGCTCTTTTTTGGCTTACAACGTTATGACCGCAGGAAGACCATGTACGCCACTCCAAGGGCCCCTTCACAGAGTGACATTACTCTTCTTAGGTTTGCACCTGAGACGTTTAAAAAAAGAACCACAATTACTTGTCAAAATCAGCCAGGTGCTCCGGATTGACGAAGTCAGTCACTTTCAAGGTCAAATCTGCCACTTTCTGTGACTTGGGATCCTGGAGGGGGAATAGAAAGAGCCAGGGCTGAGTTTGGAAATGACCCCCTGGTGAGTGAGGGGGGCGTGGGAGGGCAGGACGCCAAAGAGGTGCCACAGATCAAACCTCTGTGCCACCTTGCGTGCAATTAAAGGGGCTGTGAAGTAATCTTAACTCTGCATGTGATCGGAGGCACTCTTCTCTAATTATTCTCATATGGCAGATTCGATCCGAGTCGTTGAAGAAAGGTTCCAGGGTTCGAATTAAAGAAATACAGTTGAGAACCAAACAAAGTTTTTGTGAGTGTGTGTAAAACAAGTCAGATGAGGTGCAGAGATTACAAACAGAGAGGGACCAATGTTCAGTGGCAAATGCCCCCTGATATTCCTAGACTACATCTCCCATAATCCCTGACCATTGGCCATGCTGGCTGGGGCTGTTGGGAGGCCAGCCACATCTGGAGGACCATACTCGTCACCCATAGTTTAAAGCGGGTGGGGTGGTGAATCTTTTTCAGCCCAAGGGCCGCATTCCCTCAAGAGCAGGCATCCAGGGGCCGCCTCCCAGTGGTGGGCAGAGCAAGAGGCATAAGGGGGTGGCCTAATGGAGGCAGTTTTTGCCCGTGCATCAGTCGGCCACGTTCCAGCCTGAGTGGAAGTCTGAGGTTTCTACACTCCTCACAACCCCACCTCTCTCCCCGCAGTCAAGCACAGAGCATGATCACTTTTCAAGGGCACACTCCAGCCACCATGGAGCAGGAAGGTAAGGGGGGGAGGAGCCAGGGGAGAGTGCTGGGGGCCAAGGGGAGAGTGCTGGGGGCCGAGGGAAAAGTCCTGGAGGTGATCCGATTATCTTTCCCTGGGAAGCTACCAATGATAGCTGCCCTCTAACCTTGCTAACAAGGGTGTGTGGGCGAGAGCCAGGGAGTGGGAGAGGAAAATGCTCCCCCCCCATTGACACACCGCCTCTAGCTTCCAAGGATCTCTCGGAAGCGGAGGTTAACATGCATGCACACTGCCGGGCCTGCGGCAAGCATGGCAGGAGGGCCAAGCCTGCTCGCCTGGGCTCAGAGTCCTTGGGTGCCCTCCCTTTCTCTGAAGGGAGACGGCAGAGGGAGCGTTCAGCCCTGACCCCCACAAGGGTGCTCTTCCCCGGCAACTCCCAAGGACTAGCAGCTTTGCTGCAACAAAGCCCTGGGCTCTGCTGCCTCCAGGCTGCTGCGATTTTCAGGTGGGATTCAATCACATGCCGGCAAATTCGGCCTGTGCAATTAGAGCTGATTTGGAGGTCTTGTGCAACAAATCCGCCTCCTCAGAAGACTGGACTTCTCGCCTTGGGGAAAGAGACGGCGAAAGGCAGTGGGAAAATGTGGGATAACGCTTGCTTTCAGGCAATGCCATCTAATCTCCCTGCAGACAAATCCGAATGAACTCTCACTGAACAGCCAACATCATCTGATCTTCCGGCAAACAAATCAGGATGAATAGTCAAGATAGGCAGGTTGTCTGGAAGCATCCCTGGACCCAACAGACAGAGTCGAATTTCTGGCCTCTGCCAGGTGCACCGCTCATCGATGCAAATCCTGCCTTGTTTTTTAATTTATTTAGCATCTCTGCTCTCCTTGGAATGCTTGACATTAAAGCAACTAACAAAACAGAATGCCTAATCTGCCCGTCTGCATCGTGTCTGATGCTGTTGTGGCTACTGTAGCTGACAATGAGGTGGCCACAGATTACCTTTGCACGCAGAGGGTCCCAGGTTCATTCCTGGCATCCCCTGTTACAAGATTTTCAAGGCAGCAGCACTAAGATCAACCATTTTGGGAGAGCCACCGTCAGCTGGAACAGATCAAGCTTCCTCTCTGCAAACTCGTACCCTCCAATGGAACATCCAGATTCAGAGGCACTATAGCTCTGAATATCTGTTGCTGGGGGAGGGCTGTTTTCTTTGTGCTCTGGCTGTGGGCTTCTCAGGGCACCTGCCTGCCCACTGAGAAGCTGGCCTAGATGGAGCCTTTGGAGTGGGGGGGGGGGAGAAACAGCAACATAAACACACTGGTAACCTCTAGGCTGGATTACTGTAATGCGCTCTATGTGGGGCTGCCCTTGAGGTTGGTGTGGAAGTTGCAGCTGGTGCAAAATGTGGCAACGAGACTGCTCACTGGGGTAGGGTATCGCCAACATGTCACCCCCTACTGAAAGAATTGCACTGGCTGCCCATTTGCTACTTAAGTTCAAGGTTCTAGTTTTGGTGTACAAAGCCCTATACAGCTTGGGATTAAGATACCTGAAAGACCGACTTATCCCTTATATACTCAGTCGATCACTGCGCTCTGCAGGTGAGGACCTCCTGCAGATACCATGTTATCAGGAGGTCCGTTCCACACAACATAGGAAACGGACCTTTAGTGTGGCAGCACCTACCCTGTGGAACTCCCTACCCTATTAGACAGGCGCCATCTCTGTTATCTTTTCGACGCCTATTGAAGACCTTCCTCTTTCAACAAGCCTTTCAAGTTCAGACCTATCCCAGTCTGCATTGGTGTTGGAATTGCTTTTTAATATTTTTTTAAAACATTTCCCCCCCCCAAAAAATATGTTTTTAACCCTTTTTTAAAAGATGTCTTTAAAGCATTTTAAAAAAATGTTCTAAAAGTTGTTTTGTTTTAATGTATTTCTTATTCTGTTTTTATGATGTTTTAAAGTGTTTTTAATGCTTTTGTTTGCCGTCCTGGGCTCCTGCTGGGAGGAAGGGCGGGATAGAAATCAAATCATAAATAAAACAAACAAATAATAAATCTTATTTCCCCCACTGTGCTTGCATGCTACAACGGGAGCCGACGAAAAAGGCTTCCTGGCAAACATTTGCCAATGTTGTATGGCAGCCTTCACCAACCTGGTGCCTCCCAGACATCGCTGGACCACAACTCCCATCAGCCCCAGCCAGCGTGCGGGTTTTTTGGGGGGTTGGGGTAGGCTGAATGTCAAGTAAGATGGAGGGCGGCTTCAGACGTCCACAGGCCCCTGAGCTCTTCTTTGGCCCTCTAACTCTTCATTCAGGCAAAGAGGAGGGAAGGGGCAGCAAAGGCCTCCCCCCTGAGAGCGCAACCCACATTCAGCAAAGCAGCCCCTTACCATGACATTGACGATTATGCTGCCGTCCATCATGATCCCCTTTAGCAGCAGATCGTGGGAGTCGTCCTTCAGCCTGTAACGCAGCGTGTACAAGTCCTTGTCTGTGTTCCACCCGGCGGGCAGCATTTCGGACTTCCTCTCATTGGCCCCTGGCTGTGCAACGACACCCCAGAAGAGAGAGAGAGAGAGAACATTTTTCTTGCTTTGTATCGCTTCAAGCTCTGGTGGAAGGGGACGTTGCATGTTTAAATCCTCCCACATTTTGTGGGGGGTGGAGGGGGGTCGGAAGAGGGTTTTGGGTATTATTTATGTGAAGCATTTTTACCCAGCTCTTCAGCCAAAAAGGCACCCAGACCAGCATACAGAGCAATTAAAAAAACCCCTTCCAATCCCTGCTGTCAGGACAACAATCTAAAACAGACAGCACAAAAGGAAAAAGGGTTGGGAAAGGAAGATAAGAGTTCTTATATCATAAACACATTTGAAGCCATATCTTCATTAATACTGGTTTATATACCACTGGCCAACAAGACATCTCCTGCGGCCCTCCAGATGTTGCTGCTCCAAAGGCCTCATCATCCCTGCAGGGGCTGCCGGGAGTTGGAATGCAGCAACATCTGGAGGGCTGCAGGTGACCCACCCCACCTATCCTAGAGAATCCTGGGAACTGTTGTTTAACGAGGGTGCCAAGGATACTCCGCCGGTGCCCTCTTTACCCCAGAACTACAGTTCCCAGAACTCCCTAGGGGAAAAGGGAACAACTACTCAACCAGCGGCAAGCCTGCGGCAGCGTGAATTCACAGGACTGTGAGGTTTGCAACCTCCTACTCGATTTGCTGCTACACAGTCCTGGACAAAACATCCCTTTTGGGGAGACCCCAACTTTTTCTCTTTCGTTACTCTCTACACCAGAACTGAGGGAACTCAGGGCCAGATGCAGCTCTCCAGCCCTCTCTATCCGGCCCTCGAGACTCCCTTGGCCACACCCTCTTTCCCAGGCCACACCCCCTCACCAGCCTTATTTCATTTTTTTTACAATAATTTTTATTCAGATTTTCATATAACATACATAACAAAACCATAAAACATTCAAAGACAAAAAACAAAATCAAAAATAGTTAGACAAAAAAAAATAAAAAGTAAAATATTGACTTCCCATTTGTCACAGATCAAATCAGTTATAGGTCTACAATGTATAACAATCCTGTCTCTTAAATCATATTATAAAATCACTTTCCTCCAGTAGTTATCTTACTTAATCATCAAATCTCATAAACATTACTTTATTCTTTCCACAAAAAGTCAAAGAGAGGTTTCAATTCTTTAAGAAATATATCTATCAATTTTTCTCCAGAAAAGCATGTCGATTAATCCGTCTCATTAATAATTATAATAATCTTATTGTCATAACCATAGTCAAAATAAACATTTCGATTAATCCATCTCATCAGAATCTGTTAGGTTCAATAATTTCAATAGCCATTATTCTATTATCCCTATTAGTTCCATCTTCCATCTTCCATCTTCAATAGTCTTGTTAAGTCCAGTAATTTCAGTGTCCAATCTTCCATTATCAGTATTCCGTAATAATCTTGCTGTCATAACCATAGAAATATTAACTTCCCATTTGTCACAGATCAAATCAGTTATAGGTCTACAATGTATAACAATCCTGTCTCTTAAATCATATTATAAAATCACTTTCCTCCAGTAGTTATCTTACTTAATCATCAAATCTCATAAACATTACTTTATTCTTTCCACAAAAAGTCAAAGAGAGGTTTCAATTCTTTAAGAAATATATCTATCAATTTTTCTCCAGATAAGCATGTCGATTAATCCATCTCATTAATAATTATAATAATCTTATTGTCATAACCATAGTCAAAATAAACATTTCGATTAATCCATCTCATCAGAATCTGTTAGGTTCAATAATTTCAATAGCCATTATTCTATTATCCCTATTAGTTCCATCTTCCATCTTCCATCTTCAATAGTCTTGTTAACTCCAGTAATTTCAGTGTCCAATCTTCCATTATCAGTATTCCGTAATAATCTTGCTGTCATAACCATAGTCATATAGTAAGAGTCTAATGGGAATTTCCTCTATCCCAAATATTTTCTTGCCATCCATTCTGAATAGGTTGCTGGAATACTGCAGTAAAATCATATCTCTGTTCTTTTTTACAAAATGTACTGGCTCATCTCTTGAAAGTTTTTCCCTTGTCACATGGCTGCAGTTAATTCCATAGGTTTTCTCTATATTAGGCTCCATCACATCATTCCAGTCCAGAAGATTGTCCATGCCATTGATAACTTTATCTCTAATATCTTCATTAATTTCTTCAGAGATAACATTGAATTCCAAACAGTAGATTTTATTTCTAAAATCCATAAATTCCAAATCTTTTTCCTGTTCCACGTTTGTTCCAGGCTCCAGGGTCTCCTCTCTCACAGGGACCCCTATTTCTTTAAACTCCTGGATCATTTTGCACAATTCAATTTTCAGCTCCTTACAACCCTGTCGCAGGGTTCGTTTCGTTATCTCAATCTCATCCATTATTTTCTGAAACCTAGTTACTTCCAGATTCTCAGCCACTTTCTTGATTGCCATTTTAAAAGAAAAATATAAGAGAACCACTTCTTATTTCAGCAACAATTGGGTTAATACTCCAAACTTGATGACATCACAGTATAAACAGAACAGCCAGCCTTATCTCACTATGCTTAGGAAAACAAAATGTAGTTCCCAGGATCGAAACAATTAATGGCGTCGTCAGGAAACAGATTCGTCAAAATAAAATAAACCAAAAAGAGAGTAGTCTCAGACAATATAATATTCTTCAGAATAGAAATCAGGAATAGAAATCTCTCTTCTGTGTATATCTTTAGAATGCAAATCCAGGACAGCTTTTTGCAACAAAAACAGAGATAAGCTGTTAATTAGTGCATAGCAGAGAAGAGTTATAGCTCACCGGAAAGATGTCCAAAGCCGATCAATCTGGCAAATCTCCTTTTACTGCAACAGTTTAAGTCAAGTAAAAAAATATAGAAAGAAGGGTGCTTGCCTGTTAGTCCGTTCTCTCTCTAAAGAAAAGATGAACGTGTCGCTTTATCAGATAGAGCTTGTTGAAAATCCGTCCTCCTTTGTCGGCTGGACCACGTCTCATAAAACAATGAAATCTAGTCCTCCCAACAAAAATAGGCTTTGAGGTTAATCTCTTCGTTTCTCCCTGCCCGGGAGAAGTTTCATCAGTCAAAAAAAAAAAGTTTTGACTGATTTATATCTGAATAAGCTTCTTTTGCGGCGGGAGCCCGTCCCAAAAGCAGGCACAGGCTAAGTCACCCTTCCCGGAAGTCACCAGCCTTATTTCAGACCCTCCTTAAGTGTTTTTGTCTGGCTCAATTGTGCCCTCGGAACGCTGATAATGCCTGGATGGCGACAGAGAGGGGTGTGCGAGTGCAAACAGAAACTGGCCTATTGTGCCAAGGTAAAGTTCACATGCGTTGCTCCACTCACTTTGCTTCTGGCTCCACCCACCACTGGCATGTGGCCCTCAGAAGACTGTCCAGAAAGGAAGGTGGCCCTTGGACTGAAAAAGGTTTCCAACCCTGTTCTGAAGCTTTGCAACTTTCAAAAATTCTTTTCTATTTTTTTAAAAAAGTGTACAAGATGTAAACGCCACCACATACCAGTTGACCTATGTTTCTATTAATGTTTTTATTCTACGGTGGTGGTTGTTTATGTGTTGTAAACCGCTTTTATGTTTTTAACGAAATAGCAGTAAACAAGTTTTTTTTATAAATAAATAAAAACACACGCATATATACATGTATATACGCCTCAGGTGTCAAAGGCACCTGAGGTGTGCCTTCAGCATTTGCCTAAAACTGTACAATGAAGTTGTGTAATTTTAGATAGTTTTAAATTGTTTTTAATGCTGTATTTTAAAATTGTTGGAACCCACCTCCCGACCTCTGGGTGATGGATGGGTAACAAATGTTAATAATACTATGTTCTTTATTACATTTGAATACCACACATTCAACCAAGTTCTCAGGGTGGCTTATCTATATAATAAAATACCAATCACAATTTAAATTAAAACCAAAACGGAACAAAACCCAACAGCAAAGGGCTCGGTGAAACGAACAGGCAAAGCAATATCTGTATACAGTTCTGGTTGCCATCCACCCACCCACCAATACTGCAGAATTGAAAAAAGTTCAGAAAAGGGCAACCAAAATATTCAAGGGCTGGAACAACATCCTAGCATAGAAATGGCAAATTTGGGGCTTTTTAGTTTGAAGGGGGGGAAAAGGCCTGGGGATACAGGATATGACAGTCTTATGCTCCATGAATGTCTACTCCAGGGATTCCCAAACTGTGACCCTCGGACCACCAATGGTTCATGACCTTTATGCAGACGGCCCGTGGCGTGTCTGTGGATTTGTGGCTGAAGCCAGGCCGTGGCACATCCATTCCATTAAATAGTCCCGTCGATTGTTAACTATATTATTGTTTTCCTTATTTTACACGCTAAACTACATCAGCAATAAAGACAACTAAAAATCAAACAACCTGGCACAGCGCAGCGCCTTAAAACGGCTACAAAAGGGAGGGGAAAAAATATTTCAGCGGCCTGCCAAGACTGTCAGCAATTTTCAAGCCTGGGGGGGGAGAGAAAAAAGGCTGGGACCCCCTGGCCTAACCCCTTTCCCAGCCTTCCACGTCGGGGCCATGCCACCTGCGCAGTGGCCCGCCTGGGCCTCTACCTTGTGACTCAGCTGCGCAGAGGCACGGAAAGGCTAGAGAAAGTTGACCCCCTCCCCTCCGCCAGGGTCAGCTGCCCCCTTACCTGGTCCCCGGCGCCGAGGCAGCGGTAGTTGTGGGTGATCAGCTTCCAGTGCAAGTAGCAGACCAGGGCGTCCTGCGGGCAGGTTATGTCCGGGGAGACGGAGCTGTACAGCAGCTCCAGCCCAGCCATGGTGCCGCCTCCGCCTGCAAGAAGGGCGCACGTCGGGGAAAGAGGGTTAGCAAGCGGAGGAGGAGGAGGAGGAGGAGGCGGCGGTCGGGGTTTGCGTGCGAGGGGCGCGGGTGGGCCGCGCGGTGTCAGCCTCCCGAAGGCGCTTCTCTCTCGCCCAGGCGCGCCGCGAAGTGAAAGCGACGGAGAGGAAGAGGCGCGGCGCGCAAAGGGACCGCGGGCACCATCGAGGCCGGCGCCGAGGCGGGGAGGAGGCCGAACGGGCTCAAAGCGCGGCGCTGCCACCTAAATGCCGGAGGACGGAAGGACTGGGCCGTGGGCCGTCAAGGCGTGCGAGCGAGAAGAGCCAGGAGGCGGCACAAAGCGACGGCGGAACACCGGGAGTGCCCGGTGGCAGCCGCTGGGTCAGGCCGAAGGGGCCCCGACTCGCCCGGCGGCCTGTTGCCGCCGGGGGCACGACTAGGGATGGAAGGACCTGCCCGTTTTGGTGCTCTCCGGTTCCCATTTTTCCGATCTTACATTTACTTCTCCGCATTTTTGCAGCAATCTGTGATATTTTTTTTTTTAAATCCTCATGAAAGCCTTCCACTTTCAACAAGCCTTTTAAGTTGAGGCCTTATCCCAGTCCGCCTCTGTGTTGGGATTGCTTTTTAAGATGTTTTTAAACCTTTTTTTAAAAACAACAACGTTTTTTAACTTTTTTTCAAAGATGTCTTCAAAGCTTTTTAAAAAAATGTTTTTAACATTATTTTGTTTTAATGTATTTTAAAGTCTGTTTTTATGATGTTTTAAAGTGCTTTTAGTGCTTTTGTTTGCAGCCCTGGGCTCCTGCTGGGAGGGAGGGCGGGATATAAATCAAATAATAAATAAATAATGAAAATTCTCCAGCATTTACCTGTGAATTTCTCCTAATAAACACAATGCCTACCCATATTGAGATGCCAAAAACACAGTTACAGAAATTTTATGTGGCATCCCTGTTTTCCAGGGAGGGGGTTGGAAAGGGGAGAGAGTCACCCCAAAACTGGCGCTGCAAGAGATTCTCTGCTTTCATAAATGATACCTTTTAAATGTTCTCTGTTTATGTTTTTATATGGAATGTATTTGTGTTTTGTTGTACGTCGCCCAGAGTGGCAGATTAATCTCTGCCAGATGGGCGTCTAACAAATCTAATAACTAATAGTAATAATAATTTCAACCAAAACAGATTTCATTCACCATAGTCTGGATGTCATTTTTATATAGTTGTTAACTACTTTACATCAGATAAAGGGTACACAACAAGCAAGTAAAGACGGAAAAAAGATTGTCTTTGTTACTGACTTTGACCCCTCCATAAGGCCCTTAATTTCAATATCACCAGTGCCATTTTTTTTACCATTTCCTTACCCAAAGGAGAAAAAGATAAACCCCACAGAGTTTAATGTCAGTTTCTTCTTCTAAGGGGGAAAAATCCTAAAACTGGCCCTTTGGTATAATTGTCAGTAACTTGAGTTCTCCTGTCTCAAAAGGAGGGTAATTTAAAAATCTGTCATTTTGCTCACAGAAAGCCTCAGTCAGTGCAAGCATCATCACCAATTTTCATCATGGTGTTTTGCCCAGTTTTTAAGACATTTGTTTTAAGTTTTTGCCACATTTGCCATTGTGGCTGGCTTGTCGCTGTTCATAATGTTACTGAAAAAAATCTTGTATCAGATGCCTGAGGTTTACGTTTTGTGTTACATTAATAGACAATGAATTTACTTTAACAAGTAATAGTTCAAAACCATAACCATATAATTATTAAATAACATTTAAACATTAAAATAACTTTAAAAAGATGGGAGCAGCTAAAAAACTTGTGCAGCTTTACTGAACCAACTCTCAGTCTAACCTACTTCACAGGCTTGTTGCAAAAATAGAAGGGGGGGGGAGGACCCAGTAAGAAAAGTGAGGCGCAAATATATGTCATATTCACAAACCATGCAGTGGAGTTTTTTGGAGTTTTTTTAGTGTAAATTTTGCAAAGTGTTGCTGTACACATATTCACAGAAATAGAAACAAAAGAAAATTATTTCCTATAGGAAACTTCACTAACATTGCAAAGTAAATCAGACATATTTAAAGTGACCGTCTGAACTATATCAACTGTCTTAATAATGTTGCTTCCTCCCTGCTAAAACAAGATCAGCACAGCACGTGTCTTTCTATTATTTGGGCTGATTGCAGGTGTTGTCACCACTGAACACTGAGTCACCACTGAGACAATGGTGTCGGGTGGAAGGGTTTGGATTTGTTAGGCACTGGGGAACATTTTGGGACAAGCCGGGCCTGTACAAAAGGGACGGGCTCCCCTTTAACCAGAATGGAACCAGACTGCTGGCACTTAAAATTAAAAAGGTGGCAGAGCAGCTTTTAAACTGACTGAGGGGGGAAACCCGACAGGAGCTGAGAAAGGTCCGGTTCGGAATAAACCTCCCCCCTGGGATAAAAACCAAAGAAATGATGAAATTTTAAAAGGGGTAGGCCTAGAAGTAGGCATTGTGAGAGCAGAGGCACAGGATATAAATTCAGAAGAGCAAAATTACCACAGGCCTAACCACAAGTGCCAAAGACACTTGAAGAGAGACACTGCTTACAAGTGCCTGCACGCTAATGCTAGGAGCCTGCGAACCAAGATGGGAGAACTGGAGTGCTTGGTCTTAGAGGAGAGCATTGATATAGTGAGCATAACGGAGACCTGGTGGAATGGAGAAAACCAGTGGGATACGGTTATCCCTGGATATAAACTATATCGGAAGGACAGGGAAGTAACCTATTAGAATTCTTTGAGAGTGTCAACAAGCATATAGATAGAGGTGATCCAGTGGACATAGTGTACTTAGACTTTCAAAAAGCGTTTGACAAGGTACCTCACCAAAGGCTTCTGAGGAAGCTTAGCAGTCATGGAATAAGAGGAGAGGTCCTCTTGTGGATAAGAAATTGGTTAAGAAGCAGAAAGCAGAGAGTAGGAATCAACGGACAGTTCTCCCAATGGAGGGCTGTAGAAAGTGGAGTCCCTCAAGGATCGGTATTGGGACCTGTACTTTTCAACTTGTCCATTAATGACCTAGAATTAGGAGTGAGCAGTGAAGTGGCCAAGTTTGCTGATGACACTAAATTGTTCAGGGTTGTTAAAACAAAAAGGGATTGCGAAGAGCTCCAAAAAGACCTCTCCAAACTGAGTGAATGGGCAGAAAAATGGCAAATGCAATTCAATATAAACAAGTGTAAAATTATGCATATTGGAGCAAAAAATCTTAATTTCACATATACGCTCATGGGGTCTGAACTGGCGGTGACCGACCAGGAGAGAGACCTCGGGGTTGTAGTGGACAGCACGATGAAAATGTCGACCCAGTGTGCGGCAGCTGTGAAAAAGGCAAATTCCATGCTAGCGATAATTAGGAAAGGTATTGAAAATAAAACAACCGATATCATAATGCCATTGTATAAATCTATGGTGCGGCCGCATTTGGAATACTGTGTACAGTTCTGGTCGCCTCATCTCAAAAAGGATATTATAGAGTTGGAAAAGGTTCAGAAGAGGGCAACCAGAATGATCAAGGGGATGGAGCGACTCCCTTACGAGGAAAGGTTGCAGCATTTGGGGCTTTTTAGTTTAGAGAAAAGGCGGGTCAGAGGAGACATGATAGAAGTGTATAAAATTATGCATGGCATTGAGAAAGTGGATAGAGAAAAGTTCTTCTCCCTCTCTCATAATACTAGAACTCGTGGACATTCAAAGAAGCTGAATGTTGGAAGATTCAGGACAGACAAAAGGAAGTACTTCTTTACTCAGCGCATAGTTAAACTATGGAATTTGCTCCCACAAGATGCAGTAATGGCCACCAGCTTGGACGGCTTTAAAAGAAGATTAGACAAATTCATGGAGGACAGGGCTATCAATGGCTACTAGCCATGATGGCTGTGCTCTGCCACCCTAGTCAGAGGCAGCATGCTTCTGAAAACCAGTTGCCAGAAGCCTCAGGAGGGGAGAGTGTTCTTGCACTCAGGTCCTGCTTGCGGGCTTCCCCCAGGCACCTGGTTGGCCACTGTGAGAACAGGATGCTGGACTAGATGGGCCACTGGCCTGATCCAGCAGGCTCTTCTTATGTTCTTATGTTCTTATGTTCTTAACATATGCTCAGAGGCACAGAGGAAATGGATTGGACTGTGAAAGACCAACCCAAATTGTGTTTCCATTTTGACAAATTTGTAGGGAAGTACAATATCTCAGAGAGGAGTTCAGGTCTCCTGCTCCCCTGGTGCATTCACTATAGCTGCCCAATTTCCCTGCTTTTTAAAGTTTGATAGAAATATCTGTTGGCTATAGGTATGTTCTTAAATGGCAAGTTTTGCCTATTAGTGAATTAGATTTATATCTCGCCCTTCCTCCCAGTAGGAGCCCAGGGTAGCAGTTGCATCCTGCATGGAAAAGGGGGTTGATGTAGATGACCTCCAGGATCCCTTCAAACTCTAAAATTCTGTTCTATTCCTGCTGAAAAGTAAGTCCTATTGAGCTCAATGAGGCTTACTCCTAAGTATGTGAGTGCAAGATTGCAGCCTAAACGGCAGTCCCTACATCCACAGTTGCCAAACTAGGAAGCAGTTTGGTTTTATTAGGTTACTAATAAAAATGGTGCTTGTATCATGAGGTCATTTCCAGCACAATATTTGGTGCTTTATGTTACATATTTATTTGGCTGTTTCCCTGACAAGTGGGCTCTCTGACTCCTTGTAGGTACCTGTCAATCTACAAAAGTTTACAGTAGGGAGACACGGCCCTGATTCACACTTTATAGCGGCAGGCAGGTGTGCCACATTTACACCACTGTTCTCTGCGTGGAAATGTAACGTGTGAACAGGCAATAGATTTGCTGCTCCTTCACCGTCGCATCAGGTGATGACTTCTAAGGGCATGGCAAAGAGGCCTCTCCCTGTAGTGTCGCTCCCTGTAGCAAATGCTGATGTGAATGCAAGTCATTTCCACGGCTGCCTGGCTTAGCAAAGATGGTGAATTGTCCACCTTGATGAAAGTGAAGGCAGAAAAACCAGGCCGGACAGAGTTCCAATACTGTCATTTCTTTAGATCAGTGATGGGTCAGTTGTGGCCTGAGGGCCGCATCTGGCCCTTGGCTTTTCTCCCTTGCAGCTGGCAAAGGGCTGTGTGTGTGTGTGTGTGAAAAATGGGTACCCTGGCATGTTTTGACTCTTGTCATGCCCTCCACTGGATTAGCCGCTCCCACTTTTGACACATGGTCCCTGATAGGTTATCCCACCCCCAAAGGAATGGGGTCCCTGACAGGAAAAAGGTCCCCCAGTTTTGCTTGAGATCAGCCTTCAGCAATCTGGTACCCTCCAGATATTTTGGTCTACAGCTCCCATCGTCCCGGACAAAATAACTGGAGGATTCCAGGTGGGCGCACACCTTGTGAATGAATGTGGACGCCTATATTATACATTTATTTACAGGTGTGTACCCTGCCGTTTGGGGAGGGGGAGGGGACATTTCTCGCAAGGCTGCTTACTGTACCATAATTCCAAATGAGCAGGAACAACTTGCACAACTTGAAATGGAATAAGCAAGTCAACAATCAAGGAAAGGCCAGAGCTTTGACAGGTTTCCCCAGGGAGGGAGTTCCACAGTGCTCTTATCTCTGGAAGTCACCAAACAGGTCCAAATTAAAGGGGAAGCAGATTCAGGTGGCAACCTCAGGCGACGCCAGGCAGGTTTATATGGGCGAAGGTGGCTCTTTTACCTCTTGAGCGATGATATGGCCCCGCGGAGAGATAACCCTCCCTCCTGGCAATCCCTCTGCCCCCTTCAATGTATTACTGACCATGCACTTTACGGGCACGCTCCGCCATGGCTACTGCGACCTGCCCCACATGGTCACAGGGGTGCAGGGAGGAGGAGGGGCAGATGATGCCAAGGTGATAACGTTGGCTACCACTCCACTCTGCCACCTTGCCCGGTTGCCAGGCAACAATGGCCCCAGCATTCCACGTTCCGTGTCCAAGGCTTTTGCTGAGACTCGAGAGAGGCTTTGTATCGGGGCTGACATGGAGAGCCCAAGGCGTAGCTGCGGGTGGGCCTGAATCATTGCTGCTCCATCAGCTTGTGAGGTTTGCCTGTCCTGTTTGCTGAGCTAATGCCCATGGCTGCACCTGTTGCTTATTAAGGCCACTGATGCCCAGACCCCTGCTTCTGTGTGATGCAGACCATGTGTGGTGTCGCAGATGGGACGAGGGCGCGATGAGGTGGGGAACGGCCACAGTTTGGGGGCAGAGCATCTGCTTTACATGCAGAAGATCCCAGGTTCAATCCCTGGCATCTCCTAGTAGAGCTGGGAACATCCCAATATGAACCAGCCTGGACCCTTAGATCTTCTTCTGAAGCCCTTCTCCAGGTCCCCATCCCACAAGGATGGAGGGTGGTGACAAGGGACAGGGCTTTTTCATTTGTGGCTCCCCATCGGTGGAATACGCTCCCCAGTGAGGTCTTCCTGGCGCCTTCATTGACATCTTACCTTTTCCTCCCAGGCATTTGATAGCCTGAGATGATGTTTTGTTATCAGAATGCTGCCAAAGCTTCCTGTGGCTGTTTGGGTGCGTGTGTGTTTTATTGTTTTGCTTGGAGGCCTTCAGGCAGCAAGCAACTGATAAGTCTTCTTCCTCTTCTTAACAAGAATCCCTTGTCTGAAACCCTGGAGAGCTGCTGCCAGTCAGTGTAGACAATATGGAGCTCAATGGGATGAATGGTCTGACTTGAAATAAGACAGCTTCCTGTATAAGGTAAATGGAGTTTGCAGAAGCTCCGGTGCTCAGTGGGAAACTCTGTGCTTTGCGTGTAGACACTCTAAGGTTTAAAATTCCTGTCATCTTTAGTGAAAAGGATCAGGTGCTGGGAAAGGTCCTTCTCTGCTACCGCGACCCTGAAGAGCTGCTGCCCGTACTCAGCCAGACAAGGACTTGGGAGACCAGGGTTCAAATCTCCACTCAGCCATGAAACCCACTGGGTGACCTTGGGCCGGTAGCTCACTATCTGTCAGCTTAACCTACCTCACAGGGTTGTTGTGAGGATAAAAATGGAGAGAGGAAGAAGCCTGTGTGCCACCTAGAGCTCCTTGGGGTGAAAATGGGATGTAAATACAACAATGAATGATTAATAGTCTAACCCAGCCTTTCCCAACCAGTGTGCCTCCAGATGTTGTTGGACCACAACTCCCATCAGCCTCAGCCAGCATTGCCAATGGTCAGGGAAGATGGGAATTGTGGTCCAACAACATTTGGAGGCACACTGGTTGGGAAAGGCTGGTCTAGCCCTATATAAGGCAGCTTTCCTGTTGTTATGTGCCTTCAAGTCAATCACGACTTATGGCGACCCTATGAATCAGTGACCTCCAGTAGTATCTGTCATGAACCGCCCTGTTCAGATCTTGTAAGTTCAGGTCTGTGGCTTCCTTTATGGAATCAATCCATCTCCTGTTTGGCCTTCCTCTTTTTCTACTCCCTTCTGTTTTTCCCAGCATTATTGTCTTTTCTAATGAATCATGTCTTCTCATTATGTGTCCAAAGTATGATAACCTCAGTTTCATCATTTTAGCTTTTAGTGATAGTTCTGGTTTAATTTGTTCTAACACCCAATTATTTGTCTTTTTCGCAGTCCATGGTATCCGCAAAGCTCTTCTCCAACACTACATTTCAAATGAATTGATTTTTCTCTTATCCACTTTTTTCACTGTCCTACTTTCACAACCATACATAGAGATCCGGAATACCATGGTCTGAATGATCCTGACTTTAGTGTTCAGTGATACATCTTCACATTTGAGGACCTTTTCTAGTTCTTTCACAGCTGCCCTTCCCAGTCCTAAGCTTAAGTTGGTTATGCATATATATAGACCTTTGAGCTTCATTGGCGTTTGTCAGATGAAGACAGATGAAGGTTGAACATGCTCCCATGAAAGCTATTCATTTTATCTGTTTTGTGCCCTCTGCCTACTTCCTGAGTTACCTTCAGTGTGACCAAATAGAAATTGTCTAGTGATCTCGAAATGACCACTGGAGGGTGCCCGGCCCTTTCTAAAGGCCGTTTTGTTGGATTCTACTTTCCCAAGCAGACTTCCTTTGTTCTCTTTTGTGTCAGATCAGTGAGAGAGTTGTGCTGTTTGAGGAATGGGAAGTTGGTAAGGCTAAACTGGGGTTTCCAAACCCAAACCCACAATGGTTGGGCACTGGTTAGGCCTCATCTTGAGTGCTGCGTCCAGTTCTGGACACCACACATTAGAAAGGATGTAGGCAAACTGGAACAGGTTCAGAGGAGGGCAATGAGGATGATCTGGGGACTGGAAACAAAGCCCTATGAGGAGCCACTGAAAGAACTGGGCATGTTTAGCCTGGAGAAGAGAAGACTGAGGGGAGATATGATAGCACTCTTCAAGTACATGAAAGGTTGTCACACAGAGGAGGGCCGGGATTATAGGCCCCTTCTAACTCTACGATTCTATGACAATTAAAGTTTTAAAGGTATCTGTTTGATCTTGGTGAATTCCCACTACCCCATGGACCCTGTTGTGAACCCAATGCCTACTATTAATTTAATTTACTCAATGTTTACATATTGTTTAAATAGTTTTATTTGTGCATTTTCAATAGTAAATACAAGCAATCATACTCAAAAGAACCCCTAACTCCTCCTCTTCCCCCAGACATTCCATGTATATATATCATTCACAAAGACGTAAGTTATTTAACAAGTTACGTGTAAGTATTGTGGTCAGTTGCAGGCGTTAATCTCAATGTTATGTATTAAATGATGCTGTGTAATAGTTTCCATGACTGACCTGTGGAACCTATTTCCCTATGTGAAAGCCTAAGCCATGTGTGTCTTACTTCACAGCAAGTGATGGGGGCGTTAGGAGAGGCTGCTCTATAACTGTGGTGAGCCCTATCTATAGAGATTTGCTATAAACAGGAATGCTTTGGGAAACTGTGAGACCATAATTCCATTTGAACTGGTATTTGTGACCTCTTTCCCTCCATACACACCCCCTCCTCAGATCCATGTGGTTTTTACTTCCTTACATTTTGTTCTTAAAACAACCATTTTAAAAATGGCTTTTTAACTTTCTCCTAGACAAAAACACAATTATTTCACTCTTTCAAGTTTTGCAATGTGTACAAAGTTGCATATATTGAGGGAAGTGTACAGAAAAATGCATATATCAGCCAAAATACATTAAATGAATTATATTAGGGATATTGTTCTGCCAAATGTGTACAATAGGCAAAACTGCTTGCAAAATTTGTGTATTAGGAGAAATTCACATTCAAATGCTAATTTGAATGAGGATTTTTTTAATTGCAAAATGCTGCAGAATGAAGAACTGAATTTAAGACTGGAAAAATGAGTTAATGGAGGGGGAAAAAATGAAGCTGACAGATTTGTCCATCCCTAATACCTGGGCACTGTGACCATATTACCCTGAACACGCCCTATCTCATCTGATCTCAGAAGCTAAGCAGAGTCTGGCCTGGTTAGTACTTGGATGGGAGATCTCCTGGGAATACCGGGTGCCGTAGACTTAGAGGAAGTCAATGGTGAACCACCTCTGAATATCTCTTACCATGAAGACCCTATGAATATATATATAAAAATAGAGTCATAGGGTCGCCATAAGTTCTAATCGACTTGAAGGCATATAACAACAACAATAATACCTGGGCAGTGCTGTGGTTCCCTTGATCATAGGAAGCTGTCTCGGACTGAGTCAGGCCACTGAGCCACGTAGCCCAGTATTGTGGACTCTGGCAGGCAGCGTCTCTTGAGTTGAGGGTCTCAGTCAAAGAGAGGAGATATTTCCCTATCATCATCAGCTCCCTCAGCCTTTTAACTGCAGGTGCCAGGGATTGAAACTGGGGCCTTCTGTGTGCAAAGCACGGGATGCTACCACTGAGCCACTGCTCTTCCCCAGAGTGAGATCCTTTGGATTGGATTCTCATACCTGGAAGATATGGGGGACGCATTGTTGTGTGAGTGAGTGTGCCTGCACTCATTAAAGAGGCAGAGGTGCAGCAGCTGCTTCTTGAAGAACACACACCACCGTGGACTAAGGAAGGAAAGGTCTGTCACTTTTGGTTCTCTGTTCCTCAGTTTTCCAGTCTTAAATTCACTTCTCTACCTTTCTTCAGCAATTTGCGTTTTTTTTAAAATCCTCATGAAAATTCTCCAGCATTTTTGTGTGAATTTCTCCTAATAAACACATATTGTAGGCAGTTTTGACCAATGTATGCATTTTTGCAAGCAATTTCTTGTCATATAATGCATTCTTGGATGTTATCTTCACTCACATATTCATTCTTATGCACGCTTTCCCCTAACATATGCATTTTTAAAACATTGTTTGGTGAACTGCATTTCAAAATTCAGATAAGTGCAAATTTCAAAAGATGCCTGTGTTTCGGTCCTCATATTGTTTCGGGAAGTTTGAATTTGATAGATTTGACTTGAAATATGAACTGAATTGAATTTCTTCCCCATCTCCTCTGTGGACTTTCATTCCAATGAAAATAGCCAAAGAAGCAGAAATGGTTGCAGTTTGCATGTTTGTCTGAGGTCAGGTACAGAAATCAATCTAGCAAATCCAGCTGATATTCATTTACATTATTGTGTTTTTTAAAGGCTGCAAATGATATTTATTTTATTTATTTTATTTATTTGTTAAATGTTTATACCGCCCCACTAGCATAGCTCTCTGGGCGGTGTACAACAGAAAGTATATACAATAAAATCACATAAATCGGTACAAAAACATATATATAAAAATCCACAAATCTAAAACCAATTTGAACATATTAAACTAAATGCCTGAGCAAAGAGAAAGGTTTTAACTTGGCGCCGAAAAGATAGCAATGTCGGCGCCAAGCACACCTCAACGGGAAGACTATTCCACAATTCGGGGGCCACCACTGAGAAGGCCCTGGTTCTTGTAACCGTCCTCCGAGCCTCTCTATGAGGAATTAATGACATTGTTTTATTGTTTTGACATTTCCTTTATAGTGAAATGAATTGACGTTTCATAAATAGTTGAATAAGTTACGCTCGGTAGCAGCCAGCACAAATAATGTAGTATTTGGAGGAAACTGAACTGCAGCAGAATGGAAGCAGCGCTGATTGTGATGAGTACAGGTTGGAACGGAAATTGCTGCCTTCTTACATCCCTACCCTGGACCTAGAGGACTGCGATGACTACTGCCTGATTGCAGACTTCCTCTTCCAAGGAAAGGTGATCAAGAGGGTGGGGCCTGTTTACGGGCACTCTTAGAGGAAATGGAAATTGGCCTCTCTCATCCCTACAGACGAGACTTATCAGGATAGGGACGGGGGAGTGTGACCCTGTTGCTCTGCTTGATCTCTCGGCCACTTTTGATACCATCAACTATGGTATCTCACTGGATCAGCTTTGTGGGTTGAGAGTGAGGGGCACCATGATTACTCTTCTCCTTATAGGGCTGATTGCAGAGGGTGGCGTTGGGAGACTGGACCACAGTACCTGTGGGGTTCCGCAGGTTCCCCACTGCTGACTTAACATTACATGGCACTGTGGGAAGTGGCTATTAGGGGATTTGGGGCAGGGTGACACCAGTATGCAAAGGACATCCTGCTGTATTTCTCTATGACACCTGAGTCAGGCGTGGGTGTGCAGGTCTTGGACCAGTGTCTGGATGCAGTGGTGGGGTAGATGAGGGCTGATAAACTGAAATTGAATCCCGGCAGGATGGATGCTCTGTAGATAGGTGGTTCTTGTGTCTGGGAATTAGGCAGACTGATTGTTCTGGATGTGGCTGCACTCCCTCTGAAGGGTAGGCACAGGGCCGGTTCTAAAGGGCGGCCAGGTGGGGCACTAGCCGAGGGCCCCTGGAGCTACAGGGGGCCCCTCAGCGGCCCCTCCGCTCCCCTTCTGCGATCCGTGGTGATCCGCCCCCCCATCTCCCTCCCTACCTGTCTCCTGCCTTTTAGCATTGCCCTTAATGAAGATGGCAAACGCGCGCGAACGTGCACACACGCCGGGGCCCAGAGCAAGCTGGTGCCCAAAGGCCCCGGCATGCCTGGAGCCGGTCCTGGGTAAGCACATAGTCTGGAGGATGCTCCTGGATTCATCATCGTTGCTGGAGGCAAGTGGGCCTTGTCAACAACTCTTCCAGCTTCAGCTGGTGCGCCAGCAATGGCTGCTAAGAATGTAAGAGCCTGCTGGTTCAGGCCAGTGGCCCATCTAGTCCAGCATCCTGCTTTCACAGTGGCCAGCCAGATGCTCGTGGGAAACCTGCAAGCAGGACCTGAGTGTAAGAATGCAACTGGGACTCCAAAGCATGCTGCCTCTGACTGTGGAGGCAGAGCATAGCCATTGTGGCCAGTAGCCATTGTTAGCCTTGCTTCCTGGAAAGAGGTACCCTGGCCATAGTGGTCCATACGTTGGTAATTTAAAAGACTGGTAATTCACCCTGTTTGAGGCTGCACTTGAAGCTGGTTCAGAAGCTGCAGCTAGTGGAGAATGTAGCTGCTTGGCTGTTAAATGGAGTGCCTATAGTGAACACATGGCACCGTTTCTGACGGAGCTGCACTGGTTCCCAGTTTGCTACCAGGCCACACTGAAGGTTTTGTTGGTGACTTATAAGGTCCTAAATACCGCAGAGCCTGGTGGATTCCTAAAGGAACATCTTCTGGTTTTGTCTGTTTGCTCCTGACATTTTATTATGACTATTGGATGTACCTAATTTTTTGTATCAGTATTATTGGTTGCCTGTGATGCTTGTATTTGAAAATCCATAAACAAACATTTAAAAAATCCATTTCAGTGGTAACCTCTGTTTTTGCACTAGTCATTCCTCTGTGATGTGTTGGCTGGGCAATCACTACATAACTTGAACCAAAGGGGTGGGCGGGTCTGCCAATATATTAAATGAATAAATACATCGGGAGTTCTGCAAATTCTGCAGTGGCAGCCGTCAACTTTCTGCAAGCATCTTGTTCTCTTCTTGGCAACCTTGTGAACAGTGATTCCTCCTTGGATGGTTGGGAACGGGACGTGCCCTAATGTCATAGAGCAGAGGCAGACAATGTGGTGGCCTCTTGCTGGAGTACAACTCCCATAATTGGCCAAGCTGGCTGGAGCTGATGGGCGTTGGATTCCAGTAACAGCTGGAAGGTGCTGCATTGGCTATCCCTGCCATAGGGGATGGTTGGAAATACCACCCCGTCTCTCAAGGGAACCTTGGGAAACATAGTTTTATGAGAGGACAGGGGACAGGGTAGGGCTCCAACAGAGATTTCTCCACACTTTCAGCAAATCACAATTCCCTGGATTCTTTGAGGGGAAGCCAGGACCTTTGAACAGATATAAACCTGTAGGGCAAAAATGGCCACAGATTCCTTTCCCTGTCTGGTTAACACATGCACGACTACAAAATCCAAGGTGTATATCATTTAGTTTGTGTATCTAAATTTGGGTTAAAAAGAAAGCATTAGGATGATCACTTTGTGAGTAGGTATACTTGCTCTGTTTTAAATTAAAGTAGACTTTAAAGTACGCTGACTCAACATGCTGGCTGATGATCTGAGATTTAGCAAAGGAGGTCTGAATCAATTTGCAAAGGAGCTCCACGGGGAATCTGTTTTGAGGGAGAGAAGATCCGGTGTTGCAGAGCTTTCTTGAACTAGCAAAGGAGCTGTCTTGTAACGTACTTGGAGCAAGCGAGCTCTGCTCTTGGGTGGCTTACCATCCTTACGAGTCAAGAATATTTTTTTGGGAAGTCCCAAGGAAATTATCCAGAACAAAATGGGAAGGTGTAATAATTTCAGGAATGGACGGCAGGGTGGTCAACCTCACCATTGGGTGCCCCTGAACACTCAAGGGAGGGGGATTGAGGCTAGGCACATCCTGTTATGAGCATTAATAGTGTCGAAATGAGGACTGGGACTGGTCCAAGACCACCACAAAGCTGCATCAGCCAAAGGCCCAACCTGGCGCCAGTGGTGGGAATTTCCAGAATCTCAGAGCACCCACTTCTTGCCAGCAAGATGCCTGAAGAGCCAGCCACCCTAAGCCCAGAATCAGGATTTTCTCATGTGTAACAACAACAACCCACTGATGTTTAGGGTTGCCCTGGATCCAGAGCTCGGAACAGTTACTTTTTTGAACTACAACTCCCATCAGCCCCAGCCAGCATGGCCACTGGATTGGGCTGATGGGAGTTGTAGTTCAAAAAAGTAACTTTCCCAAGCTCTGCCTGGATCTCTCTCTCTCTCTCTCTCTCTCTCTCTCTTTCTGTCTCTGTTTTTTTCATCTGCTAGGCATGGCCATGTGCATTGATGGAAAACAGGGAAGGATGCTTTGTGCTCACCACTGGTTTGCACAGGTATGCGAGCCCCTCTGAGGTCTTGAAGGGAATTTCCAACTGCTTGGTGACTCTAGCACAGCCCTTCCCAACTAGTGGGCCACCAGATGTTGTTGGACCACAATTCCCATCTTTCCTGACCATTGGCAATGCTGGCTGAGTCTGATGGGAGTTGTGGTCCAACAACATCTGGTGGCCCACTGGTTGGGAAAGGCTGCTCTAGCATAAAGAGAAAGCTCTAGCCCTCGGGAATCAGTTCCCAACTGAGGTTAAGTTGGTGCCTACTGTTTTTAGAACACAGGACGGTGCCTTACACGGAGCCAGGCCTGTGGTCTGCCAAGTTCAGTGTTGCCTGCACTGCCTGAGTGAGAGCAAAAGCTCTTCAGGGTTTCAGGTGAGGGTCTTTTCCAGCCTCACTCAGGGTGAATTCACTGCCACACTGGCATCAGAGACACCAGTCTCCACTGGATATAAGCCTGCAACACTCCTTCTTCACAAGGCATCTGACCAGTAATGTAGGGGCAATCCTAGGTATTTCAAAGATTCAGGGCACAGGCATAAAATCTGCACATGCTCATTTATATGTATAGATGTAAATATAGGTTGACTTTTGGAGGGCGGGGGAACACATGCACCAAAATCTGATTCTTCCTGTCAAGGCTTACATTAAGCTATAGGATGTCAAGAGGATTTTTCTGGGCTCAGTACCACGTATGGGGAGTGCCTCCTTCACCCCACCCACAATGCACTGGCAAGAACGGCTGCTTATGTACAAATTAAAACAAGTTTGTCCAACGTTTAACATGTTTTTCTCTCTCCACCCCATCCAACTATTGCATGAAGTTACTAGCCGGGATGGGTGAGAAATTTGATTTGCATTTGCATTTGAAGGTGAACTTATCACCTATGCACTTTCTAAAACAGTATGAGAACCGACACACAGTTATCCTCCGCAATTTGCACTACTCTGAATTTTGCAGTGCAGTTCTTCAGCCGATTAACATGTACAAAAAGGCACGTACCTGGGAAAAGTGTGCATAGAAATGCATATATTAGTGAAAATAGCACACAAAAATATATTATATTAGGGGAAATTGCTTTGGAAATAGGGGATATTAAGCAAAAATTTGCACTAAAATGCTGATGGATTTTCATGAGGACTTGTTTTTAAAAAATCCACAAACTGAGGTGGAAATGTGCAGAAATGAATCCTTTGTGCAAACCTGGCAATAAAAAATAAAAAATCAAGCTGGCTGTCTTTGGGGTATATTTGTATCTCAATGAGATTTCCACTGGAAGGATGAGGTAACTTTGTCCCCCAGAGACCATTTTTTCCCTGTGTTGTCAGCACAAGTGTGCTTGACAATATGAAAACGCCTTGAGCCAAAAAGCACCATCTTGTATCCTTTGGCATATCACTTCATCAACTGGATCTTTTCCCAGAGTAATCTGCACCAGGTGCTAATACATTTCTGGAGTACATTTGGATCTCAGGTGATTTTTGTTTCCAGAAGGAAAATGGTAAGTTGCAACTGGCTGAAATTTGGGGATGTTGTACAGGTGACGGTTTGTGACAATGTCCTGGAAGGACAGCCCTATAGGTCTACTTATGTGTAAATTACACCATGAAAAGCACCCCCGGGGTCCAAACGTACCCCAGAAGTCTGCATGAAGGGTAGCTAGGACTGCAAAAAAGGAGAAACTGAAATCGACATTTTTGCCCATCCCTACTTACAGGTTCTCTATCACTGGTCAATAGCATTCACACACAGCATCCCATATAAGGGGAAGAAGAGGCCAGAGCTCTGGAGCCTGGGATCAGTGATCCTGGTACCCTGGGCCAGCCCCTAACAATGTGTCTGCTGTGATGGCTTCTCTGGAAAATTCCAAGTGCTTCGGAGAAGTGGGGAGTGCAAAACAGAAGAAATACAAAAGGAAGGAAGAAAATGACCAGGCTTGAGGACTAGTGAAGATTCTAAACCAGTGTTTCTCAACCTTTTTGAAATACATGCCCCCTTTTAGCTATCATAAAAATCCCACACACCCTCTTCAAATCTGGCTCCCCTAATAATGCTGAGAGACGGTGTGGTGGTTAGAATCTCAGACTAGGACCTGAGAGACCAAGGTTCAAATCACCACTCAGGCATGAAGCTCACTGGGTGACCTTGGGCCACTCACTGCTTCTCAGCCGAATCTACCTCACAGGGTTGTTGTGGGATTAAATAAGGGGGAGAGCCATGTGTACCACCTTGAGCTCCTTGGAGAAAAGATGGGATATAAATGCTGTTAATTAATTAAATAGACGACTGCACACCTGTGATGGCATGCAGATAATGTAATACGCTGTGTACAATATTCTTACTTTCAGAACATAACATTTCATACTTTTACTTTTTATTTTTACATCTCCCTGAGATATTCATATACCCCCTTCCTCCAGTTCTGAAAGACAGATTTAGACATTAGTGTGGATAAAAATTTAGACTGTTATATGTGTGTGTGTTTTATGGCAAATGCTGTTTGGTGGTTGTGTTGACAAGGGTGTCATATATTAAAAATGGAAGACAAAAACATGCTGGCGCGCTTCTGCAAATAAGGACCTGAAACCAGAGCTTGGAAAAGTTACTTTTCCAACCTCTGCCTGAAACACAATATCATATTTTAATTTGCTCCTCATTTTGAATTATAAACTATGCTATAACTGATGTAGTTTGCTGAGAAAGCAGCTGAGATCATGATGGACTGCAGAAAAGTTTGCAGCATGATTCCTTGTCATGGAGACTATTGATTCCCACCCAAGCCCTTGGGATGGGGTTGGATTAGACATTTAAGTGCATGCAGGCCTTGTATAAAGAACAAAGCAAATGCCAACTTTGAAATAAAAAGTGTTAGAAAAATATTAGCAATCAAAAAGCTCATATCGATTTCTTTAAATGTATAGCCCGTCCAGTCTCTAAGGGTCAGGGTGGGTGAAAAAAGGTAAAACAGACCACACTATAAATATTCAAGAATTCTAGGCTTCCAGGAGAGCTGTGTGTAAATGGCCTCTCAAAATTTCTTACCCTGTTCAGTGGCAGCTGATGGCTTCATGTCAGTGGGGCAGTGGAATCCACTCCAAGTTTTAGTCCTTGAACCTTTGGATTAAAACCCAGAGTGGATTCCACTGCCCCACTGACATGAAGCCATCAGCTGCCACTGACCCTGGTGGTGGGAGCACAAATAATAATAATAATAATAATAATAATAATAATAATAATAATAATAATAATAATAATAATAATAATAATAATAATTAATAATAATAATTTGATTTATATCCCACCCTTCCTCCCAGAAGGAGCCCAGGGCGGCAAACAGAAATGCTAAAAACACTTTAAAACATCATAAAAAGACCTTAAAATACATTAAAACAAAACAATTTTAAAAGCATTTTAAAAAGCTTTAAAAACATCTTGTAAAAAAAAGGGTTAAAAAGATATTATTAAAAAAACATATTAAAAGCAATTCTAACACAGACGCAGACTGGGATAGGTCTCAACTTAAAAGGCTTGTTGAAAGAGGAAAGGCGCCGAAAAGATAACAGAGATGGCGCCTGCCTGATATTTAAGGGGAGGGAATGGGTTTCATTTACAGTTTTCAGCATAGTGCTTATCTCACTTTCCCTTTTCTTTTTGGGTATGGGATACCCGAGAAAAGAGAGGAGGAAAGACCCACTTAAAGAACTCACATCCATTTATATGCTGGCAAATGAACTTGATCATGTTCTTCCTGATTCGTGTATTGTACAAAATCAGACCAAGTCAAAATAAAGGTATCTCTGCTGCTTTGACCTCTACAGACTCTAAGCTTTTGTGTTAGTTTATCTGACAGTGCTTCATTCCAGACCAGCTTATACCAATGTTCTACGTTAGCTCTGGATAGGTCCTTCCAAAAGTGTGCTACTGTGAAATGTGCTGCAGGTCCAAAATGTGTAACCAATGTCTTATTTTGCAGATCTGAATAATCATCTATGCAATTGTTTTAACTGTTTTCAAACAGGTAATTTTTAAATATGTCTTTGTTGTATTGCGAAATCGCTTCTAGATGTTTTATAAGAACCAATTAATACATGTAATAAATAATTATTAATAATAACGGTAATAATTACACACCATGCGTAACTGATTTTATAAAACTCTGTTCTGTTTCCCCTCAGTTGTCTCTCCCCCTCCTTAAATGAAAAAGTTCCAGATGTTTTAGTGCAGACTTTCCCATCCTGATGCCCTCCAGAGGTTTTGGACTATAACTCCCATCAGACCCAGCCAGTAAGGCTGTACTGGCTGGGGTTGATGGGAGCTGTAGTCTAAAACCTCCGGAGGGTGCCCGTTTGATGAAGACAACTTAAGCCTCTCCTTGTTGGAAAACTGTGCCACTTCCCAGCTAACACATGTTTTCCAGCTCTTCAATATCCGTTTTCAGATGAAGTAATCGTCACCAATGATTTATGCAAGGTCATTGTGGTGCAGGCTGTTTTAATTTCCTTCCCTTTCCTAATAATTCCTTGCATGGAATTTCCCCCTTTCCCCGCTGCAAACTGACTTAAGGTTTCCGTTGAGTCCTTCATGGTGACCCTAAGACCTCTTTCTAAGACAGCCACTGAGGCCAACTGAGACCCCATCAGTGTATCGTTGATACTGCCTTCTGAGTTATGGGAAAGGAGGGCTGAAATGGGTTTGGGCTATCCTGGAGCTGGCCATTTCCCTCTTAATCAGCTTCTGTTTCTGATTCTGTGACAGGGAATCTCACGTGTATGGTTTCCATGTGAAATGTTGTCTTCTGCAACTGCTTTGGGAGGGTCAAGAATTAGCCAAGTGTAAAAATATTACACTTTGGTCACTTGCTGTATTTTGGGAGACACTCTCCTTATTTAAATGCTATTGCATTGTTTTATAGTGCATTCCTTTAATGATTTCAGTACCACTCGACATAAAAATACCAGCACGGTGTATATTTTAAGACTTGAAAAGATATTTAACCTTTATTTTTGCATCCTCTTGATCTGGGGTGGGTGGGAGCAACCACATTTGGCAATGGCTGGGCAGTCAGCGTTAGTGGGCATGACCTGTTCTGGCCTGGTGCATTGGTCCATTCCCACACACATGCAAACCTCCCTGGTCCATTCACACATACACAAAGCACTCTCCTTCCTCTCCATCCTCACCGGAAAATGGGAGTCTGCCTTATGCCAAGTCAAACCATTGGTCCATCTAGCCTTGTGGGTCCCACACTGACAATGTCAAAGATTGAACCTGGGATCTTCTGCGTGCAAGCTGGGGGCCCATCACTGCCTCTTGTGGGAGCACATTCCATAGTTTAGCTATGCACTTTGTGAAGAAGTCCTTTCTTTTGTCTGCCCTGGGACTCCATCTCGGACAATGTGACAGCTTTTGCTCAGCTCCCCTTCATAATATGTGTTGAGGTCTTCCAGGCTGCATCTGTGCAGGAAAACTCCTTTCTTTACCCACTCAAGCTGAAAGGCACGGTGGCAAACGTGCGGCTCTTGGAGGCTACGTCCCATGCAAGAAATGTAAGCTGAGCCAATGGGGGAAAATATGTTTGCAATCCACTCCAAGCTTTGTTGTCAGAAAGTGGGAAATTGCACTGTGAGTGAGGCAGCAGCATTAGCGTGATACATCAGGTTGAGGGGGAAAAGAGGAAAAAATATTATATTTTAATAAAATAGGCCTGCTTGGATTTATGGCTTTGCTTGTATTTGGGCTGCTGTGTGTCATCAGCGGTTGGAGAAGTGAAAGGCACTTGGAAGAGGCAATGTCCCGTTCTGTCCCCCTAATTGCTTCTACTTGCAGTGGCCTTAAGTGCTGCATTGTGTAAGATCAGAGTTGGGGGGACCTCTCCGTATGTTGTTGGCAGTGGCGGCTGGTGCCCAATGGGCAGCTGGTGAGGCAGAAGACAAGGAGGCCAACAGTAGGTGGCGCCAAACAGCCAATGGCAGTTGGAGCCAACTTATGCTAGCTTTGTCTCTGCCCTTCTCACTGTTGAGTTCTGCAAGAGCAACACTGAGGCAAAGGAGGAGGAAGGTGACAAGCAGTGCCAATCCCTGGTTTGTTATAAGTAAGAAAGCATGCAAGAGAGTGCAGGCTGAGGTTGGTGGGCCATCACGCCCTAATGGACCAGCCCCCATCAGGCCTGGCCAAAATGGCCAATGCTAAGGGATGATGGGAGTTGTAGCCAACGGCATCTAGAAGGCTGTAGGTCCCCTAATCCCGCTTTACAGCATGGGTGGCCAACCTGAAGTATAGGGAGGGAGGAGAAATTTGATCCAGTTTGCATTTAAAGCCGAATCTCTCAAATTCACACCTTCTGAAACAATATGAGAACCGAAACACAGCCATCTTTTGAAATTTGCACTTAGTTGAAAGCGGTTCTCTAATCAAACAACTTTTACAAAAAATGCACATTATAGGAGGAAATGTGTATAAAAACGAATCTATTAATAAAAATGGCATAAAATGCATTATATTAGAAGAAATTGCTTGGAAAAAATGTGTGCGTTAGTCAAAACTGCGTACAAAAACGTGTGTATCAGGAGAAATCCATATTGTTATGGATCTGGGGTTGAGATGGGTGATTTCTATGAGCCCCCTTCCAGCCTCTGATTTGGAACCCTGCACCTAGAGGAACCCCGACAAGACTGAGGTGTTGCTCGTGGGGGACAAGAGAAGGTTGGGAGATATGGACCTGGTGTTTAATGGGGTAAAATTGCCCCTGAAAGACCAGGTCCGCAGCCTTGGGGTCATTCTTGACTCCCAGCTGTTCATGGAGGCTCAGGTTTCGGCAGTGAGCCAGGCGGCTTGGTATCAACTTCATCTGATACGGAGGCTGCAACCCTACCTTCCTGCCCATCTGCTCCCACAGGTGATACATGCTCTGGTCTCCTCCCGCTTAGACTACTGTAATGCGCTCTACGTGGGGTTACCCTTGAAAACGGTCCGGAAATTACAGCTGATACAGAATGTGGCAGCACGTTTGATTAAGAACAGCCATCGCCGTGATCATATCACTCCGGTGTTAGTAGATCTACACTGGTTACCAGTTGTCTACCGGGCCCAATTCAAGGTGTTGGTGTTGACCTTTAAAGCCCTATACGGTTTCGGCCCAGTTTATCTGAAGGAGCGCTGTGATGTTCCTGTATTAGTGTAAATAGGGTAAGTGCTGTTTGTATAGGAGATACATAGTAAGTAGAATGCAAGAGGAAGGGGGAGTGAATGGGCAGTAGAATGCTGGATGATTGGCTGAATGTTTAAAATGGCTGACAGTATAAAAGGAAGAATGACAGGTAAATCTGGATGTGATGTGATGAAAGTGAGTGGGTTGTTTTGGTGGGTTTTAGAGAGTTGTTTGCCAGGAGAGCATGGAGAAGGAGGGGGGTGGAGTTCGGATTAGTATTAGATAAAACCATATGCTTATGTGCCTTATGAAGAAATCTTGTTATCTTTGTTATCTTTGTTATATTTAATAAATACTTAATTTGGTTTACCAAAGGCCTGATCCTTGGCTGGGGTTTCACAGACCAGAAGGGAGGGTAAGGTAATGACCAAGGCTGAAGGGAAACTGTAACAAATGGTGGCAGCGGTGAAGAGAATAACACCACAAGTATTCAGAGTCTCTGGGAATACTGGTATTAGGACGTGACTGGTGGTGCTGCCTAGCAGGGGGATCTGGTGAGGTCTGTGCTAGAGCGGAGAGAGAAACCATAAAAAAGGACAGTCCGGACTGGTGGAGTCCCTGGTGGTGCCTAGTGACAGGCAGTAGCCACGAGCAGGTAGGAACCTGACAGGGAGAGCCAGGGAAGGGCGTCACAAGCACCTCCAGCATCACCAATTATGCCGCCTAACAAGATCAGCCACACAAGACCTTCTCTCGGTCCCACCAGTTAAAACAGCTAGGCTGGTGCGGACCAGAGAGAGGGCATTCTCAGTTGTGGCCCCCACCCTCTGGAATTCCCTTCCCTTCGACCTTCGCCATGCCCCCTCCCTGATAGATTTCCGCCGAGACTTGAAGACCTGGCTGTTCAGGCAGGCCTATGGGATTTCTGGGATGGGTTAGCTTTTAATAATGTTTAGTTTAATTATTGAATGTGGTTTTTTGGTTTTATATTGTATTTTATTGTGTCAATGTACGTCGCCTAGAGTGACCGTTAATTCGGCCAGATAGGCGACTCATAAATAAAATTTTATTATTTATTATTATTTATAGTTATGCAGTGGAGAAATCTGCTCCGCTGGTCAGATGAGTTCCTTTTGTTAATCTAACAGAGAGGCCAGGTGGGCTAATGGGTCTATCAAGTGCCCATTAACTGGCAAATGGGCCAGGGAGATCCTGTTGTTATTGAAACTCTTCAGGAGAGCCCCCCTCTTGGGGAAAAGAGAAGCTGTGTTTCTCCCTGCACCATGGCTTTAGGGTGCCTCCTGTAAGTCTTCTGGAAAAGGAAGATACTGGACTGCTGATGCGTTGAACCCCTCCATCTTAGGCTCAGGTTGGAAGTGTGTAAATAAACAAACCATATTTCATAAAGACACCGCAGTCTCTGCTGACCTTCTTTCCAAGGAAACCAAACCCCTGGGTAAGCGCAGGGACCCCCGGAGATCTCTCACTGCTCAGAGATTGGGGTGCAACAATATTAAAGTGCTGAAGAATTTTCATGAAGGTTTTGTTTTAAAAATCACAAAGATTGCTGCAGACATGTGGAGAACTGAATTTAAGTTTGGAAAGATCACCCAGGGCTCCTTCTGAGAGGAAGGGTGGGCTATAACAACAACAACAACAACAATAATAATATCTGAGAGAACTGACATGGACAGATCTTTCCATCCCTGTTGGAGCATGATGAGATGCTAGACGCAGGAAGGCCCATGGGGGAAGGCCCATGGGGCCAGCTCCATACTCATTGCTTGAATTAGGGTGCAGACGGGAGGTAGGGATGCATTTATGACCAGAGCTTGGAAAAGTTACTTTTTTGAACTACAACTCCCATCAGCCCAATCCAGTGGCCATGCTGGTTGGGGCTGATGGGAGTTGTAGTTCAAAAAAAGTAACTTTTCCAAGCTCTGTTTATGACAGTCTTCAATGCCCTACAACTCCCATGAGCCCCAGCACGAAGGGGAAGGCTAAAATATTCATGTTAATGCCCATTTTCCCATAACATGTTCCTTTTGAAAAACATTCTTTGCTTGGAGAACTGCGCGACAAAATTCGGCTTAAGTGCGAATATCGAAGGGTGGCTGCATTTCATTTCTCATACTGTTTCAGAAAGTGTGACTTTGATAGATTTGGCTTGACGTGCGAACTGGACAAAATCTCTCCCCCATCCCTTGTCATAGCCTAAGAGGTAGAGCCTTGGGGACAACTGCCCACGTACTCAGCAGGCTGTGGCAGACATGCCACCATTTTATTTTACCTTATTTTTTATTCCACCGAATTTATATACCACTTTATTGTCAACAAACAAATTGCACCTCTAAGTGGCTGATGCTTTACATTGTGCCTCACATTTGAGATATATACTCAGGATGAATGGAAAGGCCAAATGCAGGAAGGTTTGCCTTCTACTGAGTCAGGCTTTTGACCCATCTAACTCAGGACTCAGGTCACCAGCTTTCCCACCCTGCCTAACAGGACATGCAGAGGGTTAACATCAGAACCTAAGAAGAGCCTGACTGCTGGATCAGACCAATGGGGGCCCATCTAGTCCAGCATCCTGTTCTCACAGTGGCCAGCCAGATGCCCCTATGGGAAGCCCAGACGCAGGACCTGAGCTCAAGAGCACTCTCCCCTCTTGCGGTTTCCAGCAATTGGTATTCAGAAGCATCCTGCCTCTGACTGTGGAGGCAGAGCGTAGCCATGGAGGCAGAGCTTGTAGCCATGCACGGCTTTATCCTCTGAATTTGCCTGGCCCTCTTTTAAAGGCGTCCACGTTGGTGGCTGTCACTGCCTCTTGTGGGAGCAAATTCCGTAGTTTAACTCTGTGCTGTGTGGAGCTTCCTTTTGTCCTCCTGAGATGTTCCGCACACAAAGTATGTGCTGTGTCACTCACTGAGCTACCCTCCCTCCCAACACTCAATGATAATAGCTCCACTAGATCTTGGGGCAGAGGTTGGGGATTTCAAGGTCAATGGGAAGAGGCTAAATAAAGATGCCAAAGGGGGAAGGCATGCACACAAATGGTTAACGCTGGCTAGGGCTTTCAGGGCAAGAGTTCTCCTTTCGGAAGCCTCTACAGTGCTTGTCTTCAAGGGGAAGCAAAGACACTTGAGGAAACTGCCTTACGTCAAGTCAGACCATTGGTCTAGCTAGCTCAGTATTATCTACCTGGCAGGCAGATAGCCGAGGGCAGCATGCGGCCTGCAGGTTCCCTGTCTGGTCGATGCTGATTGGTGGTGTTTCCCAGAGCTTGGAAAAGTTACTTTTTAAACTACAACTCCCATCAGCCCCAAGCCAGCATGGCCTAGGATTGGGCTGTTGGGAGTTGTAGTTCAAAAAAGCAACTTTTCCAAGCTCTGGTGGTTCCACAGGGTTTCAGAGAGGGGGCCTTTCCCAGCCCTTACTGGAGATGCCAGGGGTTGAGTCTGGAACCTTCCACATGCACAGTAGGTGCTCTTCCACTGAGCTATAGTCCCTCTCACTCTCCGCTCCCAAATGTCTCCTGTAATGTGCAGCGCCAGGGGAATTGTTAAGCAGAGCTTGGAGAAGTTACTTTTTTGAACTACAACTCCCACCAGCCCAATCCAGTGGCCATGCCAACTTTTCCAAGCTCTGTAATTAAGATTAGCCTTCTGTGCAAGCTGCCTGCTCAGACTCAATGTGCAAGCCAGAGTGTACCCTGAAGACAGAAGCGTTGAACACAACTGAATTAATGGTATTTCTCCCAGCCGTGGAGCGTGCAGAGGGAGCCACCGTGATGCACCCATTCTCCCCAAACGTCTCTCTTCACAGCCTCTGACTCAAGGGTTGCAGCTTCTTTATGACAGAAGCTGTTGGCCACATGAAAATGCCCAGATCCGCTCATGTCCTTGTGGTCTGCAAGGCGTTGTGGGAGGTATTGGACAAGGCAGGCCACAGTGGGCGGCTTGAGTGAAGCCGTTAATTAGATGATGAAAGCTGCAAAGCGTGTTTATGGCAGTGTTAAGCAACTCCTTGCATTGCCTCCCTGTCACACAGATAACGGCCATCTAAAAGGGGGCTACGGGGGTGTTTAAAACTCTGGGAAAAGCCGGTGAACAGGCTGGTCAGTGGGAAAGCATGAGCAAGGAAATGAAGCTCTGCTGGGGCATTGCTGCGTACTAGGGCATGAGCGCATCCGCACATGCTAATTTAGATGTATAGAAGCCTCTGGGAAACTAAGATGCTGGGTGCCTAACTGCCCCTGAAGCAAAGTACAATATTTTTCAGTTTAAAAAAAAGGGAGAGGAAATGAGCTGAAGACCTGGAGCCCCCCACAAAAGAGCTGCTACTCAGAACAACCCCCAGGCCACCCCCTAACAATGGAGGTCACCATTTGCTGGTGGTAACTTGCTGGGAGCATCTTGGTGTCTGAGGAAGAAAAAGAATGTGAAAATGCAGGGAAGGTGGGATGCCTCTGGTGGCTGCACAAGACCCATAGAGGGCCGATTTATTCCACTCGTCTTCTGAAAAGCTTCAGTTGCAACCTGCAGTCTCCCTCCAGATAAAAGTATTAGAAATCAGCCATAGAGAACACAAGAAGGATCTTTTTATTACGACAAATCCCGACATGTTCACCACAGAACTTCTTTACGGCAATCTCCAAGTGATTTCCTCAACAGAAGTGTTTCACTAACACTTGTGCAAGAGCTCTAAAGTTAGCCAGGTTGACTCTCGCCATGAATGAGAATGGCTTGTCATGATGGGTCTGTGGAACACTGAACACCAATTGCTGTGGAGCAACAGTTGTCTTCTGCTGGATGCATATGGGTATCCCAGGAGGTACCTCAATCATTCATTCAGTCAATGGTTTATTTGTATACTGCTTTTTGGCCAAGGCGGTGAACAGAATAATATAAGGAAATGTATTAAAATGCCAGTAAATACTTATTCAAGTGTACAACAAATCAATAAAAATATAAAAAAATAAAACTCCAGGTGTACCGTAAACCCTGCTTCATACTGTATATACCAAGTTGGCCACCGTGGGAAATAGAATCTTGGATTAGATGGACTTTTGGTCTGACCTTGTAGGGTATGCTCTTCTTATGATCTGACTTCAACCCACTGCTGTCATCAATCACTTCAAAAATGGGTCAAAGGTTTTGAACCAGAGCCAAAAACATTACATGATTTGTTATTGTTGTTGTTATATGCCTTCAAGTCGATTACAACTCATGGCGACCCTATGAATCAACAACCTCCAATAGCATCCTTTATAAACCACCCTGTTCAGATCTTGTAAGTTCAGGTCTGTGGCTTCCTTTATGGAATCAATCTATCTCTTGCTTGGCCTTCCTCTTTTTCTACTCCCTTCTGTTTTTCCCAGCATTATGGTCTTTTCTAGTGAATATTACATGATTTAATGCAGGTGAAGCCAATGTGGCATCTTCCAAATGTTGTTGGACTTCAGTTCCCATCAGCCGCAGCCTGACCGGACAATGGTCACAGATAATGGGAGATGCAATCTAACAATGCCTGGAGGGTGCTGGGTTGGTTAACCCCTGCTTTAAAATGTCAATGTACTGCCTTCAAGTCGATTCTGACTTATGGCGACCCTATGAATAGGGTTTTCATGAGGCTGAGAGGCAGTGACTGGCCCAAGGTCACCCAGTGAGCTTCATGGCTATGTGGGGATTCGAACCCTGGTCTCCCAGGTCATAGTCCAACACCTTAACCACTACACCACACTGGCTCTCATTTAAATCACTGGCAATATATTTCATGGCTTCTGATGCCCATTTTGGTTCCTCTGTCCAGGCTATGCCCCATCCTAGTTACGTGAGGATACTTAGGGTTGAGCAAATTGGACTTGCCCTTTAACTGAACATTTGATGTGCATGCTGGGAAAATGTTGGGCGCAGCAGCACGAAGCAAGCAGACCAATGCATCTGTGGCCACAGAAGCCTGCACGCTGCTCTACCACCATCATCCAAACCACAATTCTCCTTGGCCTTCATAGTTTCCCCTTGGCTCACAGCTCTGCATGGAAGGACACTGGAATAATATCATTAACAAGGAGGAGAGAAAACAGATTTCTCAATCCACTTGGTCAGACCCAAATGATTGTGCACTGGCAATGTTAAAAAAAAGCTGCCTGTTTCTGCTGAAGTGACTAACTATAAAGCTGGATGTTTTGGAGAAGGGGGAAAAGGGGGTCCTTGCCTTCCTGTGATGTCTTTGTGCTCTGTTAACAACATTCCACATCACAAAGTAATTCTGATGGAGAACCACATTTGTTGAAGGATTGGGAAGGATGCTCAAAAGGCAGTTCTGATTTGGCAAAGCCAATCGACCGGAATGAGGTCCTGGGCACATGCTGAGTCTGGACAGCAGAACTTCTTCAGCCAATAATCAGTTTTGGCACTTGGTCTTCACTGCTTCCCTTTTTACTAAGACTCATAGTCTTTCCATGATGAACTATGAAGCTGCTGGCTTATACCACCTAATCCAGGATTGTCTACCCTGACTCTCTGGGTTCCCATGATTTTCCCCATCATCTGTTACCTGACCCTTCTTTAACTGGAGGTGCCAGGGACTGAACCTGGGCTCCTTTGCCACCGTGGTTCCTGACGAACACAGGCCCTAGTGCTGTCCTGTAGCTGTCTGTCCTCCCATTTCTCCAGGTTTCCTTTGTTGGAATGTATGAGGTTCAACTCCAACTTGTGGGCTGCGGCTGCATGGGGCTAAAGGCGCAGCTAGAGAGGAGACCTCTTGGTTGGTAGGCTATACCTGTCCTTTGATCTCCGGCTGTCTCTTCCTTCCTGCTAGACTGATATGCAGAGGATGTTGATCCCAGTTCCTTTCCTCCTTCCCAGTCTTCTTTCTCTCGAGAGGGGAGCAGACATGCTTTGTCTCTCCCTCTCCTCCAAAGCATGAGGGCAAGCACTGGGCTCAGTGCTTGCTGCTCTAACTTAGCTAGTTAGCTAGACATAGGACTCTTTCCTATCAAACATGTACTTCCAGAATAAAGTAGTTATTTCTTATTTTAAAGCTTAAAGTCTCTGTCTGACTAATTTGCAGGGAAGGTAGAATCTTAGCAAAGATTCAAACACACACACACACACTAAGCTCGCTCAATACTCTCCGTTCCGTTACGCAACTCTGCAGGGTCCTACAGGACATTGGGCCCAGCGTCCTATAGGTTATGGGCCCAGCATCCTATATTCTTACCCCATGGTTTCCCCCAAATCCTCCTGGGAACTGTTGTTTAGTAAGAGTGCTGAGAGTTGTTAGGAGACCTCTGGTCCCCCTCGCAGAGGTCCAATGCCCAGAGTAGTTTAACAATCAATCTGTCTTCCCAGGGAACTCTGGGAATTGTAGCTCTGTGAGGGGGAATATATTTTCAGTGTGTGAAGGGTTGACCTTTCCTTATTTCTGCAAGATGGGTAAAGGTGGTGGGTGTTTTCTGCTTCCTTCTGGACATTTCTCCAGCGCTTTACACCCTTCCCAGCTGTCTCAGCTTCCTGATCAGAAAAAGCACCACAGGAGGAGTTGCCTCATGAATGATGTCTTCACCAGGGCTTTAACGGGGAAGCTGGCTACAAAGCACCTGAGATCAGTCTGGTTTTGTTATTTAAGGGAAGTTCTGCCTTTTACTTTAAAAAGCTTTCTCTGCTGATTTAATTCTAAAAAAAAACACCCTACACTTAAAAAAAATAACAGCTGTCAAGCATTACAGGAAAGCCCAACCGAGGACATTGTGGGCTTTTCAGGAAGTGTCAGTACCCAGGACATTTGAGGACATTGAACTTGTCAAGGATTATGAATACCTCGGCACAATCATTAACCCAAATGGAGACAATAGTCAAGAAATCAGAAGAAGGGTAGGACTGGGGAGGGCAGCTGTGAGAGATCTAGAAAACTTCCTCAAATGCAAAGATGTATCACTGAACACTAAAGTCAGGATCATTCAGACCATGGTATTCCCAATCTCTATGTGTGGATGCGAATGTTGGACAGTGAAAAAAGTGGATAAGAGAAAAATCAACTCATTTGAAATGTGGTATTGGAGGAGAGCTTTGTGGATACCATGAACTGCGAAAAAGACATAACAACATAAGAAGAGCCTGCTGGATCAGGCCAGTGGCCCATCTAGTCCAGCATCCTGTTCTCACAGTGGCCAACCAGGTGCCTGGGGGAAGCCCGCAAGCAGGACCCGAGTGCAAGAACACTCTCCCCTCCTGAGGCTTCTGGCAACTGGTTTTCAGAAGCATGCTGCCTCTGACTAGGGTGGCAGAGCACAGCCATCATGGCTAGTAGCCATTGATAGCCCTGTCCTCCATGAATTTGTCTAATCTTCTTTTAAAGCCATCCAAGCTGGTGGCCATTACTGCATCTTGTGGGAGCAAATTCCATAGTTTAACTATGTGCTGAGTAAAGAAGTACTTCCTTTTGTCTGTCCTGAATCTTCCAACATTCAGCTTCTTTGAATGTCCACAAGTTCTAGTATTATGAGAGAGGGAGAAGAACTTTTCTCTATCCACATTCTCAATGCCATGCATAATTTTATACGCTTCTATCATGTCTCCTCTAACCCACCTTTTCTCTAAACTAAAAAGCCCCAAATGCTGCAACCTTCCCTCATAAGGGAGTCGCTCCATCCCCTCGATCATTCTGGTTGCCCTCTTCTGAACCTTTTCCAACTCTATAATATCCTTTTTGAGATGAGGCGACCAGAACTGTACACAGTATTCCAAATGTGGCCACACCATAGATTTATACAACGGCATTATGATATCGGCTGTTTTATTTTCAATACCTTTCCTAATTCTCCCTAGCATGGAATTTGCCTTTTTCACAGCTGCCGCACACTGGGTCGACATTTTCATCATGCTGTCCACTACAACCCCGAGGTCTCTCTCCTGCGCGGTCACCACCAGTTCAGACCCCATGATCATGTCCTGTTTCTCACAGTGGCCAACTAGATGCCTCTGGAAAGCCAAGAAGCAAGGCAAGCCCTTTCCCTCATGACCAGTATTCAGAGGCAAGCAGGCATATATAGCCATTATGACTAGTAGTCATTGATCGTCCATGAATTTGTCTAGTCCCCTTTTAAAACTATCTAAGTTTGGGGGGTCATCATTAAATCTTGTGGTACTAAATTTCATGGTTTAATTATGATTGTATTTATATTTGATTGGTTGATTGCATTTACTGAAGCCCAATCACATTCTGTATCACAGCATCCTGTTTACTGCATGGAATCTGATTGGGTATGTAGACTCACATACACCTGGGTTTTACTGTCAAAGATGGAGAGAGGAGTGACAGCCTAAAACAATGACAAAAATCCCCCTCCCTCACAGGAAATGTCAGTTTCAGACTGAAAGTGAAAAATCATGAAAATTTGTATCAGCTGAATTCCTCCTGTTAGTTCTGAGGAGGTATATGAGAGCAGCCTCTTTAAGAAATGTTGCTAGACTTATTGCACCTCTTTTGGACATCCCTTAAAATCTCTCAGATGTTTTGCCCAAAGAGGTTCTTCTACATTTGCTTTAAATTTTGCTTGAGGCAATGAAGTCATTAGTTGGCCCTCCAGGTATCAACCGACAGAGAAGCAGGAATGAATGCACCGGCCTTCCCAGTGGAAGATCACAGACTCCTTTAATCCTGCTTTGAAATGTAACCTCCCTAATTTAAAGTTCATTTCAAACAGTTTCACTTTCAGTGATGTTTCCTAAACAACAACCCTTTTCACTGTTGGCAGAGCCAATGTCTGCCCTTTCCCTGTCCAAAATGCTTTTTTTTCTGATACAATTATGGTTTGACTGGCTCTTAGGTTTTTGCTCTCCAAGGGCCAAACTACACAAATTGTTAATCTCATTGTTTGCCTTTGAATATACAATTTTTCTTCCGGGAATAGCCAGCGCAAGGGTGGGGTTGGGGTTGGCACTAGATGGGAGCTGTAGTACAAAACATCTGGAGGGCACCAACCTGGCAAAGGCTGAAATGGCTGGTTCAAAGTGAGCAAGGTTACAACATTGGGGGCTTGTTAGTTTAGAGAACAGGTAAGAGAGGACGGGATAGAGGTGTATAAAATTAAGCATGGCATGGAAAAAGAGGACAGAGAAAAAGTTTGCTCCGGCCAGAGCTTGGAAAAGTTACTTTTTTAAAACTACAACTCCCATCAGCCCCAGCCAGCATGGCCACTGGATTGGGCTGATGGGAGTTGTAGTTCAAAAAAGTAACTTTTCCAAGCTCTGGAAATAAACAAGCATTTTCTTAGGCATCTTAGGATGGAACTACATGATACGCAGAAGACAGCAGCTTTAAGAAGCTCTCTGCAAGTTGTATCCTCCCTTCCCCTTTGCAATGTGTAGCCAGAGCTTGGGAAAGTTACTTTTTTGAACTACAACTCCCATCAGCCCCAGCCAGCATGGCCACTGGATTGGGCTGATGGGAGTTGTAGTTCAAAAAAGTAACTTTTCCAAGCTCTGGCTCTGGCTTTCATAACACTATAATTCATGGACATCCAATGAAGCTGAGTGTTGGAAGATTCAGGACAGACAGACAGACAAACAAACAGATGCCTGCACATAATGTATAGTTGAATTGTAGAATTTGCTCCCACAAGAGGTAGTGTTGGCCACCAACTTGGATGGCTTTAGACAATTTTAGTGGCTACTAGCCGTCATGGCTATTCCAAAGCAGTGTGCCTCTGAATACCAGTGCCAAGGGCCCACGGGGGGGGAGTGCTTCTGTGGTCAGGTCCTGCTAGTGGGGTTCCTGTAGGCATCTGGTCAGCCACTGTAAGACCAGGATGCTGGACTAGATAGGCCTTTGGCCTGATCCAGTAGCCGGGCGCTTGGTTCTCATCTGTCTTGAGATACCACATCTCTCTGCAGCCCCTCTGAATCCAGGCATTAATCTCTGCCGGAATGGAAGCTGCCAATGGGGCCAATGGGGAATCCAGTTAGCCCACTTATGATTGGGGATGGGTCAGAGCTTGGAAAAGTTACTTTTTAAAACTACAATTCCCATCAGCCCCAGCCAGCAGGGCCACTGGATTGGGCTGATTGGAGTTGTAGTTCAAAAAAGTAACTTTCCCAAGCTCTGGGATGGGTAAAGACTTTGGGTTTGTTTGTATTTTAATGAGAAATTACCTAATTCACTCTTCTCAAACCGATATGCAAACCAGAACACAGCTACCTTTGAAATGCGCACTTCTCCAAATTTTGCACGGCAGTCCTCCAGCCAAACACACACACATTAGCAAAAATAACATATAGAAATGCATTATATCAGGGAGTAGCACTGTTTCCCCCAAAGCTGTATATACAAATGTGTATTTTAGAAGAAATTTGCACTAAGATGCTGATGAATTTTCTTGAGGATTTTTTTTTTAAATTGCAAATTGTTGTGGATATGTGGAGGACTGAATTTAAGATTTGAAAACTGAGAAATGGAGTGCACGGAAACTGACAGATTTGTCTGCTCCTCCCTGCTTATGTTATTGTGTTTCCATAGTCATCATGACTATTTCCTACTTTGAGAATCAGTGGCAGCGAATGCTCCCCTAGGCTTGCACACCAGGCTCCCAGTTTGGACTCCCTGCCCCGTGCTAGCTATTTCTGAAAGAAAAATGGTGCACATAATTAATGTTGTGCAGTTTGGCCCTATTCTTATGTTTCTTTGCTCTTTTCTTTTATCCTGTGTTATTTATTTATTATTACATTTGCCACAAACACACACGCCTTCCCACCAGTGAGCTTAAATTGTGTTTTCTGCCTCTGCTGTGCAGATCAATGTACAAAGTATATGTGGGGAATGAAAATCCTTCTGTCAGTGGGCAAATAGGAATACAAAAAGGGATGTCGTATTAGTCAATGCAAACTGTGTATTAAAATATACATTTCCTCCATCGCATCCTCAAGTAGCAGTCCAGTGGAGCTTTTCCATATTGTCAGGGGACATCAACTCCAGGAAATAGAGTTTTACACCCTTCAGAGGCCCACTGTGAATTGTTTGCAAGGCACTTTGAGGGTAAAGTTGCTCATCTCCATAGCAGTCTTGATGCCCCATTCACATCTACTGTGGTCCCCAATGAAGTGTCCAGTGCAACGTTTGTTGCAACTTCTTGGGAATGGTTTCAGTTGATGCGGCCTGATGATGTAGACAAGGTGCTTGTGATGATGCGGCCAGCAACGTGTCCTCTCGACCCTTGTCCTTCTTGGCTTATTAAAGCTTGCTGAGGGGGCTTGACCGAGTGGATCCAGGGTGTGGTCAATGCATCTTTGCTGGAGGGAGTGGTCGCAGCCACTCTGAAAGAGGTGGTGATCCAACCACTCCTGAAAAAGCCTACGCTGGACCCTTTCGTCTGTGACAATTACCGACTGGTTGCAAATACCCCCTTTTTAGGGAAGGTGATTGAGAGGGCAATTGGAAGCACTCTTGGATGAAACAGATTATCTTGACCCATTCCAGTCTGGGTTCAGACCTGGTTATGGATGACCTTTATCGGGAGAAGGGCAGGGGGAGTGCAACCCTGTTACTCTTACTTGATCTCTCAGAGGCTTTTGATACCATTGACCATGGTATCCTTCTGGACTGACTTGGTGAGATGGGTATTGGAGGCACTGTTTTAGAGTGGTTCCGATCCCATCTCCAAGGTCATTTTCAGAGAACAGCATTGGGTGACTGTCTTTTGGCCCCCTGGCAGCTGTGCTGTGGGGTGCTGCAGGGTACCATCTTGCCCCCCATGCTGTTTAACATCTATATGAAGTCCTTGGGAGCAGTCATCAGGAGCTTTGGGGCGAGATGTCAGCAGTATGCTGACGATACCCAGCTCTATTTCTCTGTAACATCTGAATCTGGAGAGGCCGTGCAAGTCCTGGATCGCTGCCTCGACTTGGTAGTGGGCTGGATGAGGGCCAATAAACTGAGTCTGAATCCTAGCAAAACAGAGGTGCTGTGGGTTGGTGGTTCCTGAATTCAGATAATTGGTCAGTTGCCTGTTTTGGATGGGGTCGTACTCCCTCTGAAAGAGCAGGTCTGTACTCTGGGGGTGCTCCTGGATCCATCTTCACTAGAGGCTCAGGTGACCTCTGTGGCTAGGAGTGCCTTTTACCACCTTTGGCTGGTAAGACAGCTGCCGCCCTTTCTGGATGGGGATAGCCTGACCACTGTTGTCCACGCACTGGAAACCTCTAGGCTGGATTATTGTAATGCGCTCTACATGGGGCTGCCCTTGAGGTTGGCCCGGAAGGTGCAGCTGGTGCAAAATGCGGCGGCGAGACTGCTCACTGAGGCAGGGTATCGCCAGCATGTCACACCGCTGCTGAAAGGTGCTGCTGGGAGGAAGGGTGGGATCTAAATCAAATAATAAATAAATAAATATTAAATAAATAATTGCACTAGCTGTCCATTTGCTACCTGGCCAAGTTCAAGGTTCTAGTCCTGGTGTACAAAGCCCTATACAGCTTGGGACCAGGATACCTGAAAGACCGACTTATCCCTTATATCCCCAGTCGATCACTGTGCTCTGCAGGTGAGGGCCTCCTGCAGACACCATCTTATCAGGAGGTCTGTTCTGCACAACTTAGGAAATGGACCTTTAGTGCGGCGGCACCTACCCTGTGGAATTCCCTCCCCTTAAACATTAGCCAGGTGCCATCTCTGCTATCTTTTCGACGCCTATTGAAGACCTCCCTCTTCCAACAAGCCTTTTAAGTTGAGTGAAAATAACATAGAAGAATGCATTCTATTAGGAGATATTGCTTGTGAAAATGTGTACATTGGTCAAAACGGCGGATGGAAATGTGCGTGTTAGGAAAAACCAAAATGCTGGAGAATTTTCATGAGGTTTTTTTTAAAAAAAAAAACTGCAAATTGCTGCAGAAATGTGGAGATGTGAATTAAAGATTAGAAAAATGAGAGACTGAGAAAACCAAAATGGTCAGAAGCTTCCACCTCTAACCCCCAGTCAGCACGACTGATGTTCGGGGACGATGGGAGCTGTAGTCCAGCAGCATCTGGAGAGCCAAAGGTCCCAGCCCTGCTTTAAATGTAGCACCTGAAATGGAATTGAATGGAAGTTTATATAGGCCCAATTCAAGGTGTTGGTTTTAACCTATAAAGCCTTATACGGCATGGGACCACAATACCTGTTGGAACGCCTCTCCCGATATGAACCTACCCATACACTTCGATCAACATCGAAGGCCCTCCTCCGGGCGCCTACTCAGAGAGAAGCTCGGAGGGTAGCGACGAGAAAAAGGGCCTTCTCAGTGGTGGCCCCCGAATTATGGAATAATCTCCCCCTTGAAGTACACCTGGCGCCAACGTTAATATCCTTTTGGCGCCAGGTTAAAACGTTCCTCTTCTCCCAGGCATTTTAATTATGTTAACCATTTTAATCATTCAATCATTTTACACTATCGCATTCTGTATTTACACTTCTTACTTTTTAGCATTTAATATATTAGTATTTTACCATTAGTATTTGTGAGTTTTAAATGGTATATTGATGTTTTATTCTGTTGTGAACCGCCCAGAGAGCTTTGGCTATGGGGCGGTATAGAAATCTAATAAATAATCTAATATGCTGATGAAACCGAACAGAGCCTGAAGTGTTAATCATTGCGACTTCCTGCTTTAGTCTGATCCAACAGGGCTGCTCTTACTGTCTTAGGGTTTAAACTCCCCATCTGTTACAAAGCCTTTACCGACTGATGTTTGGGGGATTTTTGTATGTGGCTAACATGTGCTTTTTGTTGAAAAGGTGCAGTGTTTAGTCAAGCACATCTAGATGGGAAGCAAGGACTTGTTTCCCCAGTTTCTTCCCAGTTTAGTATCACTTGTGCTGTAAAGCCCTCTGATTATTAACTTCAGCTGGAACCCAGGACCCAAAGAATGAGCTAATGAGAGCTCAAGCGTTTTGCCCATATCAAAAACCAAATCATTCTTGGGTGTAGTTTTCTAAGGAGTCACGGTGGGCTCTGTTCAGGGAGGACCAGACCACAGAGTTAAGACTCAGTTCTGGGAAGAGAGAGAGAGAATAGAGAGTTTGCTGCCTTCATTGTTTTCCAGAGCCTGTTGGCAACCCTAACCCAACCAGAGTTTATGTCTGCTTTAAATCCTTAATTCAAGCATGCTGGGAGTTTGGAAGTGCTAATTGCCTCCGCTTTTAACATTTTTGATGAAAGATACGCGGCTTTCTCTGAATGTTCTTTCTGCATTCGGTTTCCTTCTACTCCTGCTACTGTGTCTCCAAAGATGGTTTGAATTTGGTCTGTAGGAAAATCCTCCCTCCCCTTTTCAGCACATCTGTGTCTTGCTGGCATCCCCTTTTGGAGGGCTCCAGGAAGAGAGGAATTGATGGTACTGTGGGCAAAGCTTGCTGAAGACGGCCAGGAGCCAGCAACCAACATGACACCTTTGCTCTCAGTTAGTTTTGCCGCTAGGGAATCTGAAGTTCAGCCTCATTTTCCCTTTTTGTCGATAGCAAACAAGCAGAGAAACTTCTTGTTTCTCATGATCATGGATCAAGGGACTGGCAGCCTTTGCTAACCTGGTGCCCTCCAGATGTTTTGGTCAACAACTCCCATCAGCTGCAGCCAGCACGTGTTGGTTGGGGCTGATGGGAGTTGTAGCCCTAACAACTGGAGAGCACTAGGTTGTCAAAGGCTGGGATAGGGTCTAACAAGATATTGTGGTCACGTTTGCGCCATTATCATTATCATTATCATTATCATTATCATTATTTATACCCCGCCCTTTTTCCAAACTGGAACTCAAGGCGGCTTCCAGATAAAAATAAGTACATATCATTAAGAACCTATAAAAATGTAAAACATATAAACATATAAAATCAGCATTAAAACAGGATTAAACTATTAAGATGTTAAAACCAATTAGATATACACTTAAAATACTGCAACCCAGTTTTGGAGCATACAAGTAAAACAATAACATACAGCATCCTCTTCAGTCACTACCCTTAAAGCCTTCAGTTCCAAAGGCCAGCCGGAAGAAAAAAGTCTTTAGCTGTTGGCGGAAGGACTGCACAGAGGAGGCCATTCTTGCCTCCCTAGGGAGGGAGTTCCAGAGCCTAGGGGCAGCCACCGAAAAGGCCCTATCTCGTGTCCCCACCAGTTGCACTTGTGAAGGTGCTGGGATCGTGAGAAGGGTCTCTCCTGAAGATCGCAGGGCCCAGGCAGGTTCATATAGGGAGATGCGATCTGACAAATAGCCTGGACCTAAGCCGTATATTTAAAGCACTTCCCCCAAAGAATCCTGGAAAGTGCAGTTTGTTAAGGGCGCTGAGAGACATTAGGAAACCGCTGTTCCCCTCACACAACTACAGACTTCTCTGGGAAGAGGAATTTATTGTTTAAGCTGGGAATTGTAGCTGTGTGGGGAATAGGAGTCTCCTAACAACCCTCAGCTAGAGATGGAAAGATCTATCAATTTCGGTTCCCTCAGTTTCTCATTTTTCCAATCTTAAATTCAGTTCTCCACACTTCTGCAACAATTTGCAATTTCCATGAAAGAAAATCCTCATGAAAATTCTCCAGCATTTTCATGTGATTTTCTCCTAATAAGCATATTTTTATAGGCAGTTTTGACCAATGCACACATTTTTGCAAGCAATTCCTTATCATATGATGCATTTTTGCATGTTGTTTTCACTCATATATTGATTTTTATGCACACTTTCCCCTAATATATGCATTTTTGTAAATATTGGTTGGTGACCTGCATTGCAGAATTCAAATAAGTGCAAATTTTGAGGGATCACTGGGTTTCAGTTCTCATGCTGTTTTGGGAATTGTGAATTTAATAGATTAGACTTTAAATGAGATCTGAATCCAAGTCCTGGCCCATCCCTACTCTCAGCACCCTTAACAAACTACAGTCCACAGGATTCTTGGGAGGAAGTCAGGACAGTTTAAAGTGGAACAAATGTGCTTCAACAGTACGGTGTAGATGTGGCTTACAAGCACAGTAGCTTAAGTTCCTGCTGGGAGGAAGGGTGGGATATAAATCTAATAAATACAATAAATAATGAATAAGCTAACTTTTTTTAAGGAAAAGCAGACCAGGAAAGGGATGATCTGGAGCAGAGAAGCAGCAGAGGATGCTTAACCTGTTCCCTGCTGCCTGCCTCTCCTCCAAATTACCTCTCCAGCCACCTTTTTCCCTCTGTGAGGTTCCGAGGTGTGTTTGCAAGGTTAGACATGCATTTGGAATTCTGAGGCTGTTAACAGGAAATGTCTGGGAGAAAACTGCCTTACACCTGGGCTGCACAACCACACCATACATTTAAAACACATCCCCCCCTATCCCAGTGAATCCTGAGAACTGTATTTTAAAACTACAATTCCCAGCACTCTTTAACAAACTACTGTTCCCAGGATTCTTTTTTGCAGGGAAGGGATGTGCTTTAAATGTGGCTTACATGTATATGGCATGTAGGCAGCCCAGGACAATTTTTCTTTTGGTCCTTCTAGCACTGCCTTTCCCAACCTTTGGGTTCCCAGACGTTGCTGGAGTACAACTCCCACCAGCCCCTGCAGCCAGTATGGCCAATGGTCAGGACAGATGGGAAGTGTAGTTCAGCAGCATCTGAGGGCCCAAGTGTTGGCAAAGGCTGATCTAGCCAAATATTGTCCAGCCATGCTGGCTGGGGCTGATGGGAGTTGTATTTATTTATCCATAAAGATGTGTTATCCATTCTTCACCATAAAGTCCCAGGGCATGTTACAACAACATGATATTTCATTTATTTATTACATTTATACCCCACCTTTCTTTTCATGATAGAAACCCAAGGCGGCTTACATATGGTTCCCAGGCGGTCTCCCATCCAGGCACTGACCAGACCTGACGTTGCTTAGCTTCAGCAGGGAGCTGGCCTTAAAGCCATTGCAATTCTAAAGCAAGTAAAATTGTTACAAATGGAACAGAACAACAAAAAGAATTGTGGTCCAAAACATCTGAAGCGTGACTGGCTGGCCAAAGGCTGAATTATTACATGTTTCAGGGATCAAGTCTTGATGACAGGTTGTTTTCCTTTGCATTGGTAGAAGCTGGAAGGCATCCCTTCTGGATTTAAAAAAATCATCCCCAAGTGATGAAGGTATAAGTGTTCCAGGTCATCCAAACAGGGGTGTCATCATCCAGGGACTCGGGGAGTCTTAGACCCTTTATGTTTTTGGTAGCATGGTCCCAGCAGGGTCCTTATGTCTCCAGCATCCTACTAGCCAATCTCTTTTAACCACGGCGAAGAGTCTTCTAACATGCTTCCTTCTCCTTTCCTGCTGATTGGAATCATGCAGAGTGAAAGAAGTTGAGTCAGCCACTGAGAAGACTCTTCTCAGTAGTTAACTCTCCTTTCACGCTGAGTGACTCCTAGGGATGTCTGTTGTTGTGGAAGAAGGCATGAACAAGGATTTAATTCTCAGCCCAGCAGCAAAACAAAACAAAAGGATGGGATGGGGCGTGGACGACTTTCATGAAGGGACCCTGCACTTCTGAATTTGCCACTACCCTGTCGCATCCAAATAGGGCTGAGGTAGAACTTGGCATTCTACAGTGATGGAGGGAACATTTTTCTAAAGTAAACGACAGTTCCCAGGATTCTTCTTGTTTATTTATTTGATTTATATCCCACTCTTCTTCCCACTAGGAGCCCATTCTTGGGGGAGGGGGGAGGTGATTTAAATGTGCTTTAAATCCATGGCGTCTACTTCAGCTGCTTCTAAATGTAGCAAGCCAGCCCTGCTGCATGTGGGATCCTCCTGCTGAATGAAAGTCTTGCTTTGATGGCACCAGGGGATTAGGGAAATCCATGGAGGACAGGCATGTTAGCTGTAGTGACTATGGGCTACCTTCAAGAGCAGAGGCAGGATGCTTCTGAATGCCAGTTGGTGGAAACCGCAGGAGGCGCAGAGCTTGGGAAAGTTACTTTTTTGAACTACAACTCCCATCAGCCCCAGCCAACATGGCCACTGGATTGGGCTGATGGGAGTTGTAGTTCAAAAAAAGTAACTTTTCCAAGCTCTGAAGGGGAGAGTGCTGTTATGCACAGGCCCTGCTTGTGGGCTTCCCATCATGGGCATCTGGTTGCCCATTGTGAGAACAGGATGCTGGGCTAGGTGGGACCCCCTTGGCCAATCCAGCTGCTAGGGTCCTTCTTCGGTTCTTGTGTTTTCTTAACTTCCAATCCAGTCAAACCTGGTTTGTCTCCCCAGTGTGGCTTTCGGAGTAAATTCCTGCCCTCAGCTAGCTTCGACCCCACCCTGTGGTAGATTCCTTTGCGCATACATTCTGTCCTGTTGCATGCCTACAGGATCTTCCTGGGGTTCTGCCAATCCGTTCGGAAGTCTGGGTGCCTTCCATTTGTGTGTGTGTGAGAGAGAGGGAGTGCGAGTGCGCTACTCTCTTCATTCCAAAGATGCGTGCTGATGTCGCTAGGCAGTGTTCTTTGGGAGTATCCACTCCTGCATATAAATCACCAAGTAATTGGTAGCAAACTAGTGAAGGACTGATGGGAGAGTGGAGTGATTTCAAAAGCTCTCTTTCCTGGCAAGGGAAGTGGAAATAGACGATGCTTCCCACAATGGCTCTGACTGTAGTTTCAGTTCATGTCGCTGTCATGATTTCCCCCCCAACCCAGTTAGATCCCGGGATGTAGCCCTGGGCTCCTACTGGGAGGAGGAGGATGGGCTATAAATCTAATAAGTAAATAATAAATAAAACCTGGGGGAGGAATTCCGTTTTAAAAACCTTTTCCTTTTGGCACTGGACAGCAGGTTTTCACAGGAGACGCTCCTGCCCTTGATGCTTTCGGACAAGCTGTTAACTGGCATTCACGCTGACTCATGGGCTTTGTGGTTTCAGGGATGTGTAAAGAGTTTGACATTCTTGCTCATGGCTGCATTGCAAAAGCACGCTTGTGTGCATTTACAGCTGCCTTATACTGAGTCAGGCCATTGGTCCATCTAGCTCAGTGTTGTTTACTCTGACTGGCAGTGGCTGTCTTTCATATCAACTGCTCGACTGGCAACACCACATATTGAAGCTGGGGCCTTCTACAAAATATAAGCTACAGCCCTTCCCTGTGTAAACATGTTGTGATGGCCCCCTCCCGGCTACCCTGAGCCTTGGGCTCCCTGGGGAAGGCAAATCTGGCCACCATAGAGTGTGCTTCTCTGTCTGCTCACCCTCTCCCTGCTTGAGAACTCGCTGCCACCAGAGAAAGTGGGGTGGATTTTCCACTAGGCTCCCCTAGGCAATCAGCCATCAGTCAATCAGCTGAAAAACCTTTCCTGGGTCTCCCTGAAGCCTCTCATTGTACTGTAATTTATGGCAACTAGGTGTAGGGGGTGTTTAAAATAAACTGAGACCACAACAGGTGTATGAAACAAAATCTGAGTTAAAAAGACCAAAAAAAAGGAGTTTTGGGGAAAGAATTGCATGAAATGTTTACAGAAAAACCAGCATATCCCCAATGAAGGAAAAGACAAACAAACAAAGGGTTAATCACAGTCCTCTGTCCCAATCTCTAAGTCAGTGGTTCCCAACCTTTATGAGTACGGGACCCCCTGTGTAAGCTCAGAAAAATTCATGAACCCCCCACGCTAATTGCAATTTTAGTCTCTGTTAATTGAAAAAAATGGTGCGTGGCAAAATCACATCTCCAAATACCCCTTTCCATTAAAAGCTCCTTGTAGCTACTTTCTTTTCTTAATGCAAAGGTCCAATCAAATTGGAGCCCCCCTCTGCCCCGACAGCCTGAAGATGTACAGTCCTGTCTCCCAACACCGGTGGGTGACAGTGTTGGACTAAGAACCAGGTTCAATTCCCCACCCAGCCATGAAGCCCACTGGTGACCTTGGGCCAGACACAGTCTCTCTCAGCCTGACCTATCTCACAGGGTTGGTGTAAGGATAAAATGGAAGGGGGGGGATCATGTGCACCACCTTGAGCAACTTGGAGGAAAGTTGAGATATAAATGCAATGATAATTAATTAAATAAACACATTTTAGCTGCAGTATGTGGACCACAGCCTCAGCAAACCTGCTGAGCTTAACAACCGCAGCAACAATAATAAAAGAAGCAACAGTGTGGTAGTGGTGAGGATGCTAGACTGTGAAGACAAAAGGATAGATAAATTGAGGAGGAAGGTTAGTGCTTTCAGGCCTTGGGATGATCATCAGAACTGATGACTTGGTTAGCGTGCACTTGGGGAACGAGAGGAGAACAGAAAACAGATCAGCGCATGCACATACCTAAGCACACCTGCCCCTCCTGCAAGCGTCTGCAGGCGTGCAGGCGTTTGGGCACATGGGAGGGGTGAAGCCCTCAACTGCTGTACCGTCTTGGAGAGAGAGGTTGGGGGGCAGAGTGTAGGTGGAAGAAAGGGGGGATGCTGGCACACACACGTAGCCTCAGAGATGGGGGTGAGCAAGTCCTGAGCTTCCTCACTGCTCCTTGGTTCCATCTGGGCCGAAGGCGAGATCTGGGTGGCCTCTCAAATAAGAATAATTTCTAAAAGGAGGTGGCAGCAAAGCAGGAGCCAAGAAAGGCAGGCAGGCCGGCTGCCAGGAAGGAAGGGGGAAAGCAGCCTTTCCTTGCAGCCTTGCTTCTTTTTGCTTCACGAAAAGCCCTCTCCTCTCGTTCTGAGCAAGGGCGTCATAAGCAGCAGTAGTGCGAGGAGATGGAAGTCGGCAACAGTAATCCCCTCTTCTTCCTGGTAGCTCCACCCTCAGCCTCCTTCGGTGTCTGCCATGTGTTTTATAGGGAGATGCCTGCCCTTGATGCACCTGAAAGATGCTCTGGCACTTCAGCAAAAGGTTACCCCTCTCGTTTGTGGCAAGGGGGAGGTGTCGTCTGCAGTGGCAATGGGGAGCAGACAGCAGGAAGTGAAGACTTAAAAAATAATTAAATAATAATTCATTTCTTTACTGTTCGCGGCCCCCTCTGGATTACTTCACGGTCTCCCTGGGAGTCATGGCTCCCAGGTTGGGAACTGCTGCTCTGCGTGCATTCCCTAAAATTTGTCTGTTTGATTGATTGGTTGAGATGAGGGAGTTGGCCTCGATGGCCCTATACACCCCTTCCAACTCTACTATTCCAAGATTCTATGATTTATATGCTGCCTTTCCACAGTGAGCTGTGTCCAAAGGTCTGTTGTATTGTGCTATGGTCCTATTCTTAATGTTTTAAATTGTTTTAGTATCTTAAGTGTGTGTTTCATAATTTTAATGTTACGAATAGTTTAATTCTATTTTAATTGTATATTTTTGTATGTTTTTTTACCTATGAGTAGTTTTTATTTGTAAGCCGCCCTGAGTTCCAGTTTTGGAAAAAGGGCGGGGTAAAAATAAAGATTCATTCATTCATTCATTCCAAAGCAGTTCACAGCAAACATTCAAAATATCAAAATACAAAGCCTTTGGAAGGGGAGAGAGAAGTCCGTTCACAAAACATAATTAATTCAAATAGGGCAAAAACAATTTAGCAAACATACAATGCATCCAATATTACAAACAAATAATCTAAATTTGACACCTAAGAGACATGAGCAGGGGTTTGAACTCGCAGACTCTGGACTTCCAGTCAGGATCTCCTCCCCACTGTACTAGACCAGCTGCTCTAGATATATAAGTACAAAGCAAAAATAAGAAGCTCCCTACAACCTTCATATGCTCTCCTGGCTGCCTCTCTCTCAGGCACAGAAAGGCTAGAGTTGCTTCTTGAATAGCCCACCTCCAGGAGAGCTACCTGTAGCTATCATCTTTGCTTACCTGCCCCCTGCCAATCGCAGGCGCCACTCAGCAGGTTACAGACACCAGGAAGTTTGTATCTTTAAATTTTTCCACCCTCATACACAATGGACGTCTACTGCTTTCTCCTTTGAGTCCCAGGGCAGGTCAGCTATAGCAAGTTCACGCTATAATCCCCAAATGAACGGACAAGTAAGGTATGCATTCCCATACAATACACAACAGTCCCTAAAAGCAAGGTCCATACAGACCATTTCAGCAAAGTCTAATTCCTTCACACGTGCACACTGGTGGAAAATACTGAATGTGTTATAGCCAATTTGACGAGATTATACGAGATTATAGGAAGTGATTTCATGGGGAAATGTTAAATTATCACAACAATGTGAATTGCTGTGGCAGGGGGAAAAAAAGCCCAAATGAATGTGCAGGTGGTATTGATCTGGATTCTTGCATTGAGCAGGGGGTTGGACTTGATGGCCTTATAGGCCCCTTCCAACTCTACTATTCTATGATTCTATGATTCTCCAGTTGTGGATGACAACTCTAATCATCCCTGATCACTGGCCATGCTGGCTGGGGTGCGGGTGAGGGCTGATGGGAGCCACAGCCCCAAACATCTGGACAATGCCTTGTTGGTTGCCCCTCGTGCAGAGGATTTGATGGGAAATTGCAAGAAGGTCCCCAGGTATTTTGGAATATTCTTCTTGCCAGAACTGCAAATTGCAATCCATGTTCTGTGTGGTGCAACTATGTAAGGCATACAAGGGAGCGGGGGTGGTGGTGGAGATTCTTCTAGGCATGGCTGCTGCAGTCCTTTGAGGGGGAAGAGCCACATGAAAGAAATTCTGCTCTTAATGAAATTCTTAAACTTTAAGGGTTAGAGGGACGAGCGCTGACAGCAATACTAATACCCCATCCTTTCCACTTTTGGTTTCCATAGCAATCTCGGACAGCACAAAACTCTCTTGAGAAACTTTTCTACTCTTTCTAAAACTCTTCCAGCTTCTTTTGAAATTCCTCAAATGTTATGTCTAGGGAACATTTCTCTTAAAGAGAAAATTTCTTTTAAAGTGGAATTTCAGTGGCAGCTTTAGTAAGCTGTGGTAAATGTTCACACATGGAGGCACTGTTTTACAGTGGCTCTGATCCTATTATCAGGGTTGTTTTCAGATAATAGCATTGGGCGATTGTCTTTTGGCCCCCTGGCAGTTAAGAACATAAGAACATAAGAAGAGCCTGCTGGATCAGGCCAGTGGCCCATCTAGTCCAGCATCCTGTTCTCACAGTGGCCAACCAGGTGCCTGGGGGAAGCCCGCAAGCAGGACCCGAGTGCAAGAACACTCTCCCCTCCTGAGGCTTCCGGCAACTGGTTTTCAGAAGCATGCTGCCTCTGACTAGGGTGGCAGAGCACAGCCATCATGGCTAGTAGCCATTGATAGCCCTGTCCTCCATGAATTTGTCTAATCTTCTTTTAAAGCCATCCAAGCTGGTGGCCATTACTGCATCTTGTGGGAGCAAATTCCATAGTTTAACTATGCGCTGAGTAAAGAAGTACTTCCTTTTGTCTGTCCTGAATCTTCCAACATTCAGCTTCTTTGAATGTCCATGAGTTCTAGTATTATGAGAGAGGGAGAAGAACTTTTCTCTATCCACTTTCTCAATGCCATGCATAATTTTATACACTTCTATCATGTCTCCTCTGACCCGCCTTTTCTCCAAACTAAAAAGCCCCAAATGCTGCAACCTTTCCTCGTAAGGGAGTCGCTCCATCCCCCTGATCATTCTGGTTGCCCTCCTCTGAATCTTTTCCAACTCTATAATATCCTTTTTGAGATGAGGCGACCAGAACTGTACACAGTATTCCAAATGCGGCCGCACCATAGATTTATACAACGGCATTATGATATCGGTTGTTTTATTTTCAATACCTTTCCTAATTATCGCTAGCATGGAATTTGCCTTTTTCACAGCTGCCGCACACCGGGTCGACATTTTCATCGTGCTGTCCACTACAACCCCGAGGTCTCTCTCCTGGTCGGTCACCGCCAGTTCAGACCCCATGAGCGTATATGTGAAATTCAGATTTTTTGCTCCAATATGCATAATTTTACACTTGTTTATATTGAATTGCATTTGCCATTTTTCCGCCCATTCACTCAGTTTGGAGAGGTCTTTTTGGAGCTCTTCGCAATCCCTTTTTGTTTTAACAACCCTGAACAATTTAGTGTCGTCAGCAAACTTGGCCACTTCACTGCTCACTCCTAATTCTAGGTCATTAATGAACAAGTTGAAAAGTACAGGTCCCAATACCGATCCTTGAGGGACTCCACTTTCTACAGCCCTCCATTGGGAGAACTGTCCGTTTATTCCTACTCTCTGCTTTCCGCTTCTTAACCAATTCCTTATCCACAAGAGGACCTCTCCTCTTATTCCATGACTGCTAAGCTTCCTCAGAAGCCTTTGGTGAGGTACCTTGTCAAACGCTTTTTGAAAGTCTAAGTACACTATGTCCACTGGATCACCTCTATCTATATGCTTGTTGACACTCTCAAAGAATTCTAATAGGTTACTGAAACAGGACTTTCCCTTGCAGAAGCCATGCTGGCTCTGCTTCAGCAAGGCTTGTTCTTCTATGTGCTTAGTTAATCTAGCTTTAATAATACTTTCTACCAGTTTTCCAGGGACACAAGTTAAGCTAACTGGCCTGTAATTTCCGGGATCCCCTCTGGATCCCTTTTTGAAGATTGGCGTTACATTTGCCACTTTCCAGTCCTCAGGCATGGAGGAGGACCGGAGGGACAAGTTACATATTTTAGTTAGCAGATCAGCAATTTCACATTTGAGTTCTTTCAGAACTCTCGGGTGGATGCCATCCGGGCCCGGTGATTTGTCAGTTTTTATATTGTCCATTAAGCTTAGAACTTCCTCTCTCGTTACCACTATTTGTCTCAGTTTCTCAGAATCCCTTCCTGCAAATGTTAGTTCAGGTTCAGGGATCTGCCCTATATCTTCCACTGTGAAGACAGATGCAAAGAATTCATTTAGCTTCTCTGCAATCTCCTTATCGTTCTTTAGTACACCTTTGACTCCCTTATCATCCAAGGGTCCAATTGTCTCCCTAGATGGTCTCCTGCTTTGAATGTATTTATAGAATTTTTTGTTGTTGGTTTTTATGTTCTTAGCAATGTGCTCCTCAAATTCTTTTTTAGCATCCCTTATTGTCTTCTTGCATTTCTTTTGCCAGAGTTTGTGTTCTTTTTTATTTTCTTCATTCGGACAAGACTTCCATTTTCTGAAGGAAGACTTTTTGCCTCTAAGAGCTTCCTTGACTTTGCTCGTTAACCATGCTGGCATCTTCTTGGCCCTGGTGGTACCTTTTCTGATCTGCGGTATGCACTCCAGTTGAGCTTCTAATATAGTGTTTTTAAACAACTTCCAAGCATTTTCGAGTGATGTGACCCTCTGGACTTTGTTTTTCAGCTTTCTTTTTACCAATCCCCTCATTTTTGTGAAGTTTCCTCTTTTGAAGTCAAATGTGACCGTGTTGGATTTTCTTGGCAATTGGCCAGTTACATGTATGTTTAATTTAATAGCACTGTGGTCACTGCTCCCAATCGGTTCAACAACACTTACATCTCGCACCAGGTCCCGGTCCCCACTGAGGATTAAGTCCAGGGTTGCCGTCCCTCTGGTCGGTTCCATGACCAACTGATCTAGGGAATAGTCATTTAGAATATCTAGAAACTTTGCTTCTTTGTCATGACTGGAACACATATGCGGCCAGTCTATGTCCGGGTAGTTGAAGTCACCCATTACTACCACATTTCCTAGTTTGGATGCTTCCTCAATTTCATATCTCATCTCAAGGTCTCCCTGAGCATTTTGATCAGGGGGACGATAGATCGTTCCCAGTATTAAGTCCCTCCTGGGGCACGGTATCACCTCCCACAACGATTCTGTGGAGGAGTCTGCCTCTTTTGGGGTTTCGAGCTTGGTAGATTCAATGCCTTCTTTCACGTATAGAGCGACTCCGCCACCAATATGTCCTTTCCTGTCCTTCCGATATAGTTTATATCCAGGGATAACCGTATCCCACTGGTTTTCTCCATTCCACCAGGTCTCCGTTATGCTCACTATATCAATGCTCTCCTCTAAGACCAAGCACTCCAGTTCTCCCATCTTGGTTCGGAGGCTCCTAGCATTAGCGTACAGGCACTTGTAAGCAGTGTCTCTCTTCAAGTGTATTTGGCACTTGTGGTTAGGCCTGTGGTAATTTTGCTCTTCTGAATTTATATCCTGTGCCCCTGCTCTCACAATGCCTACTTCTAGGCCTACCCCTTTTAAAAGTTCATCATTTCTTTGGTTTTTATCCCAGGGGGGAGGTTTATTCCGAACCGGACCTTTCTCAGCTCCTGTCGGGTTTCCCCCCTCAGTCAGTTTAAAAGCTGCTCTGCTACCTTTTTAATTTTAAGTGCCAGCAGTCTGGTTCCATTCTGGTTCAAGTGGAGCCCGTCCCTTTTGTACAGGCCCGGCTTGTCCCAAAATGTTCCCCAGTGCCTAACAAATCCGAACCCTTCCACCTGACACCATCGTCTCATCCACGCATTGAGACTGCGAAGCTGGGCCTGTCTGTCTGGTCCTGCGCATGGAACCGGTAGCATTTCAGAGAAAGCCACCTGGGAGGTCCTGGCTTTCAGCATCCTACCTAGCAACCTAAATTTTGCTTCCAGGACCTCATGGCTGCATTTCCCCATGTCGTTGGTGCCAACGTGCACCACGACCACTGACTCCTTCCCAGCACTGTCTACCAAACTATCTAAACGACGGGCGATATCCGCAGCCTTCGCACCAGGCAGGCAAAACACCTTGCGGTCTACGCGCCCATCACACACCCCACTGTCTTTGTTGCTAATGATCGAATCACCCACTACAAGGATCCCTCCACCCCCTGGAGATATATCCTCGGCACGAGAGGATAGCTGCTCATCCCCCAAGGAATGGGTCCCTTCTAAGGGATCGTTTCCCTCTTCCTCAGCTGGATGCTCTCCTTCCCCGAGACCATCGTTGTCCATGATAGCAGGAGAGCTATCATCGTTGGAGTGGGACACAGCTATAACGTCCCTGAAGGCCTCCTCCACACACCTCTCTGCCTCTCTCAGCTTTTCCAGGTCCGCCACCTTGGCCTCAAGGAAATGAAGTCGTTCCTGGAGAGCCAGGAGCTCATTGCACCGAGAGCACACAGTTGTGCTGTGGGGTGCTGTAGGGTGCCATCTTGCCCCCCCCGCTGTTTAACATCTATATGAAGCCCTTGGGAGCAGTCATCAGGAGCTTTGGGGTGAGGTGTCAGCAGTATACTGACGATACCCAGCTCTATTTCTCTGTTACATCTGAATCGGGAGAGGCCATGCAAGCCCTTGACCACTGCCTGGACTCAGTGGTGGGCTGGATGAGGATCAATAAACTGAGTCTGAGTCCTAGCAAGATGGAGGTGCTGGGGTTGGTGGTCCCAGAGTTCAGGTAAATGGTCAGTTGCCTGTTTTGGATGGGGTCGTACTCCCTCTGAAAAAGCATGTCCGTAGTCTGGTGCTCCTGAATCCATCTTTGTCGCTAGAGGCCCAGGTGACCTCAGTGGCTAGGAGTGCCTTTCACCAGCTTCGGCTGGTAAGACAGCTGCGACCGTTTCTGGATGGGGATAGCCTGACCACTGTTGTCCACACACTGGTAACCTCCAGGCTGGATTACTGTAATGTGCTCTATGTGGGGCTCAGAGCTTGGAAAAGTTACTTTTTTGAACTCTAACTCCCATCAGCCCAATCCAGTGGCCATGCTGGCTGGGGCTGATGGGAGTTGTAGTTCAAAAAAGTAACTTTTCCAGGCTCTGGTGGGGCTGCCCTTGAGGTTGGTCTGGAAGTTGCCTCTGGTGCAAAATGTTGTTGCGAGACTGCTCACAGGGTATTGCCAACATGTTAGTTACCCTGCTGCTGAAAGGATTGCACTGGCTGCCCATTTGCTACCGGCCAAGGTCAAGGTTCTAGTTTTGGTGTACAAAGCCCTATGAAGCTTGGGACCAGGATACCTGATAGACCGTCTTATCACTTATATACCCAGTCGATCACTGCACTCTGCAGGTGAGGGGTTCCTGCAGATGCCATCTTATCAGGAGGTCCATTCTGCACAACATACGAAACGGACCTTTAGTTTAGTGGCTCCTATCCTTTGGAATTCCCTCCCCTTAAATATTAGCCAGGCGCCATCTCTGTTAGCTTTTTGGTGCCTTTTTGAAGCCCTTCCTCTTTCAACAAGCCTTTTGAGACCTTATCCCAGTTTGCGTCTGTGTTTAATCTTTTTAATATGTTTTTAAACCTTTTTTTAAAACAATATGTTTTTAATCTTTTCTTTTAAGATTTCTTGAAAGCTTTTAAAAATGGTTTTAAAGTTGTTTTGTTTTAATGTATTTTAAAGTCTGTTTTCATGATGTTTTAAAGTGTTTTTAGTGCTTTTGTTTGCCGCCCTGGGCTCCTGCTGGGAGGAAGGGCGGGTTATAAATCAAATAATAAATAAATAAAATAAAGAAATGTTGTATTTATTTATTTTATTTATTTTATTAAATTTCTATACCGCCCCATAGCCGAAGCTCTCTGGGAGGTGTAGTGCTTTTTTGTGGCAGTGGTGGGTACGGAGATTGATTCCTGTTCATATTTGTACATTGTTGTTATTTCTCGTATCTGCTGCTGTTTGGGAGCCATGATTTTAAGGGGCAATTCTTCTTCCTGTGGACAATCACATGGGTGTTCCCAGCCAATCAAGGATTGTATAGTAAATATGATGATATAATGATGCTACCTAGCTTCTCAGATCAGTGATATGACATCACTGAGTACAAATGAAGCCAATTGAGAGTGAGGGCAGCGCTTCCTGGGTCAGCATTGCCCTCACTCTGAATGGGTGAATGATTCTTCCCCCTTTTAGGAACTCCTGGAAAACTGGTGACGTGGTGGTTGGGTTGTTATTTTTAGTAATTTTGTTGGGTGAAATGGGGACTGTTCCTGGCAACCCAAAGATCACTGATGAAAGAATGTTTTTAACTGTACTTTAGAGTATTTTGAACTGTATTTTAGAATGTTTTTAACTGTGTTTTAGAATGTTTTTCATTGTAATTGTGTCTTGGAATGTTTTTACTGTTTTTAGTATGCTTTTCTTTTTCATGTTAAATTGTTTTGCTTATGTTTGCTGCCCTGGGCTCCTTCTACGGGAAGGGGTGGGGTATAAATTCAACAAAAATAGGTACATAAATAAATAAAAGCACCCACCATGCCTTATTTTAAACATGTGGATCAGACTTGTCTCTAGCTTTACACGTCTGGGAAGTTGATAGGCACACATTTGAGAGAAAGAGTTGTTTCCTGTCAAGCCAGGCAGGTGCTATTTGCATTGCCATTGTGGGGAAACTGTGAAAAGCAATTTTTCTTCAGGACATAGGGAGGGTTCCCTTTATCTATCAAATTGTTAGGGGAGATGCTTTAGTTTGAATCTTTGCTCTCATGTCAGCCAGCAAATTACTACATAGCAAAATGCTCTCCATTTCACAAACTTTGAGAAACACCATTCTCCATGGTCAGATAGGAGAGAAAAACAGTCTCACTTGCATCCTGAGCCCCATCAGATCCCTTTAAGGAGAAGAGACATTAAGGAGATGAAACTGCAGCAAAGGAGTGATTTCTTTTTTAAAACAGGATTGAATGGGTGTTTTTTTTTTTAAATATCACTAGCCTTTATCCACTGCATAATTGTCCCACAATTGGTGTTTGAAACCTTTTGGGAGTTAAGGTCCTGTTCATTGCCATTTCAGGTAGGTGGCAATCAACATGTTTTGCACTTCGCTAATAAAGACATGCTCAGAAAAAGCCTTGCAAGTGCAGAGTTGGATGTTTAAAAGAGGAGGGAGAGTACTGAAGGGAACCAGGTCTGAAAAGGGACTGCAGAGAAAACCAAAGGAGTGGAGCAGAATATCGCCAGGCACCTGTTTGGTGGGACAAGATTTTCTTCTCTCCAAGCAAGGGAGCACCCATGGTCTCCTTTTAACCCAGTGATTCTCAAACGGTGCGCAGTGGCACCCTGGTGCACCACAAGAGGTGTGCCGTGAATATTATGAAAGTATATTTCAAAAATGAGAGGAAACCCATTTGTATAGAGATTTATTACATCCATGATCAATTAATATATTAATATACATATTAATATATTTTTAATTTTGTACACAAAGTGCGCCAGAAATTTTTTACATGTTTTACAGTGCGCCACGAACCAAAAAAGTTTGAGAACCACTGCTTTAACCAAAGATGGGAAGATGGGCTGGGGGAACCCTCAATGAGAGATCCTCCCAGAGTCCATGCAAACAAGCCAAGGAAGAATTTCTTTTTTAAAACCATTTTCTGACTTTGCAGTATAATTGATGGACAGTCACACAGTTCCAGGCTACTATCATCTGATCCTTGTCCTCAGTTTCTTGGGCAAGGTCGGCATCAACCCTTGGCATCATTAGGTACAGCTGACAACTACCCTTCCCCCCCTTCCCCAGGGTTCTCCATTTTGGGTTCTCTACCGATGCTGGGGGTGGGGAATACCGTGGCTGATCTTCTTAAGGCACATCCACATCATAGTTTAAATCACTCTTTTATCACTTTAACCAGAGCTTGGAAAAGTTACTTTTCTGAACTACAACTCCCATCAGCCCCAGCCAGCATGGCCACTGGATTGGGCTGATGGAGAGTTGTAGTTCAAAAAAGTAACTTTTCCAAGCTCTGACTGTAACCGTCATGGCTTCCCCCAAAGAATCTTGGGAGCTGCAGTTTACCCCTCAAAGAGCTGCAGTTCCCAGCACCCTTAACAAACTCCAGCTCCCAGGATCCTTTGGGAGAAGCCATGCTGGTTAAAGTGATAAAAGAGTGCTTTAAATTATGGTGTGGAGGTGAACTTCCTTTTGGCCCAGGAGTTAGCAAAGAGGGTTTCCTTGACCTTTTTCTCTCTGTGTGGGGGCGGTTGTTTAGCCACGCCCCTGAAGTGAACTGACAGCTTTCCTACTGGGCTCTGACTCCTCCTGGCCTTGCCAAAACCAGCTCCACCGATTGTGACACTGCACTCCTGGAGAAGGGCCATAGCTCTGTAGCCGAGCAGCAGCACTCTGCAAGATTTCACACAGGGAGTCCTTTTCCAGCTGTACCTGGATTGGGGATTGAACCTCGGACCTTCTGCATGCCAAGCGGATGCTCTGCCACTGAGCTATGGCTCCCCTGGTGGGAGGCAGCTGAAGCCTGGCTATCCAAAGAGTCAGGGAGGTGAAGAGGAGATATCAGGGGCAAGAAAGTGTAAAAAGAGACAAGAAGCTTGTCTTGGGACGTCAGACTTTGGATGGAATTAGGGGACAAACCCGGTGCATAAGAACTGAAGAGGAGCCTGGCTGATCGATCAGGCCAAGGGGGTCCATCTAGTCCAGAATTCTGTTCTCACAGTGGCCAACCAGATGCCCATTATGGGAAGCCTGCAGGCAGGACCTGAGCGCAAGAGCGCTCTCCCCTCCTGCGGTTTTGAGCAACTGGTATTCAGAAGCATCCTGCCTCTGACCGTGCAGGGCCTAGGGGGAGGAAGAGGAGGGGGAGGATTGGGCGCAGTTGGTATCAAGCAGGGTGGCCACTCAATGCATCATGGAAAAAAAAGAACAAAAGAGGACCACGTTTTTAATGCTTGGCACAAGATTTCCATGTGCTAATTTATATGGGCAGATGCAAATTTAGAAATGATTACTATAATTGAAATAGAAATGCAGTACATCTCTCACCATAGTGGGAAACAGGGTTTGCTGCCTAGTTCCGATCCGCTTGTAGTCCAACAGTCCGTCGTTCCATCCCGATCCACCCTTTTCTCGTTCCCGCTTGCTTTACACTTGCCGATTCAATCCACTGACTTTCTTTTAGTTTTGGTTGCAAATAATATAGCATAATTTTTAACGTAAAATAGAAATGGGCTGCCTTCAAGTCGATCCTGACTTATGGCGTCCCTATGAATCGGGTTTTCATGGTAAGCGGTATTCAGAGGGGGTTTCCCATTGCCTTCCTCTGAGGCTGAGAGGCAGTGACTGGCCCAAGTGATCACTGTATTCCACATGGTTCATTTTTTGCTATTTATCATGCCTACACACTGTTACAAATGCATCAACTTAGATGAGATTACTAAGATAATTACGTAAAATCGGGGGGGGGGGAATCTGTGCCGATTACAGTTGCCGCCCGCCACAAGAAATCAGTGCCGGTCTGAAAAGATAGCGGACTGTTAAATTCAGTCAGAATCTGGTACTAAGTCTGATTTGGCAGATATTCTCCCCCATCCCTAAGGGTGGAGACTGTGACCAGGTTTGCTGTGGGCCTGCCTGTTCATTTGGCTGCACAGGTGTCACCTGGGGATGTGCAACTTCAAGACCTCTTCAGTTCTCCCTTCTGGTGGATGTTTATCTTTAAACTGGACTTGGACCTGGCAGTCCTTCAAATAGGGGACTGTCTTCTCTGAAGCAGGACACGTGGAGCCCCTTGCAAGAGATGCAGATCAGTGAAGAGGAGGGATGGATCTTGCACATTGGTTCAAAATAAGCAAACCAGCCAAATCCTTGGCTCTGGGTCTCTTGTGAGTAAACAAGGTCATCTGAAAATCCACCTCGTGTGGAAAACAAAAGTAACACCCCTCTTTTTCTTTTAATAGAACTGTGGGCATGCTTGGGGCATCATGGAGACAGGCAGCCCCAGGAGTACCAACCATACAGGCTACGAGCATTTGAGCTCACCCATGTTCTTTTGTGTTTTGAAAAGAAAATATTCTCCCTCCATCTTTTGTCTTGCACAGATATTCTCTCTCTCTCTCTCTCTCTCTCTCCCTGGTCATCTTTTAAAAGTTGTAAAACTTTAACACAAAGGAAATTAAAAAAAAACCCCAAGGAACTACTTTCAAAATAATTTCCCAATCAAAACATATTCCCCCAGTAAATCTAATTTGTCGGAAATACAGAAGAAAGCAACACAATAAAGGGCTTTTCAGCTGATTTTAATGGCTTACATGTGGCTACAGGCTGCCTGGGTTTTAACCGCCCGATCTTAGCCAGCCAGCTACAGCGACTTGAAGAGGAGGACTCTCACAACTCCCCTTTCTTGAGCTGCTTATTTCCCATCATCTGGGCTAGCGGCAGGCCCCGATCCATCATGGAACCGGGAGCAGGGCAGCCGGTTGCATGCTGGCTGTTCCTAATATGAAGTCAGGGCGCCCACACCCGTTGCTACCATGGATGGCTCCAACAGTGGCATGGTAGGGCAATAGCCCCCCCCCACTACAACACTTAGAGGAAACTGGGCAAAACCATTTGAGCAAAACCACGTGGCTTTTGCTTTCCCCACTGACAGCTGGTCTAGCACAATGGGGAGGAGAGCCTGGCTGGGAGTCCAGAGTCTGCGAGTTCAAATCCCCGCTCGTGTCTCCTGGGTGTCAAGGGCCAGCTAAAGATCACCCTCACAGGGAGTGGCTCACGGGTTACCTGCCCTGCCATCTGTGCAGCCGTGGGCAAGCTGCAGAGTCCCAAGGAGCCCGGTTGCCCCCCAGCTGGCAGTTGCGGGCAAGGAAGGGGCTGGCTTGTGCAGCTGTGGCAAGCTGGGCAGGCCTAGCCAGCTGGGGAGGACTAGCCTGAGAGGGAGGCAATGGTGAACCCCCTCTGAATACCGCTTACCATGAAATCCCTATTCATAGGGTCGCCATAAGGCGGGATCGACTTGAAGGCAGCCCATTTCCATTGTACTCATCACTCGGCTTGTCCAGGGCAAGGGCCGTAGCCCAGTGGGAGAGCATTTGCACTGCATGGGGAAGGCCTCGTGTTCAATCCCCAATGGCACCTCCAGATAGGACTGGGAAAAGACTCCCAGCTGGGAACCCTGGAGAGCTGCTGCCTGTCCATGGAGACAACACTGAGCTAGATGGGCCAATGGTCTGAGTTTGGCACACAGCAAAAGGCAGCTTCCTGCATTCTGACCTCATGTTCCCGGCTTCCTGTAGCACGGGTGAAGGACCTCTTAGATGTTGCTGGACTCCAACTCCCATCAGCCTCAGGAGCCAGCAGGGGCAGTGGTCAGGGATGATGGGAGCTCTGGTCCAAAGGCCTGTGGGCGGGCAGCACAGATTCTCCTTGTTCTACAGCACATTGCTCCTGTACGAAGGGTTCCCTTTCAGCCTGCCGGAGCCTCAGCAACTCACATCACCTGAGAGTCCGCCAGGGCTTCCCAAGGCCTTACTTTCTTATAAAGAGCGTCATACTGATGGCAACATAGAACCCCTTGTTTTAACACCCACTCAGGAGAACTAGCTTGCTTCATCAGGCTCTCTGAGTCTAGCCAGATGGCTAAAATTTAGTGTGGCCAGAGAGCTGTGCCTCTGGCACAATTCTGTAGGAAGGCAGGAAAAAGATTGCCACAGTTTGGCCCTGTCTGCCAAAGCAGTACTGTGCAGGAGATGCTAAAGTCTGGGTTGCACCAGAGGGTAGGTTTTCCATGGGCGTAAGGGTTTGACTTCATTGTTTTTGTTTTATTTAGGGCAGGGATGGGGAAACTTGTGGCCCTCCAGATGTTGTTGGATTCCAACTCCCATCAGTCTCAGCCAGCAAGACCAATGGTCAGGGATAATGGGAATGGTAGTCCAAAAACTAGTTCATGTATCACTGAACACCAAAGTCAGGATCATTCAGACGTATTCCTGATCACTATGTATGGATGTGAAAGTTGGACAGTGAAAAAAGCGGATAAGAGAAAAATCAACTCATTTGAAATGTGGTGTTGGAGGAGAGCTTTGTGCATACCGTGGACTGCGAAAAAGACAAATAATTGGGTGTTAGAACAAATTAAACCAGAACTATCACTAGAAGCTAAAATGATGAAACTGAGGTTATCATACTTTGGACACATAATGAGAAGACATGATTCATTAGAAAAGATAATAATGCTTGGAAAAACAGAAGGGAGTAGAAAAAGAGGAAGGCCAAACAAGAGATGGATTGTCTCCATAAAGGAAGCCACAGACCTGAACTTACAATATCTGAACAGGGTGGATCATGACAGATGCTCTTGGAGGTCACTGATTCATGGGGTCGCCAGAAGTTGAAGTTCACTTGAAGGCACATCACAACAAACAACAACAGTCCAAAAACGTTTTCAGGGTCCCCATCCTGGTTTAGGATATGCAACCTGCTTGAAACTGAAGCATTCCAAGCGATTTCTCTCAGCTTCTAATTTTTCGAGTCTTAAATTTAGTTCTCCATATTTTCACATTGTTTGCAAATTCTTTTTTTTAAAGTCTTCATGTCGATCCATCAGCATTTTAGTTCAATTTATCCTAATATACACATTTACGCATGTTATTTTCACTACGGTGTGCACCTTATGCCCACTTGACCTAGTATATGCGCTTTGCACATGTTACTGTGTTAGAGAGCAACAGTGCAAAAGAAATGCATCCTTTGAAGGATGGCTCTGATTCCGTTTTGTGTATTGCTTCAGGAAATGCGAATTAGGTGGCATCGCCTTTCAATCCAAACTGAATTTCTTCCCCATTCCTGCCTTCTGTGCACCCACTTTTGTCTTGTGAGTGAGAAAAAACATGCAGGGGTATTTCAGGAGGGCATGTCCCAGAGGCGGGTGGTGGCTCTGATCTCAGTGGGGCAGGGGAATCTGCTCCAGGCTTTAGTCCGAACTTTCAAAGAGCTGTCCAAGGTGCCGAGTCCTATAGAGTACATTTCTCAAAACTGCATACAAAAATGTCTTTATTAGGAGACATTCTGAAGAATTTCTGAATTTCTGAAGCAACGCTGAAGAATTTTCATGAGGATTTTTAAACACACACACATTGCTGCAGAAACCTGGAAAACAGAATTTAAGACTGAAAAAATGAAAAACGGAGAGAGCCAAAATGGACAGATCCTTCCATCCCTAGCACCTGGTCTTCTCTCTCTCTCACCTCTGGGTAATCTGTTTCGCGGGTTCTTTCCCTGACCCTGATTCCTCCTTCTAGTCTTGTCTTACTTCCCTTGTTGCTCTGGGCCAGTTCACCTTCCCTGGCTCCTCCACTTAGGAATATAGAAAGCTGCCTTACACTGAGTCACACTTATTGGTCCATCTAGCTTAGTACTGTCTACACTGACTGGCAGTGGCTCTCCAGGGTTTCGGACACAACCTTTTGCCAGTCCTGCCTGGAGATGCTGGGGATTGAACCTAGGACCTTCTGCACACAAGGCAGCTACTCTGCCACTGAGCCACAGTCCTTCTCTTGGCTTGTAGCTCTCTCTAGCTTCACCTCTTCATTTCCTCTTCCTCTGCTACTTCTTCCTGCCCTTCTCTGTATGGCTTCACATCAGCTCAAGCAATCACTGCCAATGGCTTCACCAGCAGCACTATCAACACCACCGCCATCAAATCCGCATCAGAATATAGGTAATGTATGTCGTTTGCAAATCAGCCTTCCAGCCCAAGCCAGTTTCTCTGGAGACCTAATTTTTTTAATTATCTGCCCATCCCTGAGCTAAGCCAATATGCCATGCCCATTCCCACTTAGCATGTTCTGAAAAGTTCAGTGGAACTCCTTGCAGAGAAGGCTCTCGCCATCCCTCTAAAGTTCCATTCGTGGGCTTCCTGCTCACCCTATCCTCAAAGGCGTATGCATTTTGTTGTTGTTATGTGCCTTCAAGTCGATTACGACTTATGGTGACCCTATGAATCAGCAACCTCCAATAGCATGCACATTAACACATAGTAATTTTCTCTTGCTGACATGAAAAACCTGTTTGGTAAAACAAAAGCTGTTGGCTGGCATATCTGCAACCGCCCACCCTGTAAACAATTTCCTGGTGGTAATACTTCAAATTACTCTCCTGGGCAGAGTGAAACCGCTGTGCACATTTCGGCTCTGTCCCTGGACAGAATCAACACATCGTGGACCTATTAAAGACTCTTCTGTTGAGGCTCATGAGAACTGCACTCTTCCCCCCCCTCCTGCCCTCATTATTTGTTGGGGTACCCATAGATCTTTTCCTGACTCATTCAAATTCAGGAGCTTTTCCATTGCTGCTTGGTACCTTATTGCTTTTCCGATATTTATTTTATTTATTTAATATTTAATTTATATCCCACCCTTCCTCCCAGCAGGAGCCCAGGGCGGCAAACAGAAACACTAAAAACACTTTAAAACATAATAAAAAGACCTTAAAATACATTAAAACAAAACAACGTTAAAAACATTTTAAAAAACGTATCTGATGTTACTGAAGTCTTGAATGCTTTGTCCATGGATAGACGTCAAGGCTGGGTTCACTCCCACCATTTTGAGCAGCAGAGATTTTCCCCTCCTGAATTTTTATAAGTAAAGAACGTCACATTCTGGAATGGTTCAGTTGCCACATCAGTGGAGATCCAATTCTAGCTCTTCGCTTTGCCGACTGTGTTGTGAAGAGCAAGACTTGTTATCCCGTATGAACTGGTTGAAGGAGCATGATGGATGCCGCCTTTTAGTAGGGCCTTGAAGTTGAAGCACATGATTCTCAAAGACGGAAGAGTTTATTCTCTTCTCCAGGACCATCTGCTTCTTTCATGCATCCCAGGGAGGAAGACGTAGATTACTGGGACAGGAGGACTTCAGTTTTGCAAGATTTACTTTTTTGCTTGTTTTTATTAGAACCATGAGGTCCACTAACCAGATCAAAACAGTAGCTGAGATGGGAGGCAGCAGACCTTTTATTCTAAAGGTTCACTTATGCTCAGCCTAGGAATTTGTTTTCAGCACCAAAACGGAGCTCACAGTTAGGGATGTTGGAGAATTTTGACAAAAATGGAAACAGGAGAGGAAATGGTCAATGTTCCCTTATTTGCCCCATGTCCACAACAGAAATCAATCCCGTGAATATGATCAGTATTCACTGCTGTTGTTGCTTTCAGTCTGCAAAGGATACATTATTGATTATGTCTTCCCCCATTTGCATTGTGTTTCCTTTGCATTAAAATGAATGGGATGGCATCATGTTATGACGCTGTTGTTTAGGTAATTGATTATGTAAATAATGTAATTTAAGTAATTCCTCCACAGTGGACAGTGAGATGAATAGTGCAGCTTTGGGCAGAAAACAAACTGCAGCCGAATGGAAACAGTGCAGCATGTGATGAATACTGAGTGCAACTGAAAATGATGCCTTCTGATATCCCTACCCACAGTCCTGTCACACAAAAGTGCATCATCTCGAAAGCCCAATTTAGAAGGCCTTTTTGCTGTTACTGTTGCTAAACAACTAGAGTCAGGATTCTTGCTGATCTTGCCAAATCACTTGGAGATCTACCAGTGGCTGGTGATCTTATCTTCTTCCTACCCCACATAGTCAAACTTTGGAATTTGCTCCCCCAAGAGTTAGTGGATGTTTTAAAAAGAGGATTACAGAGCAATCCAATTCAGGGGAAGTTGGTGGAAGGGATGCTGGCAGCGAAGGAGCCGGTAGAAAGCTCCGTGGCATTCATTTGCCGTTAGGGAGCTGCCAGGCCAGCGGAATGTTGGCTCAGCCAGGAGCTGTGTGTATGAATGGAATAGAAAAAGGCAGCTCTCACGACTACCCCTACTGGCAGGTAAGCACTCCCCATTGACTTCCATTATAATTATTTTCTGGTTGTTGTTTTCTGCCTTCAAGTTGATTTCGACTTATGGCGATCCTATGAATCTGTGATGTTCAATAGCATCTGTTAAAAACCACCCTGTTCAGATCTTGTAAGTTCAGGTCTGTGGCTTCCTTTATGGAATCAATCCATCTCTTCTTTGGCCTTCCTCTTTTTCTACTCCCTTCTGTTTTTCCCAGCGTTATTGTCTTTTCTAGTGAATCATGTCTTCTCATTATGTGTCCAAAGTATGATGGTCTCAGTTTCATCATTTTAGCTTCTAGTGACAGTTTTGGTTTAATTATTTTCTTATTTTATTTATTTATTTATTTATTACATTTATACCCTGCCTTTCTTTTCATGAAACCCAAGGCAGCTTACATATGGTTCCCAGGCGGTCTCCCTCACAGGCACTGACCACACCTGACCCTGCTTAGGCTCAGCAGGGAGCTGGCCTTATGTGCCTTTAGACCATAGCCTTTTTCTTGGCATAACTTTGGCCTGGATTGGGACCTGGAGGAGTGTATCGAATGAGAGTTGGATGTTACATAAGTAACCCCCTTAGCCCCTCCTCTGCCATGCTCCCACAATGCCCCTTTTTTGGGCCTTCTGCAGCTTCCATCGGCACCCTTTCCACCAGACGGGGCTTCCCTGGTGGACCCTCGGCTGAGTCGAGAGGGTCCCAGCTTTGCCGTGGTAAACTGGGGTGAGGGGCTTCTGCTGGCTCAGCCCGGGGTCCACCACATCCAACTCTCCTCGGCCCGGTGCAATTATGAGTTGGACTGTGCCTTGAGACAGTAGCACCTTATAAGTTAAGCAAAATCTACAACACCTGCTCCTGCTGGAGATGTAGGAAACCAAGGGCGGACTATCTCCATATTTTTTGGAGGTACAAGGTAGTAACCAAGTTCTGGAAGCCAGTCCTTGACATAATATTGGAGATGTCAGAATGTAATCTAGCAAACTATTTTGTTGGGGATGCTAAAACCAGAAAATGAGACAACAGATTTACAGCGTGTGAGGAGTTTATTAACCGCAGCAAATTGCTGTATTGCAAAATTGTGGTGAAGTAAAAATGCTCCAACTACATTGAAAATGGAAATGGACTGCCTTCAAGTCAATCCCAACTTATGGCGACCCTATGAGTAGGGTGTTCATGGTAAGCGGTATTCAGAGGGGGTTTCCCATTGCCTCCCTCTCATGCTAGTCCTCCCCAGCTGGCTAGGCCTGCCCAGCTTGCCACCGCAGCACAAGCCAGCTCCTTCCTTGTCCACAGCTGCCAGCTGGGGGGCAAGTGGGCTCCTTGGGACTTTGCAGCTTGCCCACGGCTGCACAGGTGGCAGGGCACGTCACCCCTGAGCCACTCACTGTGGGGGTGATCTTTAGCTGGCCCTCGACACCCAGGAGACATGAACTCACAGACTCCAGACTCCCAGCCAGGCTCTCCTTCCGACTTTGCTATACCAGCTGCTCCCAACTACATTAGACTGATTTTAAAAAGTCTGGGAAGTTGCTGTATTCACTAAGGTAACACATCCAAGAAGATCATTATACAATATTATTTATTTATTATTTATGTTATTTATTGCACTTTTAAACCGCCCTTTAGCAATATACAAATGGATTGGTTCATTGAAAAGTGGGCTCTTCTCAGAAATTTGTGGAATGAAAATAATAGAAGGAAATAATTATTTTTTTAAAAAATAGAATTTAATTTGTTTATTATACCTTCCGTTTTGCAGATAAGAATTGTTTAGTTGAACAGGAGCTGCTTTTTTGGTGGAAGTAACTCGACTGATAACTATTATTCATACTGAAATGAGATACGGAAATAAAATACGAATAAAGGAAAAGGTGTAGCAGGAGAGACGCAACAGATGAGAAGAGGAAGAAACTTTATGTGTCCAAAATACTAAGTGTGTTTTTCAAGCCGTTTCAATTTAGTTTCCAAATTATTAGCTTGGGAAAGGAAGACGGAAGAGAGGGGAAGAGGACAAAGAAAGCAATAATAATAGCAAGAGACCAAATGTACTAAAGTGATCTATTGCTGTTTTATACAGGGAACTGAGACCTGTTTCTAAGCCTTTTTTATTTTTGAAAAGAGAATTAGACAAACTCATGGAGGATAAGACTATCAGTGGCTATGAGCCACGATGGCCATCTTCTCTCTTCCTATTTGTCGGAAGGCAGAGCTGGGGTCCCAATCCCGGGGAGCTGGATCCCGGAGAGTTGGGAGAAGAGTATTCGGATGGATGGCAGAGGGAAGGGGGAGGAACTTCCCCCCTTTGGAGCGAAGACGAAACAGAGGAACTGCCAGTGATAAGGTCGCTTAGCAACGGGGAGCCTGAGCCCTCCCTGGACATTCTCACGCCTCCCCCTCTTTCAGGCTCAGAGCAAGAGGGGGAAGAGGGAGGGCTGCTCACAGCCGAAAAGCAGGCAGGCAGTTTACCATCAGCCCCTCCCCTATCCCCCATCCTGGAATCGGAAACTTCAGAAGAGGAGGGGGTGATGCTTCCCCCCTCACCGCGCACACGCAGACAGCTGAAAAGACAGGAGAGAAGGGGGGGAAGGTGGGCAGTACCTGAGGGGCAGTTAAGGAGGAGCGAAAGGTTGCGCGCCCGTTTGGCCCCTTCTTAAAGAACAGGCGGGAAGAAGTCCCTTGCTCTGTCAACTTTCTCCCAATGCCGCAGGACCTGTATCCCTGTATTGCTTCATGAGAAAATGCAGTCTTTGTTTGGACATTACCCTAATAAAACACGAATTAACTACAGCCGTTGGTCTGGTTCCTGAGTCACATCCTGGGCGTGACAGCTTGACAGAGCCACCTAAATCACCCTCAACGCTCTCTTCACTTGACTGGGACAAGATGTCAAAGGGAGCAGTGGGGGGGACGAACCCCACTTCTGAGACGGAAGAAGTGGAACTCTTGAGGACTAAGGTAGCTGATTTGCAGACGGATGTTCAAGCCCTGCTAGCAGCAGTCAAGGCGCTGAAGACGGATAATCAAACCTTGAAGGCCACGATAGACCAGATGCGAACAGCCCCTCCAGCTGCCGTAGTAAAGGTTCCCATTGGATTGCCCCCAAAATACGCGGGACAAACTGATCAGTTGGCAACCTTCGTGGCTCAATGTGAGTTATATCTGGATGTCAGGCACACGGAATTTCCAGACGATGGGGCTAAAGTGGCCTTCGTGATTAGCCTCCTGGAGGGAGAAGCTGCAAAATGGGTGACTCCGTATCTCGTGAGAAAGGATACTGTCTTAAGAAGGTACAGAGGATTTATACAGGAGATGACCGAGATGTTCCAAGACCCGCAAAGAGCTGAAACAGTAGCGCGGCAACTAGGCGCTCTGAAGCAAGCTAAAGGGACTGTTTCCGAGTACACTAACGCTTTTAAAATTCTGTCCCAGGAAACTGGTTACAATGACGCCGCCCTGATGTTTATGTACCGGAGTGGATTAAATGCTGAAATCCTGGATGAGTTGGCCAGGACCTCCCCCCCCGCTGACCTACCAGGGCTCATCCGGCTATGCCTACAGATAGATCACCGGATGGAAGGAAGGCGCCTGGAAAGGAAGCAGGAGGTCCCGAGATACTCAGCCTCGGCATCCTGCAGCAAGACCTTTCCCTCTGCAGGGATGGCAGGTAATGCAACTGAGGGACAGGGAGGGGCTAGGCCAAGATTGTCAGAAGAAGAAAAGGAAAGACGACGTCGAGAACGTTTATGCTTTTATTGTTCAAAGCTGGGCCACGTGGCCAGAGACTGTGGACTGAAAGGGGGGAAAGCTGAGCCGTCGGGAAACTAGAACACCCAGTCCACGTGCAGGCCGGTGGACTGGGGGCAGCGTTGTATAAAGGCCCCCCAACGATCCAACCTCCCTCAAAGGGGGTGTTGGTCTTGCCTATTTGGATTACAACTTCCAGAGGAGTGGTGTTTAATTCCACTGCCTTAATTGACAGTGGAGCCTCCACAAATTTTATTGATGCAAAGTTAGTCAAGCGTCATGGAATTTCCCGGTGGAAACTGGACGCTCCCCTAGCTGTGGAGACTATCGATGGGAGACCCCTGAAGTCAGGAGGGGTGACACAAGCCATGGAGGAAGTGAAACTTCAAATCCCTGGGCACGAAGAGTTCATTTTGCTATACGTGTCAGATCTCTCGAACTTTGAGGTGATTCTGGGAATGCCCTGGCTAGCAAAGCATGAACCCAAAATAAGTTGGAAGGAGGCGGTGGTGTGGTTCACCTCACCAGGAGAACTGTCAACCTGAAGGAATCAAGAACACCTTAGCGGGGGCAGTGCAAGACATCGAGCAAGTGACCCTGCCGCCAAAGTATGAAGAATTCAAAGATGTGTTTGATGAAAAAGAGGCAGAGACTTTACCCCCCCACCGCCCTTACGACTGTGCGATTGATCTAGTGCCAGGAGCCAGCATCCCATCAGGGAGAATCTACTCTCTCACAGAGAATGAGAGGGAGGCCCTGAAGGAATTCCTGGATAAAAACCTGAGGCGAGGATTCATACGCCCCTCACAATCCCCTGCTGGAGCGCCACTATTGTTTGTGAAAAAGAAGGGGGGGGAACTCAGACCCTGTAACGACTATCGCGCATTGAACCAGATCACCATCCCCAACAGCTACCCGCTGCCCCTGATCTCAGAGTTGCTGGACCGACTGCGCTCTGCAAAAATTTTCACGAAGTTGGATTTGAGAGGAGCGTACAATCTGATCAGAATGAAGGAGGGAGATGAATGGAAAACAGGATTCTTGACTGCTTACGGAAAGTATGAATACCTGGTCATGCCGTTCGGGCTTTGTGGAAGTCTAGGAATTTTTCAAAAATTCATGAACGACGTGTTTAGAGACTTGTCGGACACGTATGTAATCTGTTACTTAGATGATATCCTGGTGTTCTCAAAGAACCAGGAAGACCACGACCAGCATGTGAAGACGGTGTTGAAGAGACTGAGAGAAAATCACCTGTATGCTAAATTAGAGAAATGTGGATTTGACCTCAAGTCTCTAGACTTCCTTGGATATCGAATCTCAGCGGAAGGCGTGGAGATGGACCCAGGGAAAGTAAGCTGCATATTGGACTGGGGCCAACCTGTCACCAAAAAGGATGTACAACGGTTTTTGGGGTTTGCCAATTATTACAGAAAGTTCATTCCAGGGTTTTCCAAATTAACAGCTCCTCTGACTGACTGTTTAAGGGGGAAGAAGAAGTTTCAATGGACAGAGAACGCCACCGAGGCCTTTGAGGAGCTGAAGAGAAGGTTTGCTACTGAGCCCATTCTGCGCTTTGCTGATCCGAACCGACCTTTCGTAGTGGAAGCAGATGCTTCAGATTTTGCCATCGGGGGGGTCCTGCTACAATTAGACCAAGAAGGGAAGGAGCTGCACCCCTGTGCGTACTTCTCTCGGAAGTTAAAGCCTGCAGAGAAGAACTACACAGTTTGGGAGAAGGAGCTGCTGGCCATCAAGGACTCTTTTGAAAACTGGAGACAATACCTAGAGGGGACCTCTCATCGAATTGAAGTGTGCTCCGACCACAAGAATCTTGAAAGCCTCCAAACAGCCAGAAAGCTGAACCAGAGACAGATAAGATGGTCCCAGTTCTTCACTAGGTTTAACTTCCAGATTACTTACCATGCCCAAGCCAAAAACCAGAGAGCAGATGCCTTATCCAGACAGCCACAATACAAAGAAAGTGAATCCAAGGACCAGCCTCAGTACGTAATCCCGCCAGAGAAATTAACGTTGGGAGTATGCCAGCCTTCATGGGAAGAGGAACTCAAAAAGGCACAACAAGAAGATGCAGACATGCTAAAATATCAGCAGGAGACGGGACAAGGTCAAGACTCAGAAGTAACCTTTCACTGGAGAAATGGACTGTTATGGTTCAAAACCGCCAGATATGTGCCAGAAGGGGAATTAAGGCTCAGAATCCTACGCCAGTGTCATGATTCCATCAAAGCGGGACACTTTGGGATTTACAAGACCATTCACAACGTGGCCAAGGACTTCTGGTGGCCTAAAATGCGTCGGGATATTGAGAGTTATGTAAAGTCCTGCTCTGTCTGTCTGCGGACAAAAACACAAACAGGGACACCAGCAGGACTGTTACAACCGTTGCCTGTCCCACACGAACCCTGGAAGGACCTCTCCATGGATTTTATAACTGATCTATCCAAGTCCCAAGGAATGACAGCCATCTTAGTAGTGGTGGATCTACTTACCAAAATGGCACACTTTCTTCCTTGTGCAGGGGCCTTAGAGGCTAAAGAAACGGCCAAGTTATTCATAAAAGAAGTCTACCGGCTGCATGGATTGCCAAACAGCGTAGTCTCAGACCGAGGAACTCAGTTCACAGCCAAATTTTGGAGAGCAATGTGGAAACAGTTGCAGACGGAATTAAAACTCTCCTCCGCCAATCACCCCCAGACAGATGGGCAGATGGAACGCTTGAACGCCGTTTTGGAAAGATATTTACGAAGTTATGTGTCCTATCAACAGACTGACTGGGTATCATATTTGCATTTTGCAGAGTTCGCCTACAACAATTCTCTGCACTCCAGCACTCAACAAACCCCGTTCTTCGCTAATTATGGATTCCATCCTAAAGTCTTTCCAAGCAGCTCAGAAGGAATGCTGGTACCGGCAGCTGAGAACTTCCTTAAGGAATTGCAAACGGCGCAACAGACACTGAAACAGCAGTTAAACGAAGCCAAAACGGAGTACAAGCGAGTTGCTGACCTGCACAGGAAGGAGGCCCCCCCCCTTCAACCGGGAGACCAGGTATGGCTGTCCACCCGCTTCCTCCAGATGCCGGGCAAATGTAGAAAATTACAAGACAAGAGGGTGGGTCCTTTCGAAATAGAAACTCAAATCAATCCCGTGTCGTACCGACTGAAGCTGCCTGACATGTTTAAAATACATCCTGTGTTCCATCGATCCCTCTTAACGAAAGCCGCCCTCCCCAGTGAGTTACGGCCGGAGGAACCTCCCGGAGCTCCACTCCTGGTAAATGAGCAGCTTGAGTTTGAAGTTGAGGAGATCTTAGATTCCAGGATCAGACGCCACAAGCTGCAGTACTTGATTCACTGGAAAGGCTATGGGGTGGCTGACAGATCATGGGAAGATGCAGCTGATGTGCATGCTCCAGAATTGGTAAAACTTTTCCATCAACGTTTTCCCCACCGTCCCAAGCCAGACAAGGGGAGGGGGGCACAGCCTGGGAGGGGGGATGGTGTCGGAAGGCAGAGCTGGGGTCCCAATCCCGGGGAGCTGGATCCCGGAGAGTTGGGAGAAGAGTATTCGGATGGATGACAGAGGGAAGGGGGAGGAACTTCCCCCCTTTGGAGCGAAGACGAAACAGAGGAACTGCCAGTGATAAGGTCGCTTAGCAACGGGGAGTCTGAGCCCTCCCTGGACATTCTCACGCCTCCCCCTCTTTCAGGCTCAGAGCAAGAGGGGGAAGAGGGAGGGCTGCTCACAGCAGAAAAGCGGGGAGGCAGTTTACCATCAGCCCCTCCCCTATCCCCCATCCTGGAATCAGAAACTTCAGAAGAGGAGGGGGTGATTCTTCCCCCCTCACCACGCACACACAGACAGCTGAAAAGACAGGAGAGAAGGGGGGGAAGGCGGGCAGTACCTGAGGGGCAGTTAAGGAGGAGCGAAAGATTGCGCGCCCGTTTGGCCCCTTCTTAAAGAACAGGCGGGAAGAAGTCCCTTGCTCTGTCAACTTTCTCCCAATGCCGCAGGACCTGTATCCCTGTATTGCTTCATGAGAAAACGCAGTCTTTGTTTGGACATTACCCTAATAAAACACGAATTAACTACAACCGCTGGTCTGGTTCCTGAGTCACATCCTGGGCCTGACACTATTGGAGGCAGTATGGCTCTGTATAGCCAGTTGCTGGGAATCACAGGTGGGGGAGAGTGTTCTTGTGCACAATGCCTGCTTGCGGGCATCCCATTGGGGCATCTGGCTTGCCACTGTGAGAACACGATGATGGACTGGATGGGCCATTGGCCTGATCCAACAGTGCTTTATTATGTTCTTAAGGGTGTCATGGCTCAACAGCCATGATGGCCATGCTCTGCCTTCCAAATACCACTTGCTGGAATCCGCAGGAGGGGAGAGTGCTGTGGCGCTCAGGTCCTGCTTGCGGGCTTCCCATTGGGGCATCTGGTTGGCCACTGTGCGAACAGGATGCTGGACTAGATTGGCCACTGGCCTGACCCAGCAGGCAGGCTCTTCTTACGTTGTGACCTTCATATGTTCATATGGATCAATCTGCAATTCTTGAATTTCAGCCTAGCATAAACCTATCCTAGCAGAGGCACGGTATGAAATTAACCATGTGACATTCTTTCGCATGTCGCAACGATCAGATTCATCTTTTTGGCAAGCTTGAAAGGTAGAGCCTGCAGCTATGGGCAGCAACTCATTTTTTAACTGGGCCCGTCTTTTTGACCGGAGCAAAGGCCTGGAAGGTCAGCGATATTGCTTCTGCCTACTGATGCCTTCATGGGATGGGACACAGGGAAAAGATTACTTAAGACCCTCCTCCTGAGGGTGAACAGCCTGGGCCAACACAAGAGTGCTTCCCCTGAAAGCTTGCGGAGAAAACTTGTAAGGACTGAGCCAAGTGGACTTTTCCTATCAAGTTGCTGATTGCCTGTTCCTAGAGGCAGAGCTTGGAAAAGTTACTTTTTTGAACTACAATTCCCATCAGCCCAATCCAGTGGCCATGCTGGCTGGGGCTGATGGGAGTTTTAGTTTTAAAAAAGTAACTTTTTCAAGCTCTGCCTAGAGGTTACATCAGAATTAAAGATGCAGCACATCCTAGTGGAAGTCTGCATTTGTGGCACGTCATTCTGGCCCCTTGCCCCTCTTGTTCTTCCTGTTGCGCCCCCCCTGTTAGTAGGGTACTCCTGAGGGTAATGCATGCAGAAGGCCAATATTGCACAAGAAGGGCAGCCCCCCCCATCCTAGTGTCCTCTAGATGTTGCTGGACTACAGCTAGGAATGGGGGAGAAATTTGATTCACCTCACATTTAAAGGTGGATTTACATCATTTGCACTTTCCAAAGCAACATGTGAACCACAACACAGCCATTCTTCAAAATTCACACTTACCTGAATTTTGCAATGGAGTTCTCGCATCAAGTAATGGGTATCAAAATGCATACACTAGGGTAAAGTGTCATATCAATCAGTTTGCATCTTAGTGAATATGACACACAAAATGCATTATATTTGGGGAAATTGCTTTGTAAAAATGTGCATATGGGGGAAAAGTACATATAAATATGTGTATCGGAGAAATTCACACATAAATTCTGACCAATTTTCATGAGAACTTTTAAAAATCACAAATTGCTGCAGAAATGTGGAGAACTGAATTTAAAATGGGGAAAATGAGAAACCGAAATCGACAGAATCAACCAATGTCTGGAGGGCACCATGTTGGCTACCCCAGTTGACAATTCAGCAGCAGCTTCTTCATTGTCCTTTGAGACTATAGAAGGATGAAATTCTGTCCTCATACCATAGAGGGACAATATCTTTTCCATCTGGCTTTGCAATGACCAAATTAGATTCATTACACTAACCCTCTGAAATACCCAGATGAAAGACCCCTCTGTTGATTTGGAACATATTTGACTGGGAAAACCCAAAGGAGGTATAAAAGATTGTGTTTCCACCAGTGATATCCTGACATCCCTTAGCCTCAGATTGTCAAATTGGGGCAAGAAAGCTTGAACTTAATCCAAAGATTCATGCTGAAAAGGAGGCCGAGTGGGAACATATGAAAAGTTAAAACAATGCTCTACCTGTTTGCCTTCCTTGCTCCCCTGTCACTGTTTTCTTTTACTGAGCACAAATGTGAGAGGGGTTGACACAGAAATTACTCTGCCGCAAAGTCCTCTTTCATGTGCCAAATCAGACCATTTCCTAGGCAATTTCCCCAGTAAATGGAGTCTGATTGAAATTGACATGGAAGCCGGCACAGGAGATTTAGATCACAAAGGGCCACCAGAGCCAACCGTCAGTGTGCTATATTGCCTCCCCAGGTTGCATTAAGTGCAGACGGTAAGAAGTTACGACTCCTGGAATTGCTGCACAATTGGCCCTTATCATGTGTTGCAAATGCGGCTGCCCTTGTGTGGGAGTTATTTATAGGCCTTTCCCAAACTAATCTGTCCTACAAGCCCAAAGGGGAACGGAAACACTCAGCGAAAGGAAACCGGTGAAAACCTTTGCAGGAAGCCCTCTTAGAGTTTGTAGATGCCGCCTTACTAGCAAAGAAATTGCCTTTAAAGCTTACCCTGACTGAGAATGGAAGGATCTGTCAATCTTGGTTCTTTCATGTTCTCATTTTTCCAGTGTTGAATTCAGCTCTCCACATTTCTGCAGCAATTTGCCTTAAAAAAAAATCCTCATAAAAATTCTTCAGCATTTTAGTGAAAACATCTAACCAACAGACACATTTTTGTATGCAGTTTTGGCCAATGTACACATTTTTCCAAGCTTTTTCTCCCAATAAAATGCAATTTTGTATATTGTTTTCACTAATATCTTCATTTTTATGCATGCCCTCCCCATTTTTGTAAGCATTCTTTGGCTGCAGAACTGCAGCGCAAAATTTGGATACTGTAGGATGGCTGGGTTTTGGTTCTCATATTGTTTCAGAAAGTGCAAATTTGTTAGATTTGCCTTTGAATGTGAACTGCATTGAATTTACCCCCCCATCCGCAGAAAATGGCAGCCACCTATCTATCTCCCCCTCTCCCAATGTCACACTTAGTAGAACGTACACTAGGGTTGCCAGGCTCAGGGCCTGAGATTGATCCTGTATCTTTAGGAGAAGAGAAGGTCAGCCAAGTGCAGGTGTTCTTGCAACACTATAATGGGAAGAACCACAAGGTGGATTTTTCCCTTCCCCCTGCATGACTTTTAAACATACAGAAGACCTCTGGGAGGTCGGGTCTGGCAACCAAGAGGTCTTCTGTATCTTTCAAAGTTGTGCAGGGGGAAGGGAGAATTCCACCTTGTGGCTTTTCCCATTACAGACTTGCAAGAACACCTGCACTTGGCTGACTTTCTCTTCTCCTAAAGATACAGGATCAGCCTCAGGCCCTGAGCCTGGCAACCCTAACTCTAGTGTGTACCTTGAATGTCAGAACCTTCTTAGTAGAGATGGACCGCTGAATGCCATTTGCTGATTCACAGCATTTCATGTTTTCCTGCCCTCACCTTGCCACACTCGTGTCTGCTGCTGCAAGGAGAAATGGAAAACAAAACCTCATGATGGTGCGATGACATGAGTGGGGACAGGCAAATCACATTCAGTTTCTCTTTCCCCCCATCTTAAGTACAGTTCTCCACATTTCCACACCAGTTTGCAATTTTTTTAAAAAAAGTTTTCATGAAAATTCATCCAGCTTTTTAGTGCAAATTTCTAATACACAAGGTGTATGCAATTTTGCAGAGCAATTTCCCCTAACAGAACACTTTTTGTACATTTTCACCGATACATGAATTTTTATGCACATTTTATCTCACCTTTTATCTGCATTCTTGTACACAGTACTTGGCTAGAGAAGAGCAATGAAAAATTTTGGAGACGTGCAGTTTTTGATGAATGGCTGTGTTTCAGTTGTTTTGGAAAGGGCGAATTGAGTAGATTTGCTCTTAAATGTGAACTGGATTGAATTTCTCTCCCATTGCCAGGTGGAGTCAGATCCTCGGACCATCTATCATCCACACTGACTGGTAGCTGTTCTCCAAAGGTTTCATACAGGTGTCTGTCCCAGCTCTATCTTCAGGTGCCGGGGACTGAACCTGGGAACTTCTCCCTGCAATGCAGATGCTGTGTCACTGAGCTATGGCCCTCCCCGTAACAAAATATGGATAGCTGGTGCTGATCTTTATTTATTTATTTATTTATTAAACTTGTATACCACCCCATAGCCGAAGCTCTCTGGGCGGTTTACAATAACTAAAAACAAATACAATTTAAAATACATCTTTTAAAAACAATTTAAAAGACAATTTAAAAATTTAAAACAATATAGAACTTTTGCCTTTTTGCTTTTTGCTACTGTTTTCACTTTGATAATCTGTTTCTTTTTTTTATATTGCCTGGATCAATGTTTTTATGTTTACTTTTTATTTGTAATCACCTTTGAGCAACTCCTTTGTGAGTGGGAAAAGCAGTATACTATTTAAAAGGGGAAAACAGCAACAAGTAAGCGAACTTTTTTTTTTTTAATCACTATTAAAATCAACCTTTATTTTATTTATTTATTTATTTATTGCATTTGTATACCGCCCCATAGCCGAAGCTCTCTGGGCAGTTTACAGTAACTAAAAACATTAAAAACAAATATACAAGTTTAAAACACATCTTTTAAAAACAATTTAAAACACACTTTAAAAAATTTAAAACAATTAAAAAAACATTTTTTTAAGGCACGCTTCTTCATGGAAGGATGTTTTAGGATGGATTTCTGAAACTTTAGACATCCGACATTTTATAACTTCAGATTCATTGCCTGACTTTTATTTAGTATTGTATGATGCAACACCTGTCAGTGGAGATCCTATGTTATTTTTGCATGAGAGGAATTGCCTTTTAAAGTTGAAAATGTTTATATGTATCTGCTCCACCTTATTTTACTTGTCTTTCTTTCTTTTTATTGATGCTTTTCTTTTTTATTTTTTCCTGTAAATGTCGTACTACATACAGGTTATAGTGTTGTTGTTTTTTTACTTTTACTAAACCGGACTAAGTTCAAGGTTCTGGGTTTTGTATGCAAAGCCCTACACAGCTTGGGACCAGGATACCTGAAAGACCATCTTACCTCTTATATACCCAGTCAATCATTACACTCTGCAGGTGAGGGCCTCCTGCAGATACCATCGTATCAGGCGGTCCCTTCTGCACAGCTTAGGAACAGGACCTTTAGTGTTGTGGCACCAACATTTTGGAATTCATTCCCCTTAAATATTAGACAGGCATCATCTCTGTTGCCTTTTTGGTGCCTACTGAAGATCTTCCTCTTTCAGCAAGCCTTTTAAATAGATCTATCGATCTATCGATCTATCGATCTATCTATCTATCGATCTATCTATCTATCGATCTATCTATCTATCTATCTATCTATCTATCTATCTATCTATCTATCTATCTATCTATCTATCTATCTATCTATCTATCTATCTATCTGTCTGTCTGTCTGTCTGTCTGTCTGTCTGTCTGTCAATGTCTGGCAAAGTGCATCCTGGGGAAGAGTAAATTGTATCCCACATGTTAGATTTCTGAAAGTGAAATAGCAGTAAATACCCCCTGCCACTAAACATAATTTCTCTGAAGCATGTCCTATTGAGAGAGCAATGTTTGCATCAAAAGCCAAACCTGATGAAATTTGACGCAGCACTCGTTTTAATGGAGAGCTTCTCCCCAAATGCTGCCTGCCGCTGCCTCCCTGATGTTGGGCAAAGCTGGGCTGGGCCTTCCTGGTTTGGCTTCAATATGTGTGATTCATTTTGCAGCACCTGGAGACTTGCCTCTTCCCAGCAGGAACAGATGCCGGCTCTGTTATCACCTTATAAATCAGGCCCACAAGAAGAAGAAGAAGCAGGTGCCGGGGATGTCAGCGCTCGAGTAACTGAGGTTCCTTTTTTAATTGCAGGAAAACATCCCCTGCAATGTCACCAAGGAGGCACTGACATCACTTTGCAACAAAGAGCCTTTTCTGCCAAAATGGACTTGAATCAGAGCTTCACCTTGCAGGAAAAATAATGTTTACTCTGAAGCAGCTTTCCCCAGCCTGGTGCCATCCAGATGTTTGGGGCTACATCTCTCATCAGTCCCAACCAACACAGCCTTGCTGACTGGGAGTGATGGTTGTATTAGTCCAAAACATCTGGATGGCACCAGCTGGGGAAGAGCTGCGATGTGGGTTCTCCATCTGCACGCTGCTGAGAGCACAGCTACAATATTATTGTGAGGTCTGCCTGGAAAGTGGAATATAAATGCCTTAAATACATACACAATTTAATTCAGTTTATTTGGGAGTTAAGTCCCATGGAATCCATGGCAGGGTGGTGAATTACACATCACCCCAAAAGAGGATATGCCTTGGCACAAAATTTGCATGTGCTAATTTATGGGCATAGATACAAATTTAGAAATAACCACTATAATTTAAATATAAATACAGTCTCGCTCCACGCCATGGTGGGGAGCAAGTCTGTGACCAGGTGAGCTGTGTGTCCGGGTGCTGCTCACTGTTGATGGGCAACCTCAAGGCCCCTTCCTGCTCTCCCTTCTTAGGGCCCGGACTCGGACCAGCCAAACCTTCAAATAAATACAGGCCATCTCTGCTGCCCCAGAGGGTAGGACTAGGTCTAATGGTTTTAAGTTGCAGGAGCGTAAATTCAGATTGGACATTAGAAGAAACTTCTTGACAGTAAGGGCAGTTCAGCAATGGAACCGACTGCCTAGGGAGGTGGTGGGATCCCCTTCGCTGGATGTCTTCAAGCAGAGGCTGGACAGCTATCTGCGGGAGATGCTCTAGCTGTGGATTTCCTGCTGTGAGCAGGGGGTTGGACTCGATGGCCTATAAGGCCCCTTCCAACTCTATGATTCTATGATTCAAACAGCGAGCTGTCCTCAAGCAGGGCACATGGCCACCCTCTTTCATCGGGACTCATCTTGGAGGAAATGTGCATAGGATTGGGCCACGCAGAGTAATGGTGGGGTGAAGGCACTTATACTTGACCTCCCAGCAAGTAAGTTGCTGCTGTTTACCAGGCTGAGGAGAGGAGGGGTGAAGCAGCAGGGAGGATAACACAGTATAAACACCCCAGTGGATTCACTGGTACATTTGCACTGCACTTCCCTCCCTCCCTTCTGGAGGAAGGGACGTAGATCAGTGACAGAGCATCTGCCTTGCATGTAGAAAGTCCCAGGTTCAATCTGCAAAGGCATCTCCAGATAGGTCTGGGAGAGATTCCCTGTCTGAAACTCTGGCGAGCTGCTGCTGGTCAGTGTAGACAGTACAGAGCTGGATGGACCAATGGTCTGACTCGCTATAAGGCAGCTTCCTATGTTCTCTCTTCCTCCTCCTGGCAAGCAGCAGCGACTCAACTGCAGGGAGGTCAGGTAAGCACCTCCACCCACCGTGCCGCCTGCTACTGGCCACACAGGTGTTTGTATGGAGAAAAAGTGACATTTCAGAAGCTGTGGTGGTCAGTCATGGAGTGTATACATGCATATGGGTGAATGGAAGATTAGGCTGGTCAATTACTCATTGCAATTGCAAAGAAAGACAGAAAAAGATGGGCGAAATGCATCACCGTGAAAGTGGAGAAAAGAGGACAAAAATGTGCATAGAATGCCAATTTATATGTACAGATGCAAAATTAGAAACCACTATTTAAACAGAAATACGATCCATCTCATCATAGTGGGGAAAACTGTGACTAGGGCTGCATCCACACTGGCCATTTAAATCACCTTTAAAGCACATGGTTTCGCCCTAGAAATTCTGGGAACTGTAGTTTGTTAAGGGTGCTGGGAATGATAGCTCTGTGAGGGGTAAACTACAATTCCCAGGATTCTTTGGGAGGGGGGAATGTGCTCTGAATGTGCGATGCGTACACAGCCTAGGTTTCCTGTGTGTTCCTGCTCAGTCTGCTCTCCAGGTGCTGTAAAGGGACAACTTCAGGGGCACAGACTGGACAACCCTTCAGACGGAGGACTCTTTCAAATAGCCTCTGAACACCCATCAAATAGAGGGCTGTTCTCTATGAAATAGGACACACGGCTCCCCCTAGAAAGGATTCTAGTCCATATTAGTGACTGTGAAGGCAGAACCAACGGGAGGTAATAATTCTGGATCAAGAGAGGATAAAGGTGTAGTCTTCTCAGCATCCTGAAAAAACTACACCTCCCAGAGATCCTCGGGAAAGCAAAGATGTTACATCAGTTTAAATGTTAACATACCGTAGAAACACAGCTGCCAGTCCCGGAAAATTTGTAGATATCCTGTTCTAAATGAGTACTTAGTGTCCTAATTAAGGCTGTGTTGAAATTGCCTCTATTGTTCTGTTTTCCTTTTCCTTTTGTTTTTTTTAAAAAAACTGGCATGAAATACTGTTGTGATTTTTTCCTGCTACATCGCCCCCAAACGTTTTCAAAGAGAACTGTGTAGCCCCGAGATTTTGTAGCTAAATTCCATCCACAGACAGGGCAGTTTTTAAGGAGAGACACATAGAAGCAAACCAAACTGCCACAACATCTCTCTGTGCAATCACAGTTTCAGTTGTGTGATGAGCGTAGCACCAAAACTCAGCTATGTGTAACTGGGCACTGACCTATCCCACTCAGCTGATAATGTCAAAAGGGCCCGCTTCTTTACTTAGCACGTGAGTCTTGTCATGAACAGTGGCTTTTCCTCTCAGTGCTTTGAAATATTGTAATGGGGTTGCGGGTTGAGCTAGATGACCTCAAGGTACATTCCAGCCTTATTCTTGCCCTACTTCAAGTTGCCAGGGACTGAACCTGGAACCTTTTGCACACCACTGAACTGCGTCCCTTCCTTTAAGACATAGGAACAGAGGACGCTGTCCATATAGCTCAGTATTGACTACATTGACTGGCAGTGGCTTTCCAGGATTTCAGGCAACAACATTCCCCACCCCACCTGGTGATGCTGGGGACTGGAACTTCTGCATGCAAAGCAGATGCTCTAACACTGAGCTATGGCCCTTCCCCAGAGGATCTGTGCCTCAGAGCTTGTTCCACAGTATGAGCAACTTGTCTCTGATGTGAGACTCCTACCTACATTCCTGCACCCTTTTCCTCTTTGTTGCATTGGATTGTGACTTGTGCATGACTCTGGCCTTGCAGTTGCTTCTAGACCCTCTCAGCTACCATATTGTCCTTTAGTTCCTCCAAAGATGCCCCCTTATTAGGGATGGGTAAGAAATCAGATAAAAGCAAACTACCCTGAAGTTTGCAAGTTTGTTATCTTTGTTTGCTAAGAGCTTCTGCTGCTTTTCCTGACGCCAGTGAATAGAACGACATTGTTATTGATGGCATCTTTGATCTGAACTGCTGAAATGTGTGTTCCCTTTAACTTCTGTGTCACTGAGGTGATAATGGTAGCCATTAACATTCACAGTCTGATTCTTAACCCATCTCGCCCTTGTATCTCTGTGACTTTAGTTTGGCTAGTCTGTTGCCTCAGGCAGGCAAAGAGTATCTCACCACCAGCACACTGGAAAACTGACCAAAGTGTGGGGAGGAGGGGGAAAGCAAAATAAGGTGGTTAACTTCAAACAGGCTAAGTGTAAGTTCAAGAATTCAGCCGACAGCAGCACTCATGGCTCGGTGATACATTGGGTTTGGTTTTCAGCTTTCAAAATTACATCACATACCTGAGCTGGGGAAAAAATCAACTACACAAGCCTCATTTAACTGTGCATGCGTGTGTGGGAAACGTTTGTCTCCTCTCCTTGGACAGACAATAATCCAGAGGAAAGATGCCTACTTGATGGACAATTACCTGCCTCATTTACTTTTGAATTTAAAAAAATGGCAGGCAATCATTAGAGAAACAGAAAACAGTAAAGTTATTTTTTGGCAATGAAAAAGGTCGAAACAGGAAAAGCAGAAGATGCTAATTACTATGGACCTTAACCAGATGCCCATTTGTCAAAACTGCAAACTACATCCCTATTCCTTATGTAATACCTGAGATTCCTCCCACAAGATCAACTCTCGGCTCCTAGAAGGTGCCTTGGATCCTTTGGGGAGTTCCAGTCCAGTAACATAGAGTGGGATTCATTACTAGTCGTACTTGGAGTAGACCCACTGAGGTTAATGGTCATGACTAACGGTGGTTCATTAATTTTGATGGACCTGCTCTTAGTCGAGCACAACCCATGGTATGTCAGTGCCCTGACATCCTTCCACTCGAGACTTCTTGCTCTTCTTCCTTAAAAACAAAAGCACCCCCCTCCTGGAGTTGTTTGGCTGTTGACGCGTTGGCTCTGTGCATTCAGTGAGCATCCTGCAGGCGAGTCTATTTCCGCTGTGATGCCCCTCTTAGCTCATGCAGCTCTGTGGCAGCCCGGCTGTCTCCAGCAGCAATAAAGGGAGTGAGGTCAGCTGGGGTCACCCAGGGCCCACTGATCTCCCTGACCCTGCCCTGCCTCTGTGGAATCTTTAGCAGGAGGGCGAGAGCTGGCAAAGGGAACAGCCTCATGGAGAACGGCTGCAACCTGTCATGCATCAACAAGTAGTCTGTGGGCTTTGCAGGCAGCAATTGTCAGCGGCAGGAAATGCCCTAACTCTCATGCCCTGTCTTCTTCAGATGGCTTTCCACATCTCACTCCCCCAGAAACTGACATCGACTTCAGTCCTCTTGGGCTTAGTTTATAAACCCAGTTTATTATTTGTCAAAAGGTGCTTGTAATTTTTCAGACCTCAAGCCCCAGAGGCCTCCAATCTATCCCTTCTCTCCTCTTTTACCCCCTCTGATGTGCTGTCTGTCTGTCTGCCCCCCTCCCTTTCTCTCTGCCAGTTTGATTCTGGACAGTATTTTTTTCCCTACTGGAACCTATTAACTGTGAGCGGAATGTGATGTTCACAGAGATGAAACTACCCAGGGTCCCCTTTAATGAGAAACAGTGACATTGCGATGGGATGGAAGGAGTGGGGGGGGAAGGGGGGAGAGAAAAATGCAAAATTGGCAAAGTGGGCTCCGCTCTGCAAGCGAGGCAGGGAAATAGGGATGTTGCAGGCTCAATGCTGCATCTTTATCCCATTAATTTAAGGGAACAGAAGAGCTATGGGAGCCCTAATTGAAGAAAAAGGGGTGATGCCGAAGCTCAGACGGCACATGCCTCAGGAGAAGAGGAGCAAAATCTGTGCCGTTTTTAAAAACTTAGTTGTTTATTATGACATTTACATCCCATCATTTCCTTCAAGGAGCTCAAGGCGGCACACATGGTTCTTCCCCTCTCCATATTATTATTATTTTTAATAATGTTTTTAACCCTTTTAAAAAAGATGTCTTTAAAGCTTTTTTAAAAAAATGTTTTTAACGTTGTTTTGTTTTAATGTATTTTAAGGTCTGTTTTTATGATGTTTTAAAGTGTTTTTAGCACTTCTGTTTGCTGCCCTGGGCTCCCGCTGGGAGGAAGGGTGGGATATAAATCAAATAATCAATCAATAAATAGATAGATAGATGATAGATAGATAGATAGATAGATAGATATTATCCTCACAAGAACCCTGTGAGGCAGGTTAGGCTGAGAGACAGTGACTGGCTCAAGGTCACCAAGCAAGCTTCATGGCTGAGTCGGGATTTGAACCCTGGTCTCCCAGGTCCAAGTCTAGCACTCTGACCACTACACCAGGCTGGCACCAAGCTTGCCTCATCTTTGGATTTGAGGTGAGTCTCAATTTTAAAACAATTTAAAAACAGCTTGTAAAGAGAGCTTTGTCATTTGTCTTTACTAAACAAAGGACTGTGGCATGTAATATTCGCATCATTTCAGTGCTCTTAAGAACCTCGTTCTTAGCATCACAGAATCATCAAATAGTAGAGTTGGAAGGGGCCTGTAAGACCATTGAGTCCAACCCTCTGCTCAATGCAGAAATCCAACTTAAAGCATGCCCGACAGGTGGCTGTCCAGCTGCCTCTTGAAGGCCTCCATTGTTGGAAAGTCCACCACCTCCTGAGGTCATTGGTCCCATTGTCGTACTGCTCTGACAGGAAGTTTTTCCTGATGTTCAGCTGAAATCTGGCTTTTTGTAACCTGAGCCCATTATTCCATGTCCTGCACTCTACCAATTCATTTGGGTGCCCTTTTCCCTCCTTGTTGCCCACATGTTCCTCTGCCTCATTGGCTCATGGTGATGTCATTTAATCCCATTGGCCATGGTGACTTTGACGACTTCACCTGTCGGCGATGTCATCATATCAGATGGAGTGTTGTGATGTCATCATCAAAGCCACATGAGTTGCCAAACCCAGCCATTAAATGGTGGAGCGGGCAAAATAAAACAATGCCAAATCCATGTACTTGTGTTCAAGTGTGCTGAACTTCATTGAAAATGGGATGTGCTTTCTGACACTCGTGACAACAAACATGAAATGACACAAGCAGGGTCATTTCAGCTCTGGTTAAATACCCTGATCACTGGTACCTGGTCAACCTGGATCACTACAGCTAGCATAAATAGAAAAGTCTTAGCTGCACTTCTGAAGAGTTCTCGGGTTGTAAAGATCTCTCAAGGGAGTCACTGACATGCCCTGGGACATTATTGATTAATTTATGGCAGGGGTGGAGAAACTTTTTTCAGCCTGAGGGCCGGATTCTCTTCTGGACAACCTTCCGAGGGCCACATGCCCGTGGTGGGTGGAGCCAGACACAAAAGTGGGTTCAGCAAAAATTGCAGATTTTTACAGTTGTACAGTAGGTTTGTTTCAACACACACTCTTGCATTCCTCTCTGTCTGGGAAAGCAAGAGGCATGATAAGGGATGGAAAGATTGGTGTGTTTCACTTCTCTCAGTTTCTCATTTTTCCAATGTTAAATCCAGCACTCTACATTTCTACAGTGATCTGCAATTTTTTTTAAAAAAATCCTCATGAAAATTCTCCATCATGTTAGTGCGAATTTCTCCAAATGGACACATTTTTGTAGGCAGTTTTGACAAAGGTACACATTTTGGCAAGCCATTGCTCATCATTTCATGCCTTGTTGCATGTGATTTTCACTCATATGTTCATTTTTATGCACACCTCCCCCAATATATGCATTTTTGTAAATGTTGTTTAGTTGGCAAACTGCACCCCAAAATTCTAATAATTATGACTTTCAAAGGATGGGTGTGTTTGGTTCTCATATTGTTTCAGACATTGCGAATTTGATAAATTCTGCTTGAAATGTGAACTGAATCAAAATTCCCACCCATCCCTAGGCATGATCAGAGTTCAAGGCCACATTCTGGACAGGCAAAAACACTTGCGGATCAAAGCATGGCCAGTGAGGGGTGTGGCTTGAGGAGACGGGGCGTGGCCTGGGAAGAGTTCTCAGGGCCAAACAGAGAGGCCTTGAGGGCTGCATTTCCTCCCTGAGCCTGAGGTTCCTCACTCCTGATTCATGGAATTCATCCCTACAACACATGACCATGGCGACTAGATTAGTTAGCCTTAACAGGGAGTGAAACAGACTCATGCAGCAAGAGAGGCCTACAGAAGGCTATTAGCCAGGATATCTAAATAAGAGCAATGAATATTGGTTGCAGCCCCCCTGCTCCACATCCTGCTTGGGGCTTCCCAAGGAAGGTTTCTGTGGAAAGCAAGATGGTGGACTCGATAGATCTTTGATCTGATCCAGCAGGACTCTGAGGTTCATAGGTTGCATGACTAGAACAGTTAAGGTAGCATCTTTTGGATGATCTGAGAGACCACATTAAGATATCAAGAAGGGGGCCATCTGTAAGGTATTTGTGGTTGTTATATTCCTTCATATCACTAGAAGCTAAAACGATGAAACTGAGGTTATCATACTTTGGAGACATCATGAGAAGACATGATTCACTAGAAAAGACAATAATGCTGGGAAAAACAGAAGGGAGTAGAAAAAGAAGAAGGCCAAACAAGAGATGGATTGATTCCATAAAGGAAGCCACAGACCTGAACGTACAAGATCTGAACAGGGTGGTTTACAAGGAATGCTATTGGAGGTTGCTGATTCATGGGGTCACCATAAGTCGAAATTGACTTGAAGGCACACAGCAACAACAACATACACCTTCAAATCGATTATGACTTATGGCAAGATAAGCGGCTGTAACGCAGCTGAAGCTCTGCTCACGGCCGGAGTTTGATTCCAACGGAAGGAGGAAGTCGAATCTCCAGTAAAAGGGGTCGAGGTCCACTCAGCCTTCCATCCATCCATGGTTGGTAAAATGAGTACCCGGCATATGCTGGGGGGTAAAGAAAGGCCGGGGAAGGAACTGGCTATCCCACCCCATATATACGGACTGCCTAGTAAACGTCTCAAGACGTCACCCTAAGAGTCGGAAACGACTTGCACTATAAGTGCGGGGACAGCTTTACCTTTACCTTTTTTGAATCAGCGACCTCCAATTCTGTAAGGTATGCAAGGCTTATAAGTTATGATGGTCTTCCTTTACTACCGCTGAGCCTTCTACTGGTAGCCTGGACCTTGCTGTGACCGTTCATTCCCCTGCTGCTCCAGATGGTGTTCCTGTTAGAGGCTGGCAACGCTGCAAATTAGTTTTGGGTTTGGTGGATTATTGATCTGACCCAACCTGGCAGTGACTACGTTCTCATGACTTTGGCTTTTTCAGAAAGGAAGGGGGAAGGTAAAAAAGAGAGTGTTGTATTCCACTTCTGGACAGCAGGTTTGGATTTCGAAACAACTGGGAGTACTTTGGGGTTTCTATTTTTCCCCTTTTTTCCTGGTGTGTTTGCGGGGAATGGAGTAAAATCCCAACCAGATGGGGAGTGCAGACCAACTGCTAATGTGGAAAATAATTACACCACTGGATTTCCTATTAATGCTGAGATGCACGTAGAGAAAGGTTGGCTGAAGGGGTGGGGGGAGATTGAAACAGTCAAAGGTGCTGGAACAGAGCAGAGGTGGGATGCAACAGACCAGCCAAGAGGACAGGGCAGGGTTTGGAAACTGACCTGCCAACAGGATTTCTGGAACTTTTAGAATCCCATGGGAGAAAGGAAGGTCCGTATCCACTGGGCCGCACACAAAACACTCCCGGTTTGACCTTTCTCTCTTGACCTTTCTTCAAAGAGAGAGAAATTCTAGAGATGGGGGAGAAATCTGATGCAGTTCGCATTTAAAGGCAAACTTACCTAATTCACACTTTCTGAAATAAATTGCCGAGCGAAACCCAGCCATCCTTCAAAACGTACACTTCTCCAAATTTTGCAGTGCACTTTATCCAGGCAAGTAACATGTACAGAAATGCATACACTAGGGTAAAATTCGGAGAAGAGCTTTGCGGATACCATGGACTGCAAAAAAGACAAATAATTGGGTGTTAGAACAAATCAAGCCAGAACTATCACTACATAAGAACATAAGAAGAGCCTGCTGGATCAGGCCAGTGGCCCATCTAGTCCAGCATCCTGTTCTCACAGTGGCCAACCAGGTGCCTGGGGGAAGCCCGCAAGCAGGACCCGAGTGCAAGAACACTCTCCCCTCCTGAGGCTTCCGGCAACTGGTTTTCAGAAGCATGCTGCCTCTGACTAGGGTGGCAGAGCACAGCCATCATGGCTAGTAGCCATTGATAGCCCTGTCCTCCACTAGAAGCTAAAATAATGAAACTGAGGTTATCATACTTTGGACACATAATGAGAAGACATCAGTCATTAGAAAAGATAATAATGCTTGGAAAAACAGAAGGAAGTAGAAAAAGAGGAAGGCCAAACAAGAGATGGATTGATTCCATCAAGGAAGCCACAGACCTAAACTTACAAGATCTGAACAGGGTGGTTCATGACAGATGCTCTTGGAGGTCACAGATTCATAGGGTCGCCATAAGTCGTAGTCGACTTGGAGGCACATAACAACAAAGGGTAAAATTCATATATTAGTGGAAATAGCACACAAAATGCATTACATTTGGGGAAAAGTGCATGACAGGCAAAAGTGCGTGCAAATATGTATATGAAGAGAAATTAGCACGAAAAGGCTGGCAATTTTCATGAGGACTTTTAAAAAAAATAGAGTGATGTGGAAATGTGGAAAGCTAAACTTCGTACTGAACTTAAAAGAATCAGAGAAACTGAAGTTGACCTATTTCTCCATCGGTAGGAGCACAGCTCATGCCTTGCCTGCAGAAGATCCTCCTTTCATCTCCAGTTAAAAGGATCAGATAGCAGGCGATGGGAAGGACCTTTCTTTGCATGAGTGTCTGGAGAGACATAAGAGCTATTGCAGAGTAGCAAAAAAAAAAAAAAAGCACATGAGTGAGTTGTGTGTGTGTTTGAATCCTGGCTAAATAGCATACCTTCCCCAGAATTCATCATACTGAGACTTAAAGTTAAAATAAGTAAACTACTTTATTCTGGAAGTCCATACTTGATAGGAAAGAGTTCTACATCTAGCTAACTGGCTCAGTTGGAGAGGTGAATCCTAAGCTTTGTGTTTGCCCTCTTGCTGTGAGCAGAGAGACAGACAAAGAGAAGATGCCTTTTCTCTCTCCCTCAAGAGAATGAAGAAAAAGCCAGACGATGTTCTCAGTATCTGAAGAATAACAGTTTACACAGGAAGGAAGAGTTACGAGGAGATCAAAGGAGAAATATAGGCTAGGAACAGAGCTTGGAAAAGTTACTTTTTTGGAACTACAACTCCCATCAGCCCAATCCAGTGGCCATGCTGGCTGGGGCTGATGGGAGCTGTAGTTCAAAAAAAGTAACTTTTCCAAGCTCTGGCTAGGAATCAGGAGACCTCCTTTCTGTCTACCCTTTTAAACCCCATGTAGACCCAACCCGCCAGATCAAGCTGAACCACATATTCCAGCAAGAACATCAGAGCTCTGCTGGAACAGGCCAATGACCCATCAAATGCAAGATCCAACCAGATGCCCATGGGAAGCCTGCAAGTAGGACCTGAGCGCAACAGCATTCTCCCCAAGTGCAATTCACAGCGAGTGGTATTCAGACTCATGCTGCCTCCGACAGCAGAGGTAGAATATAGCCATCACAAGCAGTATTCAGTTAATAGCTTTGTCCTCCACGAATTGTCTAATCCATACAAGTTTGTGGCCATCACTACCTCTTGTGGAGCAAGTTCCATAGTTTGACTATGCACTGTGCGAAGACACTGCCGACTGGAGTATGAAACAATAATACAGGATAGATGGTCAGAGTAGTCTAGCCTGGTATTAGACATGCTTTAAATACCAGCCTGGTGCCCTCCAGATATTGTTGGATTACAACTCCCATCAACTCTGCGGGCCGGGGCTGATGGGAGTTGTAGTCCCATGGCTATCTGGAGGCCACCAGATTGCCGAAGGCTAGTAACCAAAGCCTGTTCCTCATTGCAGTGGTCAAGCTGTGCCTGGACATTCCCATTTCTAACTTCAGTTGGAGGTTCACTTGATTGAATGATCCTTTGTAGCCCTCAATAAAAAAAAAAGCACAAAAATTAGGCAAGGAGAAAGGTCATACTAATATTCTACTAGTCCTACTAATAGCTAATATTCCACATGCTGGGATTTGTGGGGGAGAAGGCAAAGGGGAGAAATGGAGAAGCATTCTTTTGTGTGATCCCCCCGACCTGCAGTCTAAAGTTATAGAGCCCTGATGTTGGGTGATCACCTCTATGAGACCAACACCTAAGAACTGCAGACATTCTCAGGTCCCACATGGAACCACTTTTCCAGGAACTTGGATGGAGAAATGTGAGCATCACAGGGATCACGGAAAGAAAATTTGCCGCAGAAATGAGCAGATGATTTGTTGACGTGATGCCGTGCATGCAGATCACTTGGTTTCTCTACACTTGATTACTGAATGTGCGAACTAACGCTGCTGAAAAGTGCTCCCTTTGAGTTCTCACAAAGTGTTTACATAAACTCTGTGGGGTTTGATCACAGCCAAACGCACGCCTTCACTTCCTGCTGCAGCCACTGAGTGGTCAAACTGCATGTATGAATCAGCTGAAACTCGGATAGGTTTAATGGCTGTAAATATTTCTGACTGTGCATCTTCCTAGGCAAGGAAAGCCTGGCAGCATTCCAGACAGACACTCTTGGGCTAATGTCACTCTCCACAGGCCCACTATTCTGGCCCACTTACAGCGCTTAGAAATGTAGGGTTGGTTTTTTAATCCCTTTCCCAAAATAACACTGAATTTCTGTGTTTGCCCTATATGCAACCCCTCCCCACTAGGAATGGAAGGATCTGTCAAATTTGGTCCTCTCAGTTTCTACTTTTTCTATTAAATTCAGTTCTCCACATTTCTGCAGCAATTCATGAAAATCCTCCAGCATGTTAGTGCAAATCTTCTCCTAATAAACATATTCTTGTAGGCAGTTTTGACTCATATATGCATTTCTGCGAGCCATTACTCATCATATAATGCATTTTTGCATGTTATTTTCACATATATTCATTTTTATGGTTCGTTTCCCCTAATATATGCATTTTTTAAAACATTGTTTGGAGAACTGCATTGCAAACGTCGGATAAGTGCGAATTTCGAAGGATGGCGATGCTTTGGCTTGCATACGGTTTTGGAAAGTGTGGATTTGATAGATTCGGCTTTAAATGTGAACTGAATCAAATTTGTCCCCTATCCCTGCTCCCCTGCTAACTTTGACAGGGTGTGTAGAAAAGTGTACTCCAAGAAAGCAACTTTTGTTAATTTCATCTGCTGGCTTTGTTTGAACCAGAAGCTAACCTTGATCCCTCCAGATTCTCTTCAAGTCCCTGCCCCTGTTGTTTTCTTGAAGAGAAATGGGAGGAGATATATGTGTCACAGCAGACATCCTTTACTTTCCTGCAATGAATGAAACATGGGGTGGGGGGAGTAGGGATGGGTGAGAATTTCAATTTTCAATTTCAATTCAGTTTGTATTTCAAGCAGAATTTATCAAATTCACAATTTCTGAAACAATATGAGAACTGAAACCCAGCCATCCTTCAAAATCTGCATTTATTAGAATTTTGGGATGCAGTTCGCCAACTAAACAACATTTACAAAAATGCATATAGTAGGGGAAAGTGTGCTTAAAAATGAATACATGAGTGAAAATAGCGTGCAAAAAGGCATGAAGTGATGAGAAGTGGCTCGCAAAAATGTGTACCTTTGTCAAAACTGCGTACAAAAATATGTTTATTTGGAGAAATTCACACTAAAATGGTGGAGAATTTTCAGGAGGATTTTAAAAAAAAAGAATCCGCAGATCACTGTAGAAATGTAGAGAAGTGAATTTAACATTGGAAAATTGAGAAACGGGGAGAACCGGAACAGACAGATCTTTCCATCCCTAGTGGGGGGAAGGGATTTTCAGCAGCACCACCCAAATGCAGTTCCTTTGGGGGAAGTGTTGTTAGTTAAATTGCTATAAAACTGTTCTAAACAGTAGACAGTGCTGTGCCTTCCAGATGCTGTGGAGTACAAATTTAATCAGCTATGGCCCTTGGATGGACGTGCTGGCTGGGGCTGATGGGGGATGTAGTCGAAAGCACCATGGAGAGCACCAGAGATAAGTGAACAGAAGGAAAGTTCCTGGAAGAAACATTTCCTGTCCCTGGGTGGGGCACTGGGGGCATACTGGGGGGGGGTCACCCAAAATTATGAACTTCCTTCTGTTCACTTAGGATCCCAACCATATTCTTTTATGAGACTCACAAATCATTTGAACTCTACACATGCCGTTGAACTCCAGTCTTTGCATACTTTTGAACTCCGCAAGCATTCAGTAACCTTTTAGGTGGAATAGTTTCAAGCCGAAAGAAGTGATAAGGCAATGGGTAGATGGAAAGATGGTAAGGCAACCATTCAGCCTGACTTTCACAGAGTCTACCACCCACAGATGTTAAAGTTGACAGGTCTGGAATAATTAACTTGCTCCTCTGAGGCTCCTGGAGTGGATTTTCTTGACGGGAAATACAAACCGGATGGCATCTAGTTGAGTTCTCTTCTGTTGTGTGGTCTGCTCTGGGTGCCTCGACTTACAAAAGAGTGTTATTAAAAGGGATGCAGCACCAGTAACCTCTAATCATCTCCTTCGCCCACTTAGAAGAGACCTTTGCACTGAGCATTTTGCTTTACTCTCTCATTAAGCTATTAAGACTTTTGGCCTCAAAGGCCAGCAAATGATGATGGAAACATTGCCCATAGCCACAGGAGTGATTTGACTGGGTTCTCTTCTTGTGCTGGCTGGATCTTCAGAGGATCCTGGAAAGGAATGTATTATTATTATTATTAAATGCCGTTGGTAATATTTGGTAGCCCTGCTTGTGGCCTGATTGTAAAAGGACCAAGGCCTCACTACTCTAAAATCCAGGGTTTCTTGAGAGGTCATGACGGTTTCTTGCTGTAGATGCTTCTCTTCAGAAAAGACTTTCTCAGTAAAAATAGCACAGTGAAGCTGGAATGAAACTTTGTATCCTGCAGGATGTTGCCAGATGTTCCAAAACCCCAACATTAAAAAAAAAAAATTGGGGGAGCTAAATCCATTTGGAAATTTGCCTGCTGAAATGCCACTTTGGAATATGGTCATGTTGGAAGAGCCAATGTGGTAGATGAGCAGACGGCACATTGACCATGCGTTTGGAAGATCCCCACATAGTTTTGGGGCAAGTCATGGCTTTTTGCCTACCCATCCCCAGTGCCCCTGCAGTGCTTTTCATTTCTTCATAAGAAATGTATGTGTGAGAAATTAAAGGAATGTACACATGGGGACCATTAGGGTGTTGAATAACTCTGTTCCTCACCTCTAGAAAAGCCATCTCCCAACATTCCATTGTCATGCTCTGGGATGACCAAGAAAGAGTACCTGGGGTGGGGCTATGCAGATAGCAATGTGATTGATTCTCAGTCTGGAATCTCTAGGGCAGGTGTGGGGAACCTTTGGCCTTCCTGATTTTTTTGGACTACAACTCCCATAATCCCTTGCCACTAGCCATGCTTGCTGGGGCTGATGGGAGTTGTAGTTTAGCATCGTCTGGAGGGCCAAAGGTTCCCCATACCTGCTATAAGGCCTAGAGATTCCAGTCTGAGAATCAATCACATTGCTATCTGCACAGCACCACTTTCTTGGTCACCCCAGAGTGTGACACTGGAATTTTCAGAACTGGCTTTTCCTTAGGGCTGTCATCCAATCAAAGCTGATTAATTCCTATGGGTTTCAGTTGACTAATCAATTAAACTTGCATAGATTTGCATATGAGGTGAAAAACTGTTCAAATCTTGGGGGTTCTGGGGATATCGCCTCACACACTCTGGCCTCCCATTGGTGTTAGTCTGGTGGGTATCCCTACACCCCACAGCAGGGGTGACTAACCTGTGGCCCTCCAGATGCTGCTGCTGTACCACTCCCATTATCCGTGGATCATTGGACATTCTGGATGGGGCTTACGGGAGTGGGATCCTACCAACATCTGTATGGCACCAAGTTGGGGAAGGCGGCCTTGCTCTACAGGCTGAGGGAAGTCAGGTTGTAATAACAGCCCTACTGGATCAGACAAAAGGCCTATGGGGCGCAGCATCCTGTTCGCACATGGTGGCCAACCAGATGCCCATGGGAAACCCACAAGCAGGATTGTTGTTGTTATGTGCCTTCAAGTCGACCACGACTTATGGCGACCCTATGAATCAGTGACCTTCAAGAGTATCTGTCATGAACCACCCTGTTCAGATCTTGTAAGTTCAGGTCTGTGGCTTCCTTTATGCAATCAATCCATCTCTTGTTTGGCCTTCCTCTTTTTCTACTGTTTTCCCCAGCATTATTGTCTTTTCTAATGAATCATGTCTTCTCATTAGGTGTCCAAAGTATAACCTCAGTTTCATCATTTTAGCTTCTAGTGATAGTTCTGGTTTAATTTGTTCTAACACCCACTTATTTGTCTTTTTCGCAGTCCATGGTATGCGCAAAGCTCTCCTCCAACACCACATTTCAAATGAGTTGATTTTTCTCTTATCCACTTTTTTCACTGCCCACCTTTCACATCCATACATAGAGATCAGGAATACCATGGTCCGGATGATCCTGACTTCAGAAACCCTCTTCTGCCAGTGTTTCCTCGCAACTGGTGGTCACAGGCATGGCGCTGCTCATCCTGGAGGTAGCATATAGCCATAAGGACTTGTCAGTACTAAGAGTTTATCTAATTTCCTTTTAAAGCTGTCTATGTTGGTGGCCATCCCTACATCTTGTGGAAGCACATCCCTTAGTTTAACTGTGCTGGGTGTTTCCTTTTGTCTGCCCTGAACCTCCCACTGTTCAGCTTCACCTGATGACCCTCAGTTCTAGTTTTAGAGGGAGAAAAACACCTCTTGACCCACTTCTCTGCACCATGCATCATTTTCTACACCTCTACCATGTCACATTTCCCCCCCCAAAGCTAAAAAAGCCCCAAATGTCGTAACCCTTCCTCGCAGGATCCCCCTGATCATTTGGGTTCAGGATGTGCCAGTCTCATCTTTGAGACGTTGGGCACAATCTCACCAGTATACTGGAGAAATGTTGTTGGAGCTCAAACTGATGTTAGTTTCCTTGAATGAGGGTTTAAAAAAAAAACTGTGTAGGGGAAATGGGTGGGTGGGAGGATAGATCTGTTTGTGATTAGCTGCTGGGTTTTTAATATCATACAGGAATGCAATGGGATGTGATTCGCCCAGGTTGCTGCCTCCTCGCCTTTCAGGGAGAGCAATATCACCCTCTCTGAGATCATTTTTTAAAAAATGCATTGCATATCCTGTTTATACCACAACAAATTGAATTTTCAGGAGTTGGAATAAGAAACAAAGTTTGCTTTAACATGTTGGAGGGTGGAGGCCTGTAAATTTTTATTTTAAAGTTACTTCTTTTGTGGTCTATCAAAATACTGAGCTGAAAGTTCATGAAATTCCAGGGAAAGGGAGTCTGTATGGTAAGGGGGGGTGACAGGTAAAGCTAAGAGGAAGAAAGACATTGTCAGAGCTGAGCTGAACGCATCTGTCAGAGATGAGGCAGGATCTGGGAACCAGGAGCCAGGACTATAGCCAAGGGGTCAGAGCTGAAAGACAAACCCAGGAGTTAGAGCCAAGGGACACACCAGAGCCCTGAAGACCATTGTTCTTAGGCAAAAGCCCATCCCCAAAAGGAAGACTTTTATACCCCTTCCTGTCCAGGAGGATTCAGTGGCCAGAACTGTACAGACAGAACAGTTCCAAGCCGGAGAATACTTAACTGCCCAGATGTGATATTTTATGATGTTATTTATTGGTACTGTTGTAGGTTTTTTAATATTATTATGTTCTGAGTTGTTTTTATTATATTGTTTTGTTCTTGCTATGGAAGCTGCTTTGAGGTCATCTGGCGATGAAAAACGGCATACAAATATACTAAATAAACAAATAATGTTGCAAGCTGCAGTACTGACAGGCCACCACTCACCACATGCTGAGCAGAAGCAGACACAAAAAGTTGGAGATCTATTAACTGGCCTCAATGCAAAAACTAAAGGTGATCTTGCAACTACAATCCTGGGAATTTGCCAAAGAGGTTCTGCTGAAAGATTTGCATGAGACTTCTGGCGAGATTTCTGAAGCTACTTCTGTGCAAACAGTTAAAATCAGAGCTGAGTCAAAAGGGGATGCTTTGCAGGAACATTTTAGCAGTGATGAAAAGCTCCCCTGGGACAATTGTTGAGGAAATGTGTCAAAAAGGTGTGTAAGAATGATGATACAGCCTATTTAGATTGTGGGCAATTGGCGATCTAATCAACTGGGATCATACATTTGACCAGTCTAGGAAGCATTTTTTACCCTCAGGCTCAGCAATGTTGCAAAATCCAACATGTAATATAGTGGGGTCATCATGTCCACTATGTGATCCCTGATTGGCTAAGATCACAAGATGGAGATGGCAGTGGGGAAGAAATGGTGATGAAGCAGCAGATGAAAGGGGCAATAGTGACTGCAGTCTGTCCTTCCCCCCTGCCTCATCAAGGGGAGTTTTGGAGACAATACTCCCTAAAGCATGATTTCTGTAAATCAGAATGAATGGATATTTGTAGAGCCGTTCTTAAATGGTTAAGATGAGTGGGTACATCACTGATGGAATGATGTTCATTTTCCCACATTCATGCACTAAAAATGAATGATTCACTTCCCAAATGGATGCAGAGTGCCTGACTAAAATAAATGGCCATCCAGCTAAAGGAAATAAAATGCATTACTCGACTTCCAAATTCCAAACAGAATTTCAGTCTGGGCTGGATCTGGTAGCAAGCAAATGAGTTATTGTATCATTAAAGCTGTATATACACACTGTACACTTAAAGTGCTCCCTCCCCAAGAATCCCACAGTGCTGAAAACTGTTGATCTGTGAGGGGTAAACTACAATTCCCAGGATTCTTTGGGGGAAGTCGTGTGCTTTAAATGTATGATGTGCATCCAGCCATGCGGGGGGGAAAGGTGAATAATATCAGCTTATGTATTACACTGGGGAATGATTAAAGGGAAGCAGTTTGCCAAAAGACAGGAAAGGTAAAAAGCTGTGGGGGTTCTTGTGCATCAGTCTGCGGCCTATCTTATTTAGGGTTTCCATTTGTGATCTCAAGAATGCAGGAAGAAGTGGGAGAACGTTAAAGACAGGTTACAGAAATGCAGAGAAGGATGGAGCAGTTTCTTTGGAGGATGCGTGGATGGAAGGGTGGGTGATGATGACCTATTACCCTCCCTTCACCATAAGGTCCCAAGGCAGGACACCGCAATATAAAATGCAACATTAAAACAGTTTTAAACAAATTACAATCACAAAATAGGGTGGGTCCTAAGATATACATCTCAGGTGTCAAAGGCCAGGGTAAAGGGGTGCGTCTTCAGCACACTACAAAAACAGTATAGGGAAGGTGCCAGATGCACCTCTGTGGGGAGTTCCACAACTTAGGGGCTACCACAGAGAATGCCCTCTCCTGGGGGTTGAACACCTACACACTTCTGAGGGTAGGGGAATTACCAAGAGGGCTCTTTTATCATAATTCCCAAGATGGACTGTAGTGATGGAGGCAGTCTTTCTGATATTTGGGGCCTAAGTTCTTTAGGGCTTTAAACACCCAGTGTGAGCACCTTGAATTTTGAATTTTGAGAGAGAGAGAGAGAGAGAGAGAGCTGTCCCAGAATGCTGAGCTGGAGCTGAAGAACAGCATGGTGGAAATCAGATCATTGCAGAAGCCACAGCTACACCATACATTTAAAACACTGTTATACCACTTCAAACAGTCCTGGCTTTTCCAAAGAATCCTGGTAAATGTAGTTTGTTAAGAGTGTTGTGTCTTGTTAGGAGACCCTTATTCCCCTCACAGAACTACAATTCCTAGAGTACCCAGGGAATAGGGACTGATATTTAAACCATTCTGGGAATTGTAGCTCTGTCAGAGGAATCTGTCTTAGCCTTACCTGGAGATGCCGAGGATTGAAACAAGGACCTTCTGTATGAAGAGCAGAGGATGGCACCCAGCGCTAGTCCTACTCAGAGTAGGCCTATTGAAGTTAATAGTCACAAGTAACTTATGTTCATTAATTTCAATGGGTCTGCTTTAAGTAGGACTGAGCTGAATACAACCCAGGTGCATTATCACTCGGATATGGCCTTTCCTCACAATTGGGTGGACCAGGAAGATTATTCTGTGCGGTCTATGCAGACGGGAGTGGCCTTTGCCCCCCAGATGTTTTGGGATACAACTCCCATCAACACAACTGTGCCGGCTGGGGCAGATGGGAGCTGTAGTCCCAACGATCGGGGCGGGGGTGCCAGTTTGGCAAAGGCTTGTCTGGAATATTAGAAATGCTCAAGATATAATAATTTCTATAGCCCCTTGCAGCAATCACCTAAAGGTGAGATCAGCTCTGAGAGGACGAGTGAATGAACGCCAGACTCTGTGGCACACGGTGACTGTATCATGTGTGAGTCAACATGACTCAACAGTGTTTTGTCAAAAGGGACAGGAGCCCAGGGCACTGCTGTGAAACATCCAGGAAGGTTGGTTGAGAGGGAATTGGCGGGCCCTCTTGGATGTGGGCAAGACTGTAGGCTTCGATCCAAGAAACAAACTTCAGAGAGTGCCGGTCTCCATCCCTCACCATGTTGATGTTAAAAGAGAAACGTAACATTCCCTTCCACCAAGCTACTGCCAGGACAACAGTGTACGTGCAAGGCCAAGTGCAGCTGCCCCGATCACCAAGAGAAGGATCTGTGGCACCACAATTTCATTAAATGCCAAATTTGTGAGAACGTGCCACCAATCGAGGGAAAAGGGTCTTTCAAACACGGCTTGCACTCACCGTTGATCCCCTTTATTAAACTTGGTGGTCAGAGAAGCTGACAGTTTTAAAATGGCAAAAATTGTGCCAGATAAAAAGGAAAAGCTTGTGAAGAGCGGCAGCAACAAAAAATTTTTAGCAGTTTTTTCAAAAGAATTATTATTATTAAATCATGCATCTTCCCGGTTGCAGCTTCTGCTTTGGGCATGGTCTGTGTTTCTTTCTTTTTAAAAACAAAACAATTCTCCAAAATTCATGCAGGTTTTATGGTGCTCCTTGAGGTCAGCGAAAAGATGAGACAATTTCCTATCAGTTGGGGCATACTCTACTACTGAGGTAAGATCCTTCCCCATGCAGCAGGGACAGATGGTGCCCAAATGCGGCCCTCCCGACCTCTCTGCCTGGCCCTCAGGAGTCTCCCAAGGCCACCCCCCCTCTCTCTGGGCTATACTCCTCACTAGCACTGTTTTGCACTCTCCTTGGATGTGTTTGCCTGGCTGGAAGGTGTCATTGATAATGCTTTTTCCTGCTAGGATGGAGGACAGAGAGGGAGGGGTGTGTGTGTGTGTGAAGAAACTAGCTTACTGCACAATAGTACAGATTTATTCACATTTATTGCGCTTGGGACCACAATACCTGACGGAACGCCTCTCCTGACACGAACCCACTCGTATACTACGCTCAACATCCAAGGCCCTCCTCCGGGTGCCTACTCCGAGGGAAGCTGGGAGGATGGCAGCAAGGGAGAGGGCCTTCTCAGTGGTGGCCCCCAAATTATGGAATGATCTCTTTGATGAGGTGCACCTGACGCCAACACTGTTATCTTTTCGGCGCCAGGTCAAGACTTTCCTCTTCTCCCAGGCATTTTAGCATGTGTTTTTACATTGTTTTTTTTGTGTGTGTTTAAAATTTGTATATTTGTTTTTATTGTTTTTAATTGCTGTAAACTGCCCAGAGAGCTTCGGCTATGGGGTGGTATATAAATGTAATAAATAAACAAAAGAAATAATAAATATTGCTCTGCCTACCTATGCCTCTGGCCCATTATTGACATGTGGCTCCTGAAAGGTTCTCTAGAAGAGAATGTGGCCCTCGGAGTTGCCATGCTCACAGTGAAAAGAACCAGCTTCTGCCCTACAGATAGAAGCAGGGAGGCAAATGTCTGCGCCTATGTTGCAATTGCTTTTTAAGATGTTTTTAAAGCTTTTTTTAAAATATGTTTTGAAAGATGTTTTGTTTTAATATGTTTTAAAAGAAGTTTTGTTTTTAATAGATTTTAAAGTCTGCTTTTATGATGTTTTAGAGTGTTTTTAGAGTGCTTTTGTTTGCGGCCCTGGGTTCCTACTGGGAGGAAGGGTGGGATATAAATTTTATACATAAATTGGTTGTTGTTACATGCTTTCAGGTCGATTACGACTTATGGCAGCCCTATGAATCAGCGACTTCCAATAGCATCTGTTATAAACCACCCTGTTTAGATCTTGTAAGTTCAGGTCTGTGGCTTCCTTTATGGAATCAAAGGATCTTCCCCATAACAAAGCATGCCACTGGGGTCTGATCAGTCTACTTCAGATGTGGCCACATGGGATTGGAATTATTAGGGAAATGCCAAAGAAGGAAAGAGGCCACAGCTGGATAGCCTATGACTAGTCCCTCAGAAGAGACCCCCCCCTCTAGAAAACAGTTATGGAATAAGATGTCTCCAGATCTCTGAGACGTTCACTCAAGGTCCTACTTTGAGTACCACCAGCAAACCTCGGTTTGGGGGAGGGGAAAATCTGTGTCACATGAACAAAGGAAAAGGTTTGCTTTACATTGACAACTCTTGCAGACTCAGATCTGAAATCATCTGAAGCTTCTCCAGGATGCCCAGACCCAGAAAGCAGTTGCTGAATGTTGAAAAGGAATAAATAATATCAAGCTTCTGACATAATGGCTTAATGTAGACATTTTATACCTTTTTCTTAATTGACTGATCATCTGGATGATTGGTGACCTTTAAGTATCTTGGCATAGGATCAGCATCTGAAAGGAGATGCATTTGTGGGGTATTGAAGGAAGTACAACAGGAGCGAGGAGACTTGTTCAGCCTGGGGCTGACATTCCCTTCCAAGCAACCTTCCAAGGGCCACATGCAGATATTGGAAGTAATTCGTTACAAGTAAAGAATTACTTGAGACAGGTGGGTGGACGAATGGGTGGACGGAAGAAGCTCCCTCCCTGCGATCCGCAGCAGCTACTCTGCCACAGATCATGGAAAAGGAGTGCCACTCCTCCCCCACCCTATCGAGAGGCCCCTCAGGGGCCTCTGTGGCTCTAGGGGCCCTTGGCCAGGGCCCTAACTGGCTGCCCTTTGGGACCAGCCCTGCCTGAAATAACAGGTAGCTTATAACCAGGGCTGGGACCAGGCATGCTGGAGCCCTTGGGCACCAGTTTGCCCTGGGCCCCAGCACCCACTCACACGCCCCATCTTGGTTGATGGCACATTATGCGCACACATGCTGCCATCAGCCAAGATGGTGGCAGGGATATCAGCCCCTTAGGGAAGCCTTAGCCACCATCTTGGTTGATGGCACACCTGCACCTACAGTGCAGGCAGCTTCAAGGGAAAGGCAGGTGGGGCATGCAGGCAGGCGTTGCGGGCCTGAGCGGTAGTAGGGGGTGCCTGGGAGCTCCCTCTCTGTGATCTGTGGCAGGGTTGGGAGCTGACGCTGCCAAGAATCTCGGAATGGAGCACTACCCACCCACCCTACGGATGGGCCCTTCAGCGGCCCTCGGCCAGGGCCCGACCTGGCTGCCCTCTGGCGCTGGCCTTGCTTATAACTAGCTATGGATTCTCCTCATGACACATACCTGTAATATTTCCTTTCTCTGTCCCATCCACCGTGTAGTGGGATTATTGTTTATTGTCTTATTCTCTGTATGGTTTATTTTTATGTACACTGCTTAGAAATGCTAATGATTAAGTGCATATGAATGCCTGAAATGAACAAACAAACTGAAATAGCCTCAAAATATGATGACGGGTCACAGCTATGTCCATTAAAAGGGGACCCCTCCACACCAATTCTTCAGCTGCAGCTTTGAACTGAACGCTCAACTCTACAAATATGTATCAGTTACCTCCAATGGACCCCCTTGCAAACGGCAAGAGCTGGTCAGGGCACAATGTGAGCAGCGCACAGCTTGACCCAGAAAGGAAGTTCAGAGCATGCAGGGAAAGGGAACCAGGCAGGACTCCAGGACAGCCGGTGCTGAACCATGCTAAGGCTCCCGCCTGCAGGTTCGTGACATCTGAGGAGATCAAGTGGTTGAGCAGCCACTTCCTGCTTCTTCTGATAGTGGTTGGGGGGGCAGACTGAGGTGAGAGAGAACAGGGAAGGCAGAAGTGGTCTCCACAGGTGAGCTCCTTCTCCATGCAGGGCAGCAAATGGTGCCCCTCCCCACAAGTCATGGGGCAGAGTACCCAAGGCTAGTCAAGTTATTTTGGCACCTGAGACAGAAAACCTCACAAGCACCTCAATAATAACAGCCACCACTACCCCGTTTGCTGACTTTTCTTGACATCCAACATGGAGGACAGAGGCTGGGGCTGCCGCCGCACTCTGCCTGACGGCAGAGCTGTCCCTCCTCCACTGCAAGGCGAAAGAATAGCTCCTAAGGTTAGCTGAGAGAGAGCTGAGTGTTGGACCAGGAAGTCCATGGTTCACAACTTGTCTCTGCTAGGGACTCAGGGAGTAGGCTTTGGCAAGCCATTCTGGCTCAAGGGCCTAGTGTGGAATCTTGCGGGAATCATAACATAGGATTCTTGTAACGATGACTGAGATTGCATATGTGCAATACTTTGAAAGAGGCATCATCCCACTCTCTCTGCATGCTCACGCGGAAACCGAAACCAGTAATTTCCACTTAGCTACTGCTAAAGTCTGCACATGGTGAGTCAATCATGATCATGTACCTGTTTCAGTTTCACGCATGCAGGCTGGGACCTCCATAGAAGTGGAACAGGCTGTAGCTCAGTGACAGAGCATGTGCTTTGCATGCAGAAGGTCTCAGTTTTGACCCCCAGCATCTCTAGGTAGGGTTGGGAAAGACCCCTTCCTGAGACCCTAGAAAACTGCTGCCTTTCAGTTTAGTTCAGGGGTGGGGGACCTGGAGTCCCCCAGATATTGTTGGACTCCCATCAGCCTCAGCTAGCAATGTCCAATGGTGAGGACTGATGAGAATTGTGGGTGACCCAGTAACATCTGGAGGGCCACAGGCTCCTCACCCCCAGTTCAGATGATGCTGCGCTAAATGCACCAGTGGGCCTGACTCGGTATACTGCTTATGCTGCCCTTTTTTACTTTAGCATTTGCAATGGTGTATTAACGGCGGTGACTCCGATGTCAGTGTTGCTCCAGGTTTTAGTCCGAACTTTCAAGGAGCACCTTGGACAGCTCCTGGAAAGTTCAGACTAAAACCCAGAGCGGATTCATTGCCCCACTGACCTCGGAGCTACCAGCCTCCACTGCGGGCTGAATAACTGGATCCCGCACAAAGCAGGAAGTGCATCCAACTGGCTCTCTACAGGTTGTGAGGCAACATGGGCAGGCGCCAGGGGTTTTCCCCACACCTGCAGTGCACCAAAGGAACGTACGAACAGACCTGGGATTAGAGCCAGGTGTTAGGTCCAGGCCAAGGCTCGATGGTCAAAGCTTGCATGGTCCCATGCTCCACTGCTGCAGACAGGACAGTAGCCAGCAGAAGGCACTGCTCACTGAGCAGGCAAAGATAGAAGACATTTGCATTAATTACAGGCCTGGCCAATCCAGAGGCTTCGTCCCACCTGCCAAGTGGAAGATTGATATTCAGACTCCTATTCCTTGCTGAACCAGGAGCAGGCTTTCAGGTGGGAGCCCTCAGACTTATGAGAAGCTCAGAGAGCCAACTCCCCCGTCTAAAATTGTGACGTTCCTGGCTGGGCACACACCCCATACATTTAAAGTACACGTGGAAGACTACACCTTTATCTCCTGCCTCTCGTGATCCAGAATCATTGGCTCTGCCTTCACAGTCACTAATATGGACTAGAATCCTTACTAGGGGGAGCCGTGTGTCCTATTTCACAGAGAACAGCTCTCTGTTTGAAGGACCTTCAGGGGTTATTTGAAGGAGTCCTCTGTCTGAAGGGTTGTCCAGGCTAAGTCCACTTCCAAGGGAAAGAACCCTAAGGAGGGAGAGCAAGGGGCCCTAAAGTTGTCCCTCTCCAGCACCTGGACAGCAGACTGAGCAGACACACACAGAAAACTTTGGCTGTGTACACACCACACATTCAGAGCACATCCCCCCCAAAGAATCCTGGGAGTTGTAGTTTACCCCTCACAGAGCTATCATTCCCAGCACCCTTAATAAACCACAGTTCCTAGGATTTTTCAGGGGAAACCATGGGCTTTAAATGTGCTGTAAGTGTATGGGTGTGTCAGCAGCCCCAGAGTCCCTGGCATTTTGTCACGCCAAGCCATGACAGTGTGCATGCATCCAATTACTAGCCCTGCATGTTCAGAGCTGGGGCCCTCTGTTCAGAATATGGTCAAGCTTGTCAGCGCGTTATGCAGAAACAATTTATAGACTCGTACCGGGTGCATGAAATAGGTTAAGGACTGGCCTAGATTTTCCCCATATCTTCTTGCAGTTGGGACATATGTTTTATATCTTTGAATTCATGAAACACGTTCTGACCACACTGATGCCCCATAAATACCAAAAATTAAAATAAAATAAATCTCTCCAGGATAGCTGGACAACACAAGTGTAATCTATTTAGGTTTTGGTCAAACTGGAGGTGGGGGTGAGGGGGTGAAAATCAACCTTTTCCCCCACCCAAGTGAACAAGCAGGGAAAAAATTGCTCTGTTTACCGCAAGCAAATGGCAAAACACTGTGTTTATCGTTAGTGGAACCATTTCATCATCTTATTTCCCTGATAAGTATACGTTAGGGGGAAAATCAGACAAGCAAGGAGGTAAAAAAAAAAAGTGCTGGCATCAAGGAAAGAGCTGAGAAATGGAGAGGCCTCTGCTAGTTTATGAAAAAAATGATGATGTTTGCCATTACTGACATTAGACAGGCACCCTCCTTGCTATATTGTCTTCGATGTCTGCTGAAAACTTTTTTTGGTTTGGCAAGTCATCACTGACATGTAGTTTAGTTAACTATATAGGTTTTAAAAGTTTTATTGATTTGATTTTTTAAACAATGATGATTTCATATTAGGGATGGAGGGACCTGTCAATTTTCGTTCTCTCAGTTTCTTGTTTTTCCAGTCTTAAATTCACCTCTCCACATTTCTGCAGTGTGATTCCCCCTGCCCCAATATCCTCATGAAAGTTCTTCAACATTTTAGTGCAAACTTCTTCTAAAGAACACATTTTTGCAAGCAGTTTTGACTGATGTACACAGTTTTGCAAGGAATTTCTCCCAACATAATGCAATTTTGTATCTTATTTTCAGTAATATATTTGTTTGATGCATACTTTCCCCTAATATATGCATTTTTGTAACCATTATTGGTTGGCGATTGCATCACAAAATTCAGATAAGTGCGAATTTTGAAGGATGCCTGTGTTTTGCTTCCCATATTGTTTCAGAAAGTGTGGATTTGACAGATTCAGCTTTAAATGCAAACTGAACGAAATATCTCCCCCATCCCTATTTCATGTATATTTGTTTTTAATTGGTTGGTGGATTCTAGCTGTGTTTTATTGATAATTTTATTTGCACACTGGTTGGAGAGCTTTCAGATCAAGCAGTTTCTAAATCTTCCAAATAAATAATAAAAATGAATGATTGGCTATTTATTATTCCTGCTTATGTTTTATGCTAGTCTGTAGGATGCATGAATGAGAAGGAAGATGTATGAGGTTCCTTTCATACACACACACACACACAGACCACCACCACCACCACCACCACGGAAAATACTTCTCCATGTTTGTTTGTTTTATTAAATGTATATCCTGCCCTTCCTCCCAGTAGGAGCCCATGTTGTGAATCTATGTTGCAGCCATGTGGTGATATGTTGATCACACCGGTCTTTACCACCTGATTGCCATCCTGTCTGGGAGGCCAATCAGCCCTTATCACTTGATTTCAAGCAGTGGGGGAGTGCCTCACTAGGTAGTGGCTCACTAGGTAGTGGCCACCACTTCACAGAGAGAGTGTTTTGTTGCCTGTGTTTGGGTGGCACCTGGGATTAGGGAGCCCTTATCGATTCCCTCCTGATTCGATGTATTCTCATCCTACAGTACACCAGTGTACATCAGCGTACAGCACACCAAGGATCGTGATGTACGTCTCCATCGTGCCTCTTCCATATCTCTTAAAAACATTTGCCCTGGTTGCTGTTTGGTCGCTAATAGTGCGCTGTTGGAAAACGCTGCATGGTCTCACAGTGGACAGATGGCATTGCAAGTTTTGGGAATTTGCCTTACTGGAAAAGCTGATGGCCAAATTGTGACTGGCCGGAGGAAAAAAGGCAGACTGGTGGCCCTTCATAAGATATTTGGCAACAGATGATACAAGCGGTCAAGTTCCAACTCTGTTTAAACCCCTGAAATATCTGTTTTATTATAAAATAAGGGGAGGGAGGGAGGGGAGGGGTAGAGGGGTATAAGGGGGTGGGTTAGGAGAAATAAAGGGTGAGTTTGGTGTTTAATATTTGGGTTTTTAAAATGTAAAAATGTAAAATAATAATAATAATAATAATAATAAAATGTTTGCCTCTCTCCTGACTCATTGCTATCAAAGTATGAAGCTACTCAACCATGGGGCTGTCCCAATACACTATTGGCCCAACACATGTGGCAGGGCATACTCTAGACCTGATCTTTGCAACTGGACATGGTGATGGTGATCTGAAAGAAGGGAGTCTTACATCAGCCCCTTTGTCATGGACAGATCACCGCTTGTTGAAGTTTAGACTTACAGCGGCTTCTCCCCTCTGCAAGGGTGGGGGACCTGTTAAGATGGTCCGCCCCCGGAGACTAATGAATCCGGATGGTTTTCAAAAGACTCTGGGGAGTTTCCCGGCTGATAGGGCTGGCACTCCTGTCGAAACCCTGGTCGAACTGTGGAATACTGAAATGACCCGGGCAGCTAACATGATCGCTCCTGAGCGCCCTCTCCTGGGTAGAGTTCATACAGCTGCATGGTATACTCCAGAGCTGAGAGCGATGAAACAGTACAGGAGACGGCTCGAGTGCAGATGGAGACGAACTCCCGATGGATGCAATTCTGCACTGGTAAGTGCCTATACCAAGTCGTATTTAGGGGCAGTGCGGGCAGCGAAAAAACAATATTTTGTTGCCACTATACAATCTTCTATCTGCCGGCCGGCGGAACTCTTTAAAATTGTCGGAGGGTTGTTACATTCTGGTCCTAGGGACATGATAGATCCATTGGAAGCCCGTTGTAATGAATTTGCTAGGCACTTCCAGGATAAAATCTCTTGCATCCGTCAGGACTTGGACTCCAATGTTATAGCAGTGGAATCAAATGAGGTATCCGGTGCACAGTCTGGTCTTGATTTTTTGGATGAGTTTCGATCGGTGCAGCTCGAGGATGTTGACAAGGTGCTTGGACAGGTGCGTGCAACCACTTCTGTGTTGGACCCTTGCCCCTCCTGGCTAATAAAAGCTAGCAGGGTTGGAACTGCTGGCTGGGCTAGGGAAGTGATTAATGCCTCATTACAAGAGGGAGTGGTCCCTGGCTGCCTGAAAGCGGTGGTGGTGAGACCACTTCTGAAGAAATCTTCCCTGGACCCAGAAAATCTTAACAATTACAGGCCGGTAGCAAATATCCCATTCCTGGGCAAGGTCCTAGAAAGAGTGGTTGCGGACCAGCTCCAGACGCTCTTGGATGAAACCGATTATCTGGATCCATTTCAATCGGGTTTCAGGCCCGGTTTTGGCACGGAGACGGCCTTGATCGCCCTGTATGATGACCTTTGTCGGGAGAAAGACAGGGGGAGTGTAACTCTGTTGATTCTCCTCGATCTCTCAGCGGCTTTTGATACCATCGACCATGGTATCCTTCTGGGGAGACTCGCTGATCTGGGAGTTGGAGGTACTGCTTGGCAGTGGTTCTGCTCCTACTTGGCGGGTCGTCTCCAGAAGGTAGTGCTTGGGGAGTTTTGCTCGACACCCTGGGCCCTCCAATATGGAGTTCCACAGGGGTCAGTGCTATCCATGCTTTTTAACATCTACATGAAGCCGCTGGGTGCTGTCATCAGGAGTTTTGGAGTGCGATGCCATCAGTATGCTGATGACACGCAGCTCTACTTCTCCTGTTCATCTTTTTCAGGTGAGGCTGTCAAGGTGCTGAACCGATGCCTGGCTGCGATAATGGACTGGATGAGAGTGAATAAATTGAGGCTCAATCCAGACAAGACAGAGACGCTGTTAGTAGGTTGTTCTCCTGATCAGATGGTGGATGTTCACCCTGTCCTGGATGGGGTTGCACTCCCCCTGAAGGAGCAGGTTCGTAGTTTGGGAGTTCTTTTAGAACCATCCCTGTCACTAGAGGCACAGGTAGCCTCGGTGGCACGGAGTGCTTTTTACCAGCTTCGGCTGGTGGCCCAACTACGCCCTTATCTGGACAGGGAAAACCTTGCTTCAGTTGTCCATGCACTGGTAACCTCTAAACTAGACTACTGCAATGCACTCTACATGGGGCTGCCTTTGAAGACGGTTCGGAAACTACAGCTTGTGCAAAATGCGGCGGCCAGACTGTTAACAGGGACCAGGCAGTCTGAACATATAACACTGGTTCTGGCCCGCTTGCACTGGCTGCCTATATGTTTCCGGGCCCGACTCAAGGTGCTGATTTTAACTTATAAAGCCTTACACGGCCTGGGACCACAATACTTGATGGAACGTCTCTCCCGATATGAGCCTACCCGTACGCTGCGCTCAACATCAAAGGCCCTCCTCCGGGTGCCTACTCAGAGAGAAGCCCGGAGGGTGACAACGAGAAAAAGGGCTTTTTCAGTGGTGGCCCCCGAACTATGGAATACCCTTCCTGATGAGGTACGCCTGGCGCCAACACTACTATCTTTTCGGCGTCAGGTAAAAACCTTCCTCTACTCCCAGGCATTTTAAACATTTTAAACATCTCAAACATTTAAACATCTAAATTAAATTATTTAATATGTTGACATTTTAATTCTCTTAACGTTTTAACGTTCTTACCAATTTCACATCTTAACATTTTCATATTTTAGTATTGAGTTTTGCAGCTAGTTATGTGTTCCATTATGTTTATATTTTTTTGTTTAATTAATCCATTTTTAACTTGTGTTATATATGGCTTTTTTACTTGTACTTCAGATGTTTATGTGTTGTGAACCGCCCAGAGAGCTTCGGCTATGGGGCGGTATAGAAATTTAATTAATAAATAAAATAAATAAATACTCGCTGGGGCGGATCACACATTTGGACAGTGTCCATCTCTCAAGGGATTTCCCCAATGCAAACAAAAGTCCTGAACTTTTTCTTTTTTTGGCAACATTTCCTGGAAGTGTTTTTGCCCCCACCCCTTTTTGGCAATGACTCTTTGAAGAAAAAAATGGGGAAGACACTTTTCTAAGCTCAGTGGGAAGTAAATCTTCTTGCAAAAAAGACATGCATGTTTTGCACATGTCAAAATACCTGTCAACCATGCAATAAACTACAGCATACAGATGTGGTGTTCTTTCTTTAAAAAGGATTGTGGTTTAGCCCCAACAGGAAAGAAACTGTAAGCTAATTTTAGGGCTAAAAAATAAAGGTAAGAATACAGCTTTTATTTTTTAAAAATGGCCTCGCTAGAAATATTTTCATAAGTTGTTTTTGTTTCAAAGGTTCCTTTGGAAACCGTTTTTAATGAAACTTTCCTTTGCTAAATTGGCAGCCCAAACAATACTACGAAGGAAAATCTTGGCTATTTAGATGGACTATAAAAAAAGAAACAAATGATAAAAGGCTTTTCTTTTTGTTTTCCACTGTCTGAAGAAATGCAAAGCTAATTAAGTAGTACGAGTAATAATCAGACTGGGGAAAATATGGGACACCTTTCACTGAGCACACCTTCCAGTAGAAATATATAACCTGTTTATGATGAGGCTGCAACCTGGCAGAATACTGAAGAATGCACTGTTCTGATCCATATGTAAAGCATCAGAGACTATCTTCCTTTTTGCCAAGGCAGGATTAACCACTATGTTAAACATGCTATAGTGCAGGGCCTGAGCCAAATTGGGGCCTCCATTGTGATGTAACTTATGCAGAGCTTGGAAAAGTTACTTTTTAAAACTACAACTCCCATCAGCTCCAGCCAGCATGGCCACTGGATTGGGCTGATGGGAACTGTAGTTCAAAAACGTAACTTTTCCAAGCTCTGAAGAAGCAACTGTTTATGTATGTTGTAAGGCACCTTTGCCAATTGAAAGAGAGCAGGCTGTGGTCCTTCCAGCTACAAGGAAATTCAGGCTGCAACCAGAAATTGAAATGCTACGAGATTCAAGCAGACTAATTTCCAAGGAAATGTGTCAAGAACTGGGTTGCAAAAGGCATATTATCCGCATGTTATTATGTTGGGCAAAGGAAAAACTTGCCAACTAACCTACTTAGAACAAGAAGATATCCCTAATATTAAAGCTGATCTTTCTCCCGCCCACGGTGAATGGTAAATTTTCTCTGTTTGCCTTTGTTCTGATGAGTTTCATCTTTTCTGAAGTTTTCTAAACACAGCTGCCCAGGTAGGGTTGCCAGGTCTCTGGCTTTCGCCCGGAGATTTTGGTTTCTGTGGGTTCCCTCCGGGTCTCCAAGTGAGTCACCTTAATCTCCACACTCTTAGCTTTCATTAAAAAAAATAAAAGTTCTAGGTGGTCTGGTTCAAAAGATATAAACCAAAATGTAAGGCCCACCCGCAACTTCTGTTAGTACAGGCTGCTCTAATCCATGCCCTTTCAGGTTTTTAGCCAATAAGTAAAGTCAGGGTTGTGATGGACAAGATTTGTTGACCCCTAGGTAATACCTGATTACAGCAAAGTCTTTGATAGTGTAGGTCATGAAAAACTATGGAATGCTTTAAAAGAAATGGGGGTGCCACAGCATCTGATTGTCCTGATGTGCAACCTAGACTCTGGACAAGAGGCTACTGTAAGGACAGAATATGGAGAAACCGATTGGTTCCCCATAGGAAAGGGTGTGAGACAGGGGTGTATTTTATCACCCTACTTGTTTAATCTATATGCAGAACATATCATATGGAATGCGGAATTGTACCAAGATAAAGGAGATGTGAAAATTGGAGGGAGAAATATCAATAATTTAAGATATGCAGATGATACCATACTACTAGCAGAAACTAGTAATGATTTGAAATGAATGCTGATGGAAGTTAAAGAGGAAAGCACAAAAGCAGGACTGCATCTGAACGTCAAGAAGACTAAGGTAATGACAACAGAAGATTTATGTAACTTTAAAGTTGACAACGAGGACATTGAACTTGTCAAGGATTATCAATACCTTGGCACTATGGTTGCCTGGTTCAGGGCCTGAGACTGATCCTGTATCTTTAGGAGAAGAGAAAGTCAGCCAAGTGCAGGTGTTCTTGCAACCCTGTAATGGGAAAAACCACAAGGTGGAATTCTCCCTTCCCTCTGCACAACTTTTAAAGATGCAGAAGACCTCTTGGAGGCCAGGCCTGGCATCCAAAGAGTAGCAGCCGCTTAATCTGAAGGGGAAGGGCTTTTCCTAAGAGAGGAAAAGCCATTCCTTGCCTGTGGTGCTCCCTTCATCTCAGATTTGAGCTAGCCTGGGAAAGGAAAAAGAGGAAGGCCAAACAAGAGATGGATTGATTCCATAAAGGAAGCCACAAATCTGAACTCGCAAGATCTGAACAGGGTGGTTCATGACAGATGCAATTGGAGGTCGCTGATTCATAGCGTCGCCATAAGTCGTAATCGACTTGGAGGCACATCATGACAACAACTGGGTAGGTCAGAGTTCTTTACAATTCACTGAATAAAATGGAAACTGATCAGGTCGTCTCTAGCCTCACAGGAGAAAAGGCTCTTATTGATTGCTGGGGTTTTTTGTGCAGGTGCATTCTGCAACATCTAACTGATGCTAGAATAGCACATAAGTGGAGGGTTTACACCGCAATGTCCACACCTCCTCCTGCTTTATCAGTTGATCTGCAATGCTTCCCCAAGGTCACAATGTTATTTCTATTTGGAGGAGCACTTGTGCACTACAGCGCAACGAAAACAACCACCCCCCTGAACATTTGCAATATGAAAATTGACAGGACTTTAGCAGAAAGTTATGGGACATGCATGGACTGGAAACAATGAAGTACGACCCCTCCCACCCTCAATATTTTGCAGGCACAGACAGTAATGAAAGTAGGATCAGGTACAGCCACTCTAATATCACTAGGAGCACAAATACTCCTGAATGCATAATAGGGATGTTGGGGAGCTCTGAAAACGGAAGAGGGAGGGGAAACTGTCCATGTTCGGCTATTCTTCCCTTGTAAACCCATCCAGCGAATGCTATTAGCTCTTGTTGTTGCTTTCAGTCCGCAAATGATTGCATTGTGTTTCCTTTGCATTGAAGCAAATGGGGGGAATAACATAACGATGACATAATTTACATCAATGACGTAAATTACATAAGTTACGTAACTCCGCCACAGCGGACAGTGAGACAAATAATGCAGTTTTGGGGGAAAGACAAACTGCAGCGGAACAGAAACAATGAATCATGCAACAAATACCGGGGAGAATGGAAAATTATGCCTTCTCACGGTGCTAATGCACAAGAAAAAGGATGTCTGGAGGGCCCCTCAGAATACCCCAGTTCCTGCCCCTTGCCCCTCCCTTCACTGCCCATATTCTCTGGACAGACTCAGTTTGGTCCCTCTGGCTACTCGGAGGCTTTCGGGCTTTCACCCAAGGCTGCCTGGTTAATTCTGCTTGGAAAAATTGACACTTCCACTGCTGGAAACCAGCAGCTCAGCTTTTGCCAGCAATTCCACGTTTGTTCTGTTTGCTTCAGGAGCAGAGTAATCAGTGAGCTATTTATTTCAAATTCTCTCTTTTATGTTTATCTGATTTTCACTTTAAAAGAAAAGTCTTGTTTTAATTAAGTGTTTGCCCTGTCTTTCTGAGCTATTTTGACTATACTCTGGCCCAGAACCACACAAAATCTTGCTATTTAGCCATATGCTACTGTGCTATAGTAAACAAGGTTTAAAGGAAGGGCCTTGAACAGCAAGCCTGGAACAGACCCCTGTGTTAAGTTGCAGAAGGGAGGGTCAGCTTCACATCAGTTGCCAGTTTATTCCCAGTAATGGTTTCCAAGTATACTTACCACCCGATTTTGAAAGATGTGGTCAACTGGTGTTAAGCTGTGAAGGACTAGTGAGAAAGCTACTAAGCCTAGCTTAAGTTTGTTCCCTTGTAGCTGCCGTCCACACCATTGTGAGAAGGAGTTGCTGAATAGCAGTGGGCTCCGTTTCTGCAATAATGGGATTTGCCAATGGATTACCCATTATTTCTGACATTCTCTATCTTTGTGGAGAGGATTTAGAAGTCACAACTTTATGCACCTGTTTTCTGATTTGGGTCCCCCCCCCGATTAATTTTTTTTTTTAAAAACTACTTTGAAATCATAGATAATGTGAGCATGAATTAGGAAACTGACAGACAGAAAGCAGTGGGGGAAGACACTAACTTGATGGGCAATTATCTGCCTAATTTGCACTTGAAAAGAAATATAAACAGGCAATCATTACAGAGTTCAGAATAAAGATTGATACCAGTGGAGGAGACTCATGAATCAATAGAGAATATCATATCCACCGTCCTCTAGGATGCACACCTTAACATGGCGAGGGGGTTTGAGAGTGTTGAAGAAGCTGAGAGCAATGCCATCAGGAGTCTAGACCAAGAGGCTAGACTTGTAGCAGGGGCACCCAAGGCGGAACGGTCAAAGCTGAGACACCAGACTAAGATGCATCCAAACTCAGAGGAAGGCAACGGTAAACCACCTCTGAATACCTCTTACCACGAAAACCCTATGAACAGAGTATCCAAAATGCAACACGAGATAGTGCTGGAAGATGAGGCCCCCAGGTCAGAAGGCACTCACTGAGCTACTGGGGAAAAACAAAGGACAAGTACGAGTAGCGCTGTGACTAATGACACAGCTGGGTCACAGCCGAAAGGAAGCCCAGAGGCTGATGCGAACAGATGCGAAAGGAGAGTCCAGAGTTGTACGACGCATACAATAGGAACATGGAATGTGAGAAGCATGAACCAGGGAAAGTTAGAAATTGTCAAGCAATGGGGGACTGGAATACAAAAGTAGGGAACAGAGAAGTAGAAATTGTGGGGAAATGCTGCTTAGGAGAATGACATGAAGCAGGAAAAAGACACTGAATTCTGTGAAGCCAATAATTTGTTTCTTGCCAACACATTTTTTGAGCAACCGAAAAGACAACTGTACACATGGACATCATCAAATGGTCAGTGTAGGAATCAAATTGATTATATAATTCATAACAGAAGATGGAGAAGTTCCATACTTTCTGTGAAAACAAGACCAGGAGCAGACTGTGGTACAGATCATAAACTGGTTGTATTGAAAATCAGAGTAAAGCTAAAGAAGAACAACAAAGCAATCATAATGCCAAAATACAATTTAAATAACATCGCAGAAGAACATATAGATCAAATAAGGAACAGATTTGAGGCTTTAAACTTAGTTGACAGAGAACCAGAAGAACTATGAATTGAAGTCAGAGACATTATCAGGAAGGAATGCAAGAAGACAATACCTCTAGTTAAAAAGAGAGAAAGACCTCAATGGATGACTGATGAAACTCTTAAAATGGTTGAAGAGAGAAGGAAAGCAAATGCAAAAGGTAACAGAAACACAGTCAGAACTCTAAATGCAACAATACAGTGACTAGTAGATAGGGACAAAGAGAACTATTACAATAGTTACTGTATAGAAATAGAAAAGGAGAACAAAGAAGGTAGAACAAGAGCCCTATTCCAAAAGATCAGAGAAATGAAAGGGAAATTTAAACCAAGAGTAGGGATGTTGAATAATCAACAGGGGAACACACTGACTGACCGAGATGAAATAAAAGGAAGACGGAAGCAATACACTGAAGAACTCTATAAAAGAGATGCAAGGATAACAGATTCATTCACAGAGGAACCATATGATGAAGAACCAGAAATTTTAGAATGTGAGGTGAAAGCTGCTCTTAAAATACTTAGAAGAAACAAATCACCAGGAATAGATGACATACCAATAGAGTTGCTACAAGCTACTGAGACTGCATCTGTCCAAATTTTGACAAAACATTGTCAACAAATATGGAAAACTAAATAATGGCCCACAGACTGGAAGGGTTCAATATACATCCCAATTCCAAATAAAGGGGATCCCAGGGAATGCAGTAATTATCGAACTATTGCCTTAATATCCCATGCAAGTAAAGTAACGCTCAAGATTCTACAACAAAGGCTCTTACCATATATGGAGCGATAATTGTCCTGATGCGCAACCTATACTCTGGACAAGAGGCTACTGTAACGACAGAATATGGAGAAACTGATTGGTTCCCAATTGGAAAGGGTGTGAGACAGGGGTGTATTTTATCACCCTATTTATTTAACCTATACGCAGAACATATCATATGGAAAGCGGGATTGGACCAAGGTGAAGCAATAATTTAAGGTATGCAGATGATACTATGCTACTAGCAGAAACCAGTAATGATTTGAAATGAATGCTGATGAAAGTTAAAGAGGAAAGCACAAAAGCAGGACTACAGCTGAACTTCAAGAAGACTACAGTATTGACAATAGATGATTGTATTGACAATGAGGATACTGAAGTTGTCAAGGATTATCAATGGCACAGTCATTAACCAAAATGGAGACAATAGTCAAGAAATGAGAAGAAGGCTAGGACTGGGGAGGGCAGCTATGAGAGAATTAGAAAAGGTCATCAGATCCAAAGATGTATCACTGAACACTAAAGTCGGGATCATTCAGACCATGGTATTCCCAATCTCTATGTATGGATGTGAAAGCTGGAGAGTGAGAAAAGTGGATACAAGAAAAATCAGCTCATTTGAAATGTGGTGTTAGAGGACAGCTTTGCTGATGTCATGGATTGTGAAAAAGACAATTGGGTGTTGTAACAAATTAAACCAGAACTATCATTAGAAGCTATAATGATGAAACTGAGACCATCATACTTTGGGCACATAATGAGAAGACAGGATTCACTAGAAAAGGCAACAATGCTGGGAAAAACAGAAGGGAGTAGAAAAAGAGGAAGGCCAAACAAGAGATGGATTGATTCCCTAAAGGAAGCCACAGACCTGAACTTACAAGATCTGAACAGGGTGGCTTATAACAGATGCTATTGGAGGTTGCTGATTCATAGGGTCGTCATTATTATTATTGTTGTTGTTGTTGTTGTTGTTGTTATTATTTACATTTGTATACCACCCCATAGCCAAAGATCTCTGGGCAGTTTACAACAATTAAAACATTAAAAACAAATACACAAATATACGAATTTAAAAATACTTAAAAAAAAAAATTAAAAGCCATAAGTCATAATCAACTTGAAGGCACATAACAACAAACAACATCATATCAATAATTCTCTGCAAAGAAAAGCAAGCAAACAAACATCGTATTGGAGCAGATTGGAAAAAGGATAAGATAGCGGAGGAAAAGGGACTCAGATCGTTAATGACCACCAGGGGGCCACACTTAAAGATGAAATGTAAAAAAAGGAGAGGATTCCATCCCTGTTGCTGGAATTACTTCACTTCAGGCAGCTGGTTGCATGATATAGACTAGGTGTGGGGAAACGTTGGCCCTCCACAAGTTGCTGAACTACAACTCCCATCAACCCTAGCAAGCATGGCCAATTGGGTTGGTCATGAAGGGCCAGTTCAGTTACAAGTGTACAAGCTTTCTGTTGACATGAACAAGGGAGTGGCTCCACTCTCTCCTCCAGTAGTGGGGAACCTTCTCTGGTCACAAACACCCTACTTGCTTCCATGCATAATGTGATCAAGCTTCACTGTACATTTAACAAATTGGTCATTCACAGTCCAACGTATGTGAAATGCTATTACCTCTGCGGCAAAAGCCAGCCACCCATAACTCCCTCCTCCCTTGTTAATCAAGCTGAGGACAACCATCTTTGTGTGTGTGCATGCCTGGGAAAGGCCCTCCCTGGACCACCCTCTTCTTCTGGAAGGTCTTCAAAGCCCATGCTTCTCTTTTCCTCAGTGTTCCTCAGTTGCACGTCTTCCCCATACCATCTCCAAGCTTGTGAGCTCCTGGCTTTTGACTGCCTTGCATCCTGCAATCCACACCCTTTCTCCTCTCTAACCTTGTTTCCCTACCAACTTCTCAGTCCTACAGCAATTATAACCTTCCTCCTCACCTTCTCATCCAAGCCAGAGCTCTACTGCACACCCGTGTCATTAACTCACCCCACAACTCCTATTTCTCCCCTCTGTTCCTCACCCTTCTGGAAAACCTCATAATTCATTCAGTTAATTGCCATTTAATATCCTTTCATTCCTATTTTTATTTTCCAGAAAACTTCTGACTGATCTCTGTTGCTTCCTAAGTACCTTATGAGGGCACTCTTCTACCTGGACAAAACAATCTGAATGTTACCTATGCGCAGCTCGTTTGTATTTTGTTTCGCATGATAATTGGACCAAATTCCAGACATCAGGCTGTCCTCTGGAGGATTGCACCCAAGCATTTGTGTTCCAAAATGTCTTATTCCCTGAAAACTGGGCAATAATATGCAGGCAGCCTGCACCTCAGGGGTGAGGCCGTCACTCACTAAACTGCTGAGATCTTCCCCGGCATCATCGTTCCCCCACCTGCAAACCACTGGGCCTCTTCCCTGGGTCCCAGTCCTCCTCCTCATTGGAGCCACTTTGCCAGGAGTTCTCCATGGGGCTCACAAGAGCCTTCATCTTCAACCGACTTCCTCACTGACTTTTAAAAAAATCCCTCATTGACAGCTATTCTTCAGTGTAAGAATACCGCCAGCCCTAAAACCTAAGGAGATGAGGGGGTGTTACTTTATATGCAGAAGGTCAGTCCAAGGCATCTCCATTTAAAGATGGATCTCAGGATTTCCCAAGACCCTGTAGAGCCATTGCCAATCAGAACAGAGTATTCTGGGCTCAATGGACCAATGGTAAGGCAGCTTCACAATATGTTCATATACCTTTTCTTTCTCTCTTCCTAACAAATATATTGAGGTAAAACCCCTGATGCCAGGAGGAGACTGATCTTCACAGCTCTTCTGACTTTGTTTCTGGAGAATTCCATGCATGCCTTTGCTCAGCCATATGTTTTCTAATAGCCTCGCCTGGTTCTAATTTGATAATGGTCTCTAATACGGTTTCCCATTTCATGTGTCTTCCAGGGTAGCGTCACAACCCCCGAAGTCTGCAGCCATCACGCTTGGTCTATAACCTGACAAAGGAGTCCGGGCCTTTCGTCTGGCATTGGAAATCACGCACGTTCACGCACGCCGGTGTGTGGAGCTGCATGCCTTGCACGAGAACAGAGCCATAGGCAGCTGCCACCCGAGCCTGAAGACCTGCATTCTGTGAGCAGTTGCCGTGCTTCCTATTTTGACAGCTGTACGGAAAATTGGAAGATGATGTCTCCATATGTCAACAATACACCAAAAGCGAGCGCCAGGGGCCATTTCTGTCCCAGCCACCTCTAGAAGCCCCACAGCTGCTCAGAGAGTATATAAATGTCAGGCCATTTAAACATTCCCACTCAATTTGGGTCGGGGGAGAAATTAGATTCAGTTCACATTTAAAGGCGAACCTACCTAATAAGCACTTTCCAAAACAATGTGTGAACCGAATTTGTACTTCTGTGAATTCTGCAGTGCAGTTTTCCAGCCAAGTAATGTTTACGAAAATGCATATATTAAGAAAAGCTATGCATTTCCAGAGCTTGGAAAAGTTACTTTTTAAAACTACAATTCCCATCAGCCCCAGCCAGCATGGCCACTGGATTGGGCTGATGGGAGTTGTAGTTCAAAAAAGTAACTTTTCCAAGCTCTGATACAATGCATATATTGGTGAACATAGAATGCAAACATTATTTATTTATTGCATTTATACCCTGCCTTTCTTTTCATGAAACCCAAGGCGGCTTCCATATGGTTCACAAGCGGTCTCCCATCCAGGCACTGACCAGACCTGACCCGGAGATGGCCTTATGTGCCTTCAGACCATAGTCTAGAACCTATGGAACATGAATTATATTGGGGAAAATACAAATGTTAGAAGAAATATGCTTTGTAAAAATGTGCCTGTCTTTGGGGAGTCTGCTCAGATAGAAGGATGTGAAATGCTTAAGAACATAAGAAGAGCCTGCTGGATCAGGCCAGTGGCCCATCTAGTCCAGCATCCTGCTCTCAAAGTGGCCAACCACATGCTCTTGGGAAGCACACAAGCAGGACCTGCGTGCAAGAGCACTCTCCCTTCCTCTGGCTTCCGGCAAATGGTTTTCAGAGGCATGCCACTGACTGTGGTGGCAGAGCGCAGCCATCATGGCTAGTAGTCATTGATAGTAGGGTTGCCAGGTTCAGGGCCTGATCCTGATCCTGTATCTTTAGGAGAAGAGAAAGTCAGCCAAGTGCAGGTGTTCTTGCAACCCTGCAATGGGAAAAGCCACAAGGTGGAATTCTCCCTCCCCCCTGCATAACTTTTAAAGATACAGAAGACCTCTTGGTTGCCAGGCCCAGCCTCTTTAAAAGTTGTGCAGGGGGAAGGGACAATTCCACCTGGTGGTTTTTCCCATTACAGAGTTGCAAGAACACCTGCACTTGGCTCTTCTCCTAAAGATACAGGATCAGTCTCAGGCCCTGAACCTGGCAACCCTAACTGATAGCCTTATCCTCCAAGAATTTGTCTATAGGAACATAAGTTCTATCACACATGAAATCTTCCTTTCTTTTCTGTCCATCTGCCCTGTCTCTGCCTGCCACCTCCTTGTGTTTCACTCTGTCCCAACCCTCCTCATCAAGTGACACAGAATCCAAATGGCTTCTTCTCTGGCAGCCAGATTCCTTCTAGATCACAGAATGAAGCCACCACCAGGATCCAAGAGGCACTATAATCAGAAAGTGAAGAATTCACATCATTTTGCTCATATAATGATTGCTATGTTTTGATTCCCTCCCCTCCCCTGCTCCTTTCCAGGAATGTTGTCAAGCCTAAATTGTAGCTGTAATATGCTTTCCTATTGATTTTCATTTCTATTTCCAAAAGTAACATACATTTTAATGTACTGTTGTGCTTCCAGAGCAACTTGATGTAACTTTGATAGCATGGTGTGCTTGTAACCAAATTAAGTCTCTTCTCCAACTCCAGTTCCCCTGGCATTGCAACGTTTTTTTCTTGAGATCCTTATTTTTCTTGTACATCCAAGCAAAGAGACAATTCAGTAAGACTTAGGCTGCTTTTACACTGCCTTTATTAGTTACTCTGATAATTTCTTACCTGCTGAATTCAGATTGGACATTAGAAGGAACTTCTTGACAGTAAGGGCAGTTCGGCAACGGAACCGACTGCGTAGGGAGGTGGTGGGATCCCCTTCGCTGGATGTCTTCAAGCAGAGGCTGGACAGCTATCTGCGGGAGATGCTCTAGCTGTGGATTTCCTGCTATGAGCAGGGGGTTGGACTCGATGGCCTACAAGGCCCCTTCCAACTCTATGATTCTATGATTCTATGAATTGTGCATTATATTTGATCTTTCACATGACATACAAGCTAACTCCAGAATTCTAGTGGAATGTAGTGCAAGCTGATGAAAATTGTACCGGTATTCTGGCATAGGTGCAGATAGCAGCAGCATTTCCCACACACACCCCTATGTTGATACAACTAAAATAATTTTAAAAGACAGATCCTAAAGGGAAAGGGCTTGCATGGCGATGGGATGAGATCTTAGACCTCCTGCACAGTGGGGAACAGTGTGCATGTGTATAATGGGTGAGGGATGGAAACAAGCAGTGTGAAAGACAGTTGCGTGAAATGCTGGTATATCAGCTGAAAAAACTGCTCTTCCTTAACGCAACAGGTACTTCAGTGTGAAAGGGATTTTAGAAATCGGGACAGAAGTGCTGCCTTTTTATTATTGGTTTGTTTGTTTATTATTTGATTTATATCCTGCCCTTCCTCCCAGCGGGAGCCCAGGGCATCAAACAAAAGCACTAAATACACTTTAAAACAGACCTTAAAATACATTAAAACAAAACAACTTTAAAAACATTTTTTTAAAAGCTTTAAAGACATCTTGAAAAAAAGGGTTAAAATATCTTGGTTTTTAAAAAAAATGTTTTTAAAAAATTAAAAAGCAATTCCAACACAGATTCTTACCTTTTGCTCCTCCCTGAAAAACAGGGAATCCCAGATGTTGCTATGCTAGACAAGCAAAAATGAAAAAAATGCAAGAAACTTTGAATTTTTTTAGAGTGATAGATGGGCCTGAGCTGAATGTGTACACTTTAGGAGGAACAGGTAAAAAGGGGGGAAAAGCCTCCCTCTTCCCCCCTCTTTTCATGATTTCTCAACATGGTTTGCTTATAAGTTTATATTTCAATTCTCTTCTCTCTTTCCTCATCACCCTCATTGGCTTCCTTTGCTTGCTGTGACATCATCACATAGGCAAATCTGATTGGCTACATAGTATAGCGCTGTCATCAAGTTCACTGTATGAGATCACCCGTGGGAGTAATCTAGGAAGAATTATTCTGCGATATGATTCTATGATACGATATGATACGATTCTATGAGAGGCAGGAAGGGGTGGAGCCTCCAGCTCTTATGTAAGCTCCCAGCCAGAGCTGCTTCACTGCTGAAGCAACAGCACTCACCACAACTGCAGACACCAGGCTTCGTGACTTGGGGAAACAGAGACAGTAGGGCTGGGGGGAAGATTCAATTCTGTTTGCATTTAAAAGTGAATCTACCTAATTCCAGAGCTTGGAAAAGTTACATTTTTGAACTACAACTCCCATCAGCCCCTAGTGCTGGCTGGGGCTGATGGGAGTTGTAGTTCAAAAAAGTAACTTTTCCAAGCTCTGAGAATCATAGCAGTGTAGCATTGGATCACAGAATCGTAGAGTCACGCTCTGATCTGAGCAGGTGTTTCCATGCATTTCCCCATCCCTCTGCGTAGGGATGGGATCCATTGGCCGGTGCTGGTTTGAAAGTATTCCATCAAAGTTACAGGCGGATATCAGTTTGAGTTCATTATTTGTCTGCCAGCCACTGCTTTTACTGATTTGTTTTTGTCCCTTGCAAAAAATACTGACAGTAATATCAATATTTTATGAGGAATATTGATACTTTTAAAGGAAATATTGATATAATTATCACTCTTAATATTGATTTTTTAAAAAATTAAAAAATCCACTTTCGAAAATAGCCATGGAAAATTGTTACATAAAAATCCGATCTGCAATGATAGAGAATAAGCAAATTAATAGAAAATTTGATACCAAATCAGAATTGAGCGGAATTTAAGCACATCCCTACTCCAGAGTAGCCTCACGTGCAGGTAGACGCGCACTTGAATTTCTGCCTAGTTCACCATCTCCTCCGCTCCTGTGGTCCTAGGGGAGAGGCTAGCCACGAACCCAGGCAGCTGATGTGACGATCTCCAAACCTGCTGCAGCGATATCCAGACTGGCAATGCGGAGATCTGGGGGAGGGTCCTGCTCACTTTGCTCCTCATCTGAACAGGCCCCAGTTTCAAGGTTTCAGCAGAGCTGAGCCCTTACACTCTGACAGCCCAGCCCAGGTGCCCCTGACTCCTCACATCACTGGAGTAGATGGAGCACTTGGCTTGGTCACTGCACTCCTGCAGGGCCACCCTTAAAGTGGCCAGAGGCATTCCTGTTTCTCTTCTAGGCATCCAGAGTAGGTTCAGTCTCCTTACCTGCCTGTTCCAGAATCTGACTGCCAGCCTCTCAGGCCTTTTAGACCCTCACCTGCTGCACTGGGAGTGGACCCCCAGCCAACCCTAAAATTCCGCTGTTTGCCTCTGAGCTTGACTGAAGCCTGACACAAAGCTTTCCACACACGTGCTTTTGCTTGCATGCACAAAATATCATGAGGTTTGTAGTCTCACATCTACACATAAACACTCTGCCTTGCCCAGGCATTTCTCACTTTTGGTCACAGTGAGTCATGGGTTTTATCGTTCACCCTTGGCCACTCTTGTGCATGTCTATATTTTGCCATTGCACCTGATGCCCTGAGATTTGGCGTTTGCTGCTATGATTGTTGAAATGCCTATATTTTAATTTGACTTGAAGCCCTTCTGTGTGCTTTGTGTGTGCATGAGAATTTCACTAGCAATTCCAGTGCATGAACTCACCCAGGGCCAGATTGGATCTGTGGGCAGCTGAGCCACATCTGAAGCTGGAGGGTGTATTCTCCAACTCAGGGTCCCTGAGGGCAGTGGCTAGAACTGAACGTTGGAGCCTAAAATGCAGCAGGCAGAAAGTATTACTCTGTTGAGCAGGCAAGGGAGAAGGTCGTTCACCTGGTATTACATGAGGCTTGCACGGTCTATAAACTCCAGTCTGCCTGGCAACTGATTATGTCATACACTCGTGTTCCTTTCTGTGCCTGACAAGGGCTCTCTGAACACACCAGTGCCCTTTGTGGCACCTTCCTTCCCCCACCCCAATGACCCACTTGCTCTCCTTCTGCCTCCAGGGCCCAGCTGTACCACTGAGCAAAAGTAAACGGGCACATGAGTGAGCAGGCAGTGGCTGCTGATGTTCTTACTACTCCCACTTCTTGCTAGCCCCGAGGGTCAGAATGGTGCCCATGACAAGACTCCAGAGTGCTGTGGCGGTCAGCAGTGAGCCCTGAAAGATGCACTCCATGACTAGATTCCATTCTTACAGTGCTCAGGCCCTTGAGATTAGGAGTGAAAAGATCTGTCAGTTTCAGTTATCTCAGTTGCTCATTTTTCCAATTTTAAATTCAGTTCTCCAAATTTCTGCAGCAATTTGTGTGTGTTTTTTTAAAAAAAAATCCTCATGAAAATTCTTCAGCATTTTAGTGAGAATTTCTCCTAATAAATACATTTTTGTATGCAGTTTTGACTAATTCACACATCTTTCACACACAATTTATCCTAACAATGCATTTCTGCATATGATTTTCACCAGTAAATTCATTTTGTGCACACTTTTCTCGAATATGCATTTTTGTAAATATTGCTTGGTTATGGAACTGAATTGCAAAATTTGGATAAGTGCACATTTCCAAGGACGGCTGTGTTTCAATTCTTGTATTGTTTTGGAAAGTGCAAATTTAATAAATTTGGCTTTAAATGCGAACCAAATCGAATTCCTTCCCCATCCCTACTTGATACTAACTTAACAGTTTACCAGCACCTACCAATAAGCATTCCTGCAGAGACTTGGAAACATGGGAAGCTGCCTTGTATCGAGTCAGACCATGGGCCCATCTAGCTCAGTATTGTCTACTCTGACTGGCAGCGGCTCTCTGGAGTTGCAGGCGAGAGACATTCTCACCCCCGTGAGGAGACGTCGAGAACGGCAAAGTGTGCAAAGCAGATGATCTTGCCACTGAGCGATGGCCTTTCCCCACCCACACTGACAGCCCTTTCAAAACAGCTGCGTCAAAATGAACAATTGCCACCCCACTCCAAGAGGAACTTCTGGGCAAGCATCCCAGTGACTTCAAGTTGACAGGATGCATCGCATTTGGACAGTTCTGTGGCCTTTTCTCCCCCCTTTCCTGGCACCTGGTTGCCAGGTGCAGTTCTGTGTCTGATTAGCTCTAGTTTTTGGTCTATGGCCATGGGAGAGCATCATGGTCTCTTGATCCGACACGTGTTACCAATTCTCGGCTCCCTTCAAATAGCTGCCAAACTGGGCTCATCCCATTTGGGAAAAGATTAGGGGTTAGTGGATTGCAGTTCATTAGTTGCATTGTATAGCTGGTTGACCTCTGAAGGCCACCTAGTTAAAATAAATCTTTGTGGGAAACAAAGGGGGAGGCTCCATCACACATACAAGAGGAAGCTTGTCAGCAAATCATTGCAGGCTTCAGTTTGACTTATATAACCAGGGGCCAGTTCACATATGCTGGGACATAAATTGATTATCACTTGATGACATCACTCAATGGGAAACGGCTGCAGCTCAGCGGTACAGCACCAGCCATGCATGCAGATGGTCCTGGGTTCAATCCCTGGCATCTCCAGCTAAAGTTGGAAAAAGACTCTTGTCTGAAACCCTAGAGCAGGAGTGGGGAAGCTTTGGCCCATCAGGTGCTGCTGAACTACAATTCCCATCAGCCCTAGCAAGCATAGTCAATGGCCAGGGATGATTGGAGGTGTAGTTCAGCAATATCTGGAGGGCCAAAAGGTCACCAGCCCTGTCCAAGAGAGCCAGCTGACAATATTGAGCTAGTTAAGCCAATGGTCTGATGGTATAAGAGTTCCTCTGTTCTTAATGGCTTGCAGGGGAACATGCAAACTATTAAACAGGAAAGCATTGTGTTTGAGGCAATGTCAGGGGATGATGTAGTCTGAAGATACCTCACCCTATGGAAATTCGCTCTTTTTGGCTTAGACCAGGGATGGAGCCCCAGTGGCCCTCCAGATGTAGTTGGACTCCAGTTCCCATCAGCCCCAATCAGCCTGGCCAACGGTAAGGGAGGTTTCCTATCCCTGGGTCAGGCAGTAGCAGATATGGCTGTTCTTGAGAGCCGGAAGCTTGTTTTTTTTAAAAAAAAATCCGAGAATCTCATAATCCTCTGGATTAATTCTGTATTTGAAATCTTAATCTGAATGCAACAACAATGAGCTCTGCCACTCTTCTCGTTAGCTCTTTCAAGAATGAATGATTGGAATCGGCTCAATGGGTGAGAAATGACTTTAGAAAGTCTTACATTGCCACATGAAAATTTAGCATGTCTAAAAACACTCTGGAGAAGGAGGCTCTGTTAGCAAAAGTTGGCAGAGCAACAGCTGTGAATTTCCATTCTTGTGGGGAATGAGGCCTGCTGCTACCATCCAGGCATCTGGGGTTGTTATGATGGAAGAATGTTGGCTATTTTTCATTCTAATCCTCCACCATCCACCCAAAATCCTTCAGTGATCAAACCCACATTTGTTGTTTTGGATGCAACTTAATTCCTGCCCTTGAAACCTTTATTGTGGTCAAGCTAGTAGTGAGTTGTGTTGTACAGAAAACTTCCGGCTTCCTTTTGTGATCTTAGAGGGCTGGAGGTAGCCAATAAGGTGGGCCAAGTTCAGCATGCTTTTCTTTGTCTCAGTTGGTTTCACCGCTAAACACTGAACCTCAGGGGCGTCACTACTGGGGTGCGGAGGGTGCGGCCTGCACCCGGGTGTCACCATGAGGGGGGTGACACCCAGAGCCGCCCCACCCTGTGCTGTTGCCTGGCAAGGCTGCTCCAGCTCCTCCTCAGAGGCAGGCGGGCGAGACCGGGAGCAGCGTCGGCAGGGTGAGGGAGGCGCGCCGGCGTTCCCAGGCCTTCTCTGGCTGGGTGCCCCTCCGGCACACGCCCTCCCAGGGGCATGGACGGGGTGCCTGGCCTCAAGTGCACGCGTACGTGCACGCGCACGCAAGCCCAACCACCTCGTCCATGCCCCTGGGAGGGCGCGCACCGGAGGTCTGCACCCCCCGCACTCCCGCTAGTGACGCCGCTAGTGGTGAGGGAGGCCCTGAATGTTTGTGTCGCTTGTGAGCAATGATCTCCTCTAGTGCTGAAAAATTATGTCTCTCCACCTGACTCCACCCTGACCATTCTCCATCAACTAATGAGAAAAGAAATTGCATTCTAAAATAATCAAAGGGGAAATAAAATTTTGGTGAAATACTCATGGGTGAGGTGCAGGTTTATTGTTGTTGGTCTTACATTACTTTTGAGGTGGCTGAGGGCTAGGGTCGCCAGGTCCATGGCCTGAGACTGCTCCTGTATCTTTAGGGGAAGAGAAAATCAGCCAAGTGCAGGTGTTCTTGCAACCCTGTAATGGGAAAAAACACAAGGTGGAATTCTCCCTCCTCCCTCCACAACTTTTAAAGATGCAGAAGACCTCTGGGAGGCCGGGCCTGGCAATCAAGAGGTCTTCTGTATCTTTCAGAGTTGTGCAGGGGGAAGGGAGAATTGCACCTTGTGGCTTTTCCCGTTACAGAGTTGCAAGGACACCTGCACTTGGCTGACTTTCTCTTCTCCTAAAGATACAGGATCAGTCTCAGGCCCTGAACCAGGCAACCCCACTGAGGACTGTGTATGTGTGTCTTTTTAAAAGTGAAGTCTTTTTACTTTCAAAGAAATCAGTCTGGAGAGGTTTGGTAAAAAGAAGTTTAATGAAATCAGCAAGTGAACTGATTTGAGGGCCTTGGCAGACACCCTTCCCAGCTTCCCACACTTCAAAGTATGGAAAAAAAGATGGCTGCCTCCATAGGCACATGAGGGCAGCCATCTTTTTCTCTGTACAATTAACCAGGAAGTAGTGGTGGCAGGTCAGAATGTACTACCGCTTCCGGGGGCCTTCTACATTTCATTGAGTGTGGTTCTAGCCACTCTGAGCAGAAATGTTTTTTTAAAAAAATAAAGAAAAGATCCAGAAAGTCCTTAGACTACATCATAAAACAAAGGAAAGCAACGCAAAAGAAACAATAGAGAACAAAAAACCAAGCAGGACCAGTCATGGTCAGAAAGGTCGTTCTGAGTTTTTCTGTTCGTTTATCTAACAAAACTTCATTCCAGACCAGTTTATACAATATTCAGAGTCTCTCACGATCAAAGTAAAAGAGATACAATTATTTTGACTTGGTATGATTTTGTGCAATACACGAACCAGGAAGAATATGATCAAGTTCCTTTAAACTTGATGGATATGGTTTCTTTAAGTGGGTCTTTCTTCCTCTGTTTTCTGCTTGATCCCATACCCAAAAAGAAAAGAATAAGCAGATAAAATAAATAGTATACTGAAAATGAAAATATAAATGATACATGTATTGTAAATGAAAATATCCTGGCTTTAAAAATTGAATTCTGTAAATGCACTGTCACACAAACCAATATGAGTTTATTCTGAATTATTTTTGAGCATTTAAGTTTGTTAATGTTTATATATGTTTGGATGATCTTTGTTTATGTTTAATAATGGTGTACAATTAATAAAGAATGATAAAAGAAAAGGTCACTCTGTAGACACATGATATAAACCTCATGGCTATATTCTGATCCGAGCATGATCCCTTGGATGTGGATGGGGAAGATCCTTTCCAAATTGTGGAGTGGACTGAAATCCTCCCCCATCCTATCTCTGCTTATTCCCAGGTAATTGCAGCCTTGGCTTTCTTGGGAAGAAGGGATGGGAGGGTTCATGCTGCAGCTGAGGGGATTAGTATCAGTGAAAAGCAAGCAGAACTTCAATAGAGGCACTATTTTTCAAGTTATTTTTGTAGAAGGGGGACATAGAATCAAATAATAATTTTAACCCAATTACATTATTATTAATAAAATATCCCATGCAATCGAAAAATCCCGTTAGTTGTCTCAGTGGTTTTGCCATTGCGACAGGATATTGGAAAGTGGGAGCAGGTTTCGCTTTCTGTTTTTACTGGGCAATTAGGAAAAATGAGGACTGCATACTTCTCCTTACACTTTAACCTGTAAAAATAAAATAAAATAGTAACAATAAAAACAAAAACGAAAGCCAATCAGCTTTCCACAGCCCCCCCTCCCCAGAGGCCCAAAGCAGGGAGTGAGCTGGCACAATGATGAGTGAAGTGAGTTTAAAGTGTGAAACTGCACATCCCCAGGGTGTTTCTGTTTATACCAAGGTTGCCAACATGTTTTTTGTTTGTGTCCTGCTGAGAGTCACGAAGCTGCACATGCTCAGAGGATGTTTTTTATAGTCCACAAAAGCTTGTGCTAGAATAAGTTTGCTAGTCTTTCAGATACCACAACACTTATTTCGTGGTACCTTAGTTCACACGTTCCTTTCTGGAGGAATAGGAGCCTTATTTGGAGAATTGCATCAGGGTCTCCAACCACCTTAATCCGGGCTTGTCTTTTTAGGTCTCATCATTTTCCCATCTGTAAAATGGGAATGTGAAATAATCTTTTTTCCTTTTTGTATCATGGCCTCTCATACAGGCTTGCTCCTTATTCTGCCTGTTCCCTAACACATCTGATACAATGTGCTCCTAATTTCCCATAATGTAATTAGGAATGGAGGAGAACTTCAATTCAGTTTGCGTTTAAAGCTGAATTTATGAAATCCACACTCTCCGAAACAATATGAAACACAGCCATCCTTTAAATTCTTATCTGAATTTTGATATGCAGTTCTCCAACCAACCAGTGTTCACAAAAATGCATATATTAGGAGAAATTGCTTGCAAAAAATGCGTACATCAGTCAAAACTGTATACAAAAATGTGTTCTTTAAAGAGAAAGCCACACTGAAATACTGAAGGATTTTCATGAGGATTTTTTTTTTATTAAGAAATCTGCAAATTGCTGCACAAATGTGGAGAACTGAATTTAAGACTGGAAAAATAAGAAATGGAGATAACCTAAACAGACAAATCCTCACGTCCCTAAATGTAACTAATAAAACCATTGCCACCATCACCTCGGGGGAGAGCACTTCACATGTTTCTCCTATGCTTTTTCTGTTGCAGTAAATATGGGGATAAATTACCTTCCCGCAAAAGGGCATTTCAATGCTGACTTGGGCTGGGCTGGGCTGGGCCTCAAAACAATTTTTTGCAAAGATCAGCCTCCTGATGGCAAGAGTGAAATTAGATTTGTGAAACTTCATTCTGGACTCTCTCTCCTCCACACATGCACGCACGCACACACAGTTACCCTTTTTTTAAAAAAAAAATAGATCCAACTTTCTTCTTGTTTTTCAGGCATCTGTTGTCAGTTTGAATTAGAGTTACAAAAGGCACGGATGGGGGGAAAAGAGAAAGATAAAGGCTGGATTTCTGCAGGAGGATTTCTCAGAGCTTAAGATTGTCAGAGGCACATTATTTACTGGGTAAATTTATGGGCCTTCAGAGAGCAAGCGAGCCAGGATTTTGCAGTTCAGTTTACCAGCCCAAAGGTTTCCATCCCCAAACCCTGTCAAGCCAAAAAAGATGTAATAAAGTACTAACAACTCACTTTAAGCCATCCGTGTCAAAGCGGGGTTGATCCGACACCAGCTCCGGCCTCTGTTTCATGCCACTGGGTGACGTAGCCTGTGAAGAAATAGAGGAGTTTCCACTTCTTTACTCAAGAGTAGCCAAAATGCTCTATTTTAATGCCAGACATTTCAAGTGAGCATTTTTAAGAACATGAAAAGTGCAAAACAGCTGGGGACTGAACAGCCGCCCATCCTTTAAGATCAATATCGTGTCTCTGGCAGTTCCCAGATCTTGACATTTCAGGAAATTTTAAACAGGAGTGGGGAACCTCTGGCCCGGTGGTCAACCTCAGCTCTCCAACTCTCTCTGTCTGGCTTTTGGGGCTCTCCCCAGGCTACCTCCCTCACCAGGCCTGCTTTGCACCCTCCTTGATATCTTTTTGCCGGGCTGGAATTGGAATACATTCTTAAACTCTGTTATGTTATGTTACTATGGTTGCCTGGTTCAGGGCCTGAGACTGATCCTGTATCTTTAGGAGAAGAGAAAGTCAACCAAGTGCAGGTGTTCTTGCAAGACTGTAATGGGAAAAACCACAAGGTAGAATTCTCCCTTCCCCCAGAACAACTTTGAAAGATACAGAAGACCTCTTGGTTGCCAGGCCCAGCCTCCAAGAGGTCTTCTGTATCTTTAAAAGTTGTGCAGCGGGAAGGGAGGATTCCACCTTGTGGTTTTTCCCATTACAGGGTTGCAAGAACCCCTGCACTTGGCTGACCTTCTCTTCTCCTACAGATACAGGATCAGTCTCTGGCCATGGACCTGGCAACCCTATAAGTTACAGTTTATTTCTAGGCCGCTTTTGGGGCAAAAAGCCACCAAGGCGGCTTACACACAAATACAAAACACAAATACAAAACAAAAATAAAAACAATACAATTTCCAAAATTTCAAACTTAACAAAATTGTAGCATTTCTAAAAAGCAGCAACAGCTAACCAAAACAGGGTTGCCAGCACTACAAAGTGAATCAGACACCATTGTGGTCAAGAACGCAAGCGTCCTCCTCCTAGGGGGACCTGGGAAAGTGGGTGCTTCCTTCTCCCACGTATCACCAAGTCTGGTTGTGGATCGTGTCCACTAGCTTCTTCCCACTCCACAGAGCTAGCTGGGGCTGCCGACTTTCTTTTGTTCAGGCCCGAATCTCAAGGTGGCACGTGAGAGGACTTGGCTGTCTCAAAAGGAAGTGGAGAGAAGACTGTGACGCCCTTCCCTGGCTCTCCCTGTCAGGTTCCTACCTGCTCGTGGCTACTGCCTTTCACTAGGCACCACCAGGGACTCCACCAGTCCGGACTGTCCTTTTTTATGGTTTCTCTCTCCGCTCTAGCACAGATCTCAATAGATCCCCCTGCTAGGCAGCACCACCAGTCACATTCTACAACCAATGTTCCCAGAGACCTTGCCTGAGTCTCTCTATCCGGTTACATTCGTGACTGCGTGCCTATGCTGTTCCCAACCCCCTTGTATCAATGCAGATAACTCATAACTCGGGGTTGCTCTGGTTATCTTCTCCTCTTCACCGCTGCCACCATTTGTTACTGTTTCCCTTCAGCCTTGGTTATTACCTTACCCTCCCTTCTGGTCTGTGAAACCCCAGCCAAGGATCAGGCCTTCGGTAAACCAAAATAGTATTTATTAAATAACATTAATAACAAGATAACTTTGATAATGATCTACAAGCTTATGGTTCCATCTATTACTGTGATATTTGACTTATTACTAATCCGAACTCCACCTCCCTCTTTCTCCACACTCTCCTGACATACTCCAACTCACACCCACCTCCAAACTCCACCAAAACAACCCACTCACGTCCACCCAGATTCAACGGAACGGAAAGTGATAGACTCATCTATCCGTAATTATGCAGAGTCAGATCAACAGTCCGTCTACCTGAGTATTGCCTTCTGTCCTGACTGACAGTGAACCTCCCAGGGGCTCAGGCAGCTTCCCATGGTTCACAGGTGTCAGGCCAAATTGCATGATCTGCTTCGCCTCTTTGTTTTTTAAGGGAAGGGCTGTAGCTCAGTGGTAGAGATATGCTTGGCATGAAGAAGGTCCCGAGTTCAACTCACAGCATCTTCAGGTAAGGCTTGGAAAGACCCCTGATAAAATCCTGGAGAGCCCCTCCCAGGCAGCATTGACAGTGCTGAGTGCCAGTCCAGACAGACCAATGACCTGACTCAATAGGCTTGCGCACGTGTTATGCTGAACACAGGTACACATGTTTGTGTGAAAGAGTGTACACTTGTTTCGCTCAGCCATCATGTATGCAGGTGCACAGACTGTACTCTCACTGGATATTAGATGTGAATAACTGCTAAGCTATTTGTGTACACACGTACACCGATTGTATACTCATGTAATGTAATGTGTGAACACTTGTAGTGTAAGACAACTTTGTATGTTCCTAAGCAGCGTAACAGGATCATCAATCAAGTGCTATTTATGCATATACAATGGCATACTTTCAGGGCCAGTGCCAAGCATGCCGGGCACCAGCCTGTCCTGGGGCCCCAGCACATGCATGCACGCACACAAACCCCACCTACTTACCTTCCCTTGATTAATGCTGCCTGTGCTATTCGTGCATGCCTGCCATCAACCAAGATGGCGGGTAAGGCTTCCCTAAGAGGCTGATGCCTCCGCCACCATCTTGGTTGATGGCACGCATGCATGCTACGCATGCACATCCCTGCCATCAACCAAGATGGCGGCAGGTGCATTAGCCTCTTAGAGAAACCTTGGCCACCATCTTGGTTGATGGCAGGCTTGTTCCTGCAGTGCAACCATCATTTACATCAAGGGAGAGGTAGGTGGGGCATGCAGGCAGGCATCGTGGGCCTGCGCAGCAATAGGGGGTGCCTGGGAGCTCCCTCTCATGATCCACGGCAGAGTCGGGAACTGATGCTGACATAGATTGCAAAAGGGAGTGCTACCCACTCACTCTAAGAAGGGGCCCTTCAGGGCCCCCTTGGGACCCAGGGGCCCTTGGCCAGGGCCTGACCTGACCGCCCTTTGGCACCGGCTCTGCACACTTTTCCCAAGGGAATAAAAAACACAGAGATTAGCATCTGAAAGGGGCCTGGGAGGATGATAGAGATCCCTTGGTAGGCCAAGAATGACTGGATGTGCATGGTCTGCTTAATGCAACTTGCTAGCTCTGATATAAACACACTGTAAGCAATTACAGTACACTTCAACACCACGAACTGTTAATTAGGTGTTCATTCCCTGGGAATGAAAATGGTGCACTATGTTCTTCAGCTCCTGTCCTTTGTAGGAAAAGTTTTTAATCAGTGCACATTTGTAAATGGCCAATCTCAGTGAGGTGATGATTGATGACCATTTCCAGAGCATTAAGGGCTGTTGACTCCCTGCTCACTCCAAATCTTGTTGTACAACTGTCAGGGAAATGAAAAGTAGAACACGTTCCTCTCTGGACTTGAGCTGATGTCCCACATGTAGAAATCTGTTTTATTCATGCACACATAAATGCATGTAAATTAGCCGTGGTGGCCCTTTTGTCTGTGTCGTGTGTCTTCGTTGTGGCACCTGTTTCTGAACAAGTTGTCCATCTCTCCTTAAACACATTTGTCGCTGAGTTTTTAGTCTCTGTGAGCAGCTGTCTGTCTTAGGACTTTGCCACACAGAAAACAGAATGGAAATGTGCCAGTTTCTGTTGTTGTAAGGCCGTGCAATTTTTCAAGTTACACACAATGTGTTCATCAAGTTATGTTTCCTAAAGATCTGATTTTTCTGAAGGATGGGACCATGCATTCATCACAGTGTAAATGAAAACCTGAATGAAATGGGCACATCTATCAAAGCAATTCAAATCTGACAGATAGCAATGGGAATAATTTTGGAAGGCTTGGTGAAAGGGGAATGTCTTTAGCAGGCACTGAAAAGACAATAGAGAAGATGCCTGTCTGGTATGCAGTGGGAGGGAGTTCCAAAGAGTAAATGCCGCCACACTAAAGGCCTGATTCTGACATTATGCAGGATGGACTGTGGCAAATATTGCCACTTCTAACCAACTGGATCCAGAGATGATGGAGGATTCAGAGCTAATATTCATATTAATAATTCCCCTCAACCAAATGGGGCACAATTAAACCTAATACACAGGGAATAGACATCCCTTTGTCTATTCATGATGGGCCTACCATCATGACATCTGATAGAAACCAAAAGACTTTTGGTGCCACACTAAAATTCTCCAGTCATAAAACCATAAACTTCAAGCTTATCTCAAAGACATAAAATCTCGGCATGACTACCATCAGTTAGGAGCCATAAAATCACACTGATAATAGGCCATGAATTACCTATATCATAAATTGTTATGTGGTTCTACTTAGTCGGCAATTGTTTATATAAACATTGAAAAACATTCATGAACTGACAATTTCTTAGCATGTTCAGATGCATACCAGATAGCTTCCCGTGTCTAAGAGATTTAAAATGTTATTCTGTAGCTGAAATTTATTGTATTTCTGTCATGTATTGAGGAATGTACCATCTAGTTATATTTTAGAACAATTTTTCTCTGACAATTGCAATAAGCAGCAATTAAGCTAGGAATGTTTAATAAATTTGTGATCTTCAAAAGAAAATGTAGTATAAATATTCCTGCATTTTAGTATCAAACTAGTCTTCTCCTTACTAATGCTTGTGTCCTCAGACAGTCTTGTAAGATCCAGGTAATTTAGCAAGGTTTATGCATCAAATAGGTTGCAGCAATGTGTTATATCTATGCTATATATCAGAATTTTAGATCTGTTATGCTTTGATACGTAATGCCTTAACCTGCTGTTATTTTGATTTTATGCTGGTTATTTCCTGTGTGTGAATACGAGGAATGGGGAGTTTACTGTACCCTTGGACTTGGCAAATTCTTCATGGAAAGCTAAGGTGTAGCTTAACTCCCAGGCTCACAGCCTGCTACCTAGATAGCATGCTTAGACCTCTACTCTGAACAGAGCAAATCTGTCACCGGACAACCTGATAAGATGGTATCTGCCCTCTCCTGCAGAACACAGTGATCGATTGGGTATATAGGGGATGAGGTGATCTTTTGGGTATTCCTGGTCCCAAGCCGTGTAGGGCTTTGTACACCACTACCAGCACCTTGGAGCTAGCTTGGTAGCTAATATATGTATTTTTATCCACACTTTAACCCAGTAAATGCATTTTTGCAGACACTACTTGGCTGGAAAACTGCATTGCAAAATTTGGATAGAGTAAATTTTGAAGCATGGTTGTGTTTTGGTTCACATTTTGTTTGGAAAGTGCAGATTGGGTAGCTTCGCCTTTAAATGTGAACTGAATAAAATTTCTCCTCCACCCTTACATACACACAAACTTTTAAAACCCTATGATACCCAAACAGATGACATCTGAGACATGACAATTTTCATGCACAGCTAATATATAGCAACTATAGCAACCTTCCTTTTTCAACAAGCCTTTTAAGTAGAGACCTTATCCCAGTCTGCCTCTGTGTTGGAATTGCTTTTTAATATGTCTTTAAAGCTTTTCTTTTTAAAAGATGTTTTTAAAGCTTTTTTTTTAAAAATTAAAATATGTTTTAATTTAATATGTTTTTAAGGTTGTTTTGTTGTAATATATTTTGAAGTCTGTTTTTAGATGTTTTAGAATGTTTTTAGTGCTTTTGTTTGCTTGCCCTGGGCTCCTGCTGAGAGGAAGGGAGGATATTTTATTATTTATTTATTTTAAAAGATTTCTATCCCGCCCTTCTACCCTATAATGGGGCACTCAGGGCAGCTTCATGGTAAGAGGTATTCAGAGGTGGTTACCACTGTCTTCCTCTCAGCCCATGGCGCCTGGTCTTCCCAGGCAGTCTCCCATCCAAATACTAACCAGACCAGACCCTGCTTAGCTTCCAAGATCAGATGAGATCAGGTGTGTACAGGTTAGTGTGGCCCTAGTCTTTGAAATACGATTTGCATTCTGTTTAATGAATTTCAGAGGCTCTCCTGGAGTGCCCTGGAGTGCCCACCTCCTATGGCTTTTCAGAAGGCCCTGAATACCCCTTTTGCTGGATCTCCCTGCCTATTAATATTTAGCCCGCACTTTTGCTGTGCTGTGTTTCATGTCTGCTTTTTTTTTTTTTTAGTTAAGCATACCCAGAAGGTAATCTTATTATTTTGTGTAAGCTGCTTAGAGATTTTTGTTGATTAAGCAGTATATAAATATTGTTTAAGTAAATAAATGTTTCAGTTTTGCCCTTATGAATGTTGTTCTTTCTGGTTCTATTAATTTGTTGGGGGGGGGCATGTTGCTGAGTCATAGTTTTAAGTTTAAAAATGTTATATTATTGTTCTTTTCATCTTTTTGATTGTGTCATTTTGGATGGGCATTTGCCCAAAAAGCCAGCCTAAAATATTTTAAATAAAAATAGAAAAAATATATATTAGTGAACCTTTTTAAAAAATAAAACAAAATCTGTATTTGCTGTTTAGATGCACATTCACAGTGCCCTGCTTTTTTTTTTTTTTTTGGCTTGGAACAGGGACAAGCAAGAGGGCTCACCCCCATTTATGTCACATACTCACAGAAGGTGTGTAATCTCTGTTCACAGCTTTGGATGAGCACATTGAGGCAAGGGGTGTGGGATCAGTGGGCATGTCCCTCTCGCTCCTCCCTATTCATGGATATGTCATGGGAACAGGACACTTGTTCTATGCAGTCACTTCTCTTTATGGCAGACTTTGAATTACTTTTCCAACTTATCTTCTTGTACCCCCACATTCCTCAATGTTGTGCATATGCAGAGATACTCAGCTGAGTGTGTGCCAGTGTGTGTGTATTTCCCTAAGTGGCAGGCTTTTACCCTGCATTTAAATCACTGAGAAGACTTAGTAAAATAAGAAAAGCTACTTTATTTATAGAAATACACAGTAGATAGGAATGTCATACCTAGTTCTAACTAACTAAGTTGGAGGTGCAATGCCCAGACGTGGGTATTGCCCTCATGGTTCAGGAGAGACATCAAAGACAAAGATGTCTCCTCTCTCCTCGGGCGGTCGAAGAAGAAGGCAAAGGAAGGAGGGGCAGGTCAGCTTCCCTGAGCATATCAGTTTACAATGGAAGGAAGTGAGCTAGAGAAGAGCACAGGTAAAGGTAGGCAAGCCTAGCCAGCTGGAGGACCCTAATTCTGTCTTCCTTCTGGAACACAAACAAAAGAACCCAGACAGGAGTTGCTCTTGCTCCCCTTCCAACACACAGCCTCCTTTTATTTTTATCATTCCAAAAAATGAGAATGCAAAACTGTGGAAAATAAGCATAGGGACCTAGGAACTGTAGTGGAGTGGCAAATTCAGAAGTGCAGGGTCCCTTCGTGATAGTCATAGCCACGCCCCCTCACAGCCACCCCCCTTCTATCATTAAACAACCTTCTAAGATTATAGGACAATCTGGCCAGGCTTGAGTACCACTTTCTACTTCTCTATCATTTTCACCATTCGACGGTCCTTTCTTGCTGTCAGAGGTATTGCTTGAATTACTGAATTCAGTGTCTACACATTTATCTCCTGCTGCTACCAAACTGCTTGATGATGTAGATGGGATGGTATTATCAGGATTCACCACCTCTTCTTCGCAATTACAGAATTCTCACTGTCCATAACTTGGCCTGGCTTTTTGAAGTAGGAACTAATAGAAACTCCTTTCACTCTGATTGGCTCTGATCATGTAGCAAATTGGATTAAGTCAAAATGCTCTGTAGTAAATCAGATTTGGCTATGTGATGACATTACTGAGGGCAAATGAAGCTGATTGGGATGGAAGGCGATGCTTCCTGGATCAACCACAGGATTGATCCCAGCCCATCAGGGACACCATGTTGGATAACCAATTAGACACAGTGACATCACTGAGAGCAAACAAAACCCATTCAGAAAGAATTAACCTTATTTTGTATAGCAAACACTTTGGCTTCATTTCAATGCAATCACCAGAAAATTGCTAACAAAATGTTGATGAAAATCACCCTCTTTCTCTCAGCCCTCATTATAATGAAGATTTACATGTGGGTCCCTTCTTCCTCCAATCCTGGGTCACTTTAGTGGCACAAATTCCTTAGGCTGTGTTGGAAGTTGGGCTTAGGGCCTAGGGTTTTAAACTTAGTTTTAATTTTCTTTTAAAACGGTTTTTAGTGGTTGAAAGTAAGAAGAGGCGCTCAGGTTGAGTGTCAGCCTGGGTCGTTTGGGAGGGAAAGTTTCTCCATCTCAGCCTTTAAGCTTCTTTCTCTTATTAGCTTCTTGTAGTTTCAAAGTATTCAAAGAGGAGGCAAATATTTGTGCAAAACACCCATAAATATGGATAGGGAAATGGGGGGAGGGGGGATGAAGACTTTCCCAGTCTTTAATCCCCTAAAGAGAGAGTTGAAGAATGTTCAGAAGCCCATAATCTGTGCTAACTGGTGTCAAATTCACACTCTAGTGGGTGCTAATAGGACTGATGTGTCCCAAGAACTTGACCCTCTTCCCAAAGACACCACTTTTGGAAGGAGACAAATGAAGCAGATCCTTGGGTGTTCTGAGAATTCTAAGCTTCTGATTTTATAGATTCTTGTGTTTTCTTTCCTTCCTTTCCCCTTTTGGGCAAGAACGATCAACAAACGTTGAAATGTGAACCTCGGGGCAAACGAGTATGTCAGATCAGAGAAAACCCATTTCCCTTTGACTGGGGCTGAGTATGTGAGACATACTTATCCAATGAAGAGAGGGCCTTTCATTCATATTTTCTGAATTTCATTTATAAATGCCTGTGGTTGCATGTGGCGTATTTCCACTGTCTCTTTCCCAAGAATCAGGGGGATAGTTGCTATTAAATAGCTTGGCTCCAGCTGTGATTCCACAGCTTTGTAATCCTTTGCGTGAGTCCCATAAGAAGTCCCTGACTACCTACTCTCTTCTCTCTTCCCCTGCCAACGGTTAGGAGAACTCTGTCACCTGGAGAAGATGAGCAAAGTTACTAAGAGTTGGCATTTCCGGCTCCCATTCAGCTGACATTTCCCACCCCCCAGCATCTCCATCCGCAAGGGAATCACGTGGCCTTCCTTATGAAAGCCGTAGAAACCAGAGATTCCTTCGAAAGGACATTGCTGGCGCAAACATCTGGAGAAACCCCAGTAAATGTCACATTATTAATGGCAAGCAGAAGAAAGAATTTTGGATTGCACAAAAAAAAGGTGGGGGGGAGTTGACATTATTTTTAAGGCAAGCTTAAGGGTCCAGTATTGCAGCTCTTCCTGATTTATGCAGCTGTTCCTTCTTCCGTCTGGGTTTTGCGGAAGATTTTACACCACAACAGAGACTGCAGGATTAGGCCAAACGTTACTGACATCCATTTATGGAATTGTTCTATAAATGTTCTATATATTGTTCTATATATGTTCAAAACTGGTAGTTAAATAACTTGAACATTACTGACTACTTTATAAATGTTCTAAATTGTAACTTGCCCTGGCTTCTTAGGCGGGTAAGCCAAATAGCCAAAGATATCGTTACAGGATTTGGGGGACGGGGTTGGTTTGAGTCTCATCTTGGGGGTCTCCTCCAAATCTTTGGTTTTATATCTGTAAGATGGGATTCTGCAGAAGAAGGTCAAACCAGTCTCTTTGTTAAGTGAATGGACCTAGCCAAGTCTGTTACGTATCTCTTTGCATAACTAAAGAGTTAGCCGAGTACAGGTGTTTTGCCATAGAAGGGGCAGTCCTCCCTCCCTCCCTCTTGTCTTCAGCAGTGGCTAGTGGGGCTACACTGGTGGAGCTGTGTGGTTCTTCTGGCTTCCCAAGGCCACTTGTCGCTGCCAGTTACCAAGAGGGGGAGGGGCAAGGGAGGGAGATGCTCAGCACAGCACGGGAGCAGTGTTGGGAACAGTGTCAGGAGCTCTGCTTCTGCTTCTGCACCATACTGAGCTCCTCGCTGTCTTCTCCCCCCCCCCGCCAATAACCACGGGCCAACATGCGGCATCGGGAAGCCAAGAGACCAACGCAGCCCCATTCGCACAACCGTGGCACCTGCTACAGTTTATCTTTTGAATGGGAGACAAAGGCTTAATTTGCTGTCTGTGCTGAATCCAAAGTTATGCCTTTGGGGACCCCTGCCCCCTTAGAATCCTAAAGTGGGAGCAAGGTCTGATGGTGTGCTGCTAATGCTGTGAGCCCTCCCATCTTACGCTCACCCTGCATATATGGCTTGATTTATGGCGTTTCTGTTCCTTGCCACAGGGTTAACTGGCGTTCTTAACACATAACCAGTGCGACTGATGGGTATTTTGTGATGTTGCTATTTTATGTTGATTTATTGTTTTTACTGTTCTCTTATTATTTATTTATTTTATTTATTGAATTTTTATACCGCCCCACTAGCATAGCTCTCTGGGCGGTGTACAACAAATATAATAAATACAATAGAATCACAAAGAACAATACAAAAATAAATGCAAATCCATAATCTAAAACCAGTTAAAACATATTTAAGAAAAGCTAAAATGCCTGATAAAATAGGAAGGTTTTAACTTGGCACCGAAAGGATAGCAATGTCGGCGCCAAGCGCACTTCTTCGGAAAAACTGTTCCACAGTTCGGGGGCCACCACTGAGAAGGCCCTAGTTCTTGTTACCACCCTCCGAGCTTCTCTATGAGTCGGAACTCGGAGGAGGGCCTTCGATGTTGAGCGTAGTGTACGAGCAGGTTCATATCGGGAGAGGCGTTCGAAAAGGTATTGTGGTCCCGCACCGTATAAGGCTTTATAGGTTAAAACCAACACTTTGAATCTGGCCCGGAAGCATATAGGTAGCCAGTGCAAGCGGGCCAGAACATGTGTTATGTGTTCAGACTGCCTGGTCCTCGTTATTAGTCTGGCCGCCGCATTTTGCACCAGCTGTAGCTTCCGAACCGTCTTCAAAGGCACCCCTACGTAGAGCGCATTGCAGTAGTCCAATCGAGCGGTTACCAGAGCATGAACAACTGAGATGAGATTATACATTTCCTTGGTATCAATATGTTGTTCCCTGTTTTGGGACCCTTTGGGCCAAAAAGCAACATATATATGAACCTTCACATAAATGAAATCATACATCACAAAGACACCACCGCCTTTAGTAACCTCCCTTCCAAGGAAACCAAACCTGTGCTATTTGCCGGCACTCCTGGAGTGTCTTGCCTCTCGAAGATTGGGGTAGGTGTAACAAATATGAATAAATGAAGCATATATGAGTTGGGTTCAGATTCAGACAGCATCCCCTTTATTACCACCATTGTACCATACCTTTTGCTGAGCAGGAGGCTGTAATCTAGTGGAATGACACAGCTTCTAAAAAATGGACTACTGCATCAATATATTCTACAGCTAAAATGCTCTGGAAATTCCGTTGAGACTGAGCTGGCAGACTTATAGTCCTAACTTCCCTGTGAGGGCAAGCTGAAGATTTGAGGTCTTTTGGATTCAGTTGTACCCGTGCTTGTAAGGGAAGAAACCGGATTCAGTTCAGTTCAGTTTATTTATGCATTGCAGACAAATGTGTATATTAGGAGAAATTTGAACAATAATGCTAATTATTTTTCATGAGAATTGTGTGTGTGTGTGTGTGTGTGTGTGTGTGTGTGTGTGTGTGTGTGTGTGTGTGTGTGTGTGTGTGTGTGTGTGTGTGTGTGTGTGTGTGTGTGTGTGTGTGTGTGATAAGCTGATATAGAAATGTCGAGACTGGAGAAATCTGAGAGAAATCAAAATTGGCAGATTCGCCCGTCCCTACTTGGGGAGTAAATCTCATTGAACTCAATAGCTCTAATTTCTGCACAGACCTGTGCCGGATTTCATTGCTACTTAGAAAAAAGATACAACTTTAGGGGGAACATGGGAGAGGGGAATAAACTATGAAAGATGTGGTGGGAGGGAATTTCTCTCTCTCATAATATTAAATCATAAAAGTCAGGGTCAGTCTGTCAAGACGAGTGGCAGTGGGTTTCGTATTGACAAAAGAAAGTGTTTCTTCACAGAGCAGGCAGACTGCATTAGCTCAGATGGTGTTGGAAAAGGATTAGATGCATTATGGATGATGGGTCTGTGCACAGCTATTGTTGTAAACCACCCAGAGAGCTTCGGCTATGGGGTGGTATACAAATGTAATAAATAATAATAATAAAATAATATTGTGGAACTTCCTCATGCAAAAGCAGTCTATCTTCTGAATTCCAGATGCTGGGGGCACACAACAGGAGAGGGACTGTGGGAAGGAGGCTTCCATGGGGGCTCTGGGCCCCTTCCCTAGTCTTTTTGCTTTCATTTTTTAAAGAGAGAGTAAGTCTCAAGCCTTTTTAGTTGTGACAGAATAAGGACAAATGTGTAGAAAATATTCTGGCTAATCGTTCCCTAAGAAGTCTACTAGCTCTTGCCTTTTAGTATTCTAGCCAATGAGCTCAAAGGCACTGGCATGACTGAGAACTGCCGGGAATATTTTGCATTGCAGAAACGTAAATGTTACTTGCTAACATTTAGAACCATTGAGTAATCTTAAATATATTGACTACCTGTATTAAGGTTCTGGGTATTCTCACCCACTGCCACAATGGACCCTTAGACCCACACCCCCTCCTTGCCAGAAAATTGCTGGGCCCAGGAAATCTGACCCACTGCTCTTAGAAACAGTATGCTGGAGTTCCGGGATCTAATTCAAGAAGTGGACTCTTATTAGACGTCTCTAGGAAAGGAAGAGAAATCCATTCAGTTGAACCTACCTAATTTATACTTTATATATTTATATATATTACTTAAATAATAGTTAAATCTACACTGGCAAGCTAATAAAAGCATGGGAATAATATATGAAAATTTTTCATTTCCTAAATAGGGGTGGGAGAGGTATTCAATGAGTTCACATTTAAAGCTGAATTTATCCAATTTGCACTTTTCAAATCAATATGAGAACCAAAACACAGCCGTCCTTTGAAATTCACACATCCATTTTGAGATGCAGTTCTCCAACCAAGCAATGTTTAGAAAAACGCATATATTAGGGGAAAGTGTGCATAAAAATGAATGAATGAATTAGTAAAAACGCATTATATTAGGAGAAATAGCTAGTTAAAAAGGCATACAAAAATGTGTTTGTTAGGAGAAATTCACACTAAAATTCTAAAGAGTTTCCATAGGACTTTTAAAAAAAAAAACACCAGCAAATTTTAGCAGAAATGTGGAGAACTGAATTTAAGATTGGAAAAGTGAAAAACAGATAGAGCTGGAATGGACAGATCCTTTCATCTCTATTCATAAATAAGATTGCAAAAATTTAGCTGACAAAGCTTTTCCTAAACCAATTTAAACTAACTCAAATCATTAAAATATCAGTGGCAAAAAAGAAGAAGTCATGATCAAAGCATTACAATTTAAATTTAAACCCGTTCTGTTCAAAGTATATCCGAGCAGCAGCATTAAAAACACACACAGAAGAAGAAACGAGCGCGCATCTGCTGGAACCTTTGCAACTTGGAACCTTTGCAGCTGGAGTTGGCCAGTAGCTTCTCCTGTCAGGCCAGGTGGAAATAATAACCACAAAGGGAGGCAGGAACCAGGTTCTGCAGGCCTTCCAAGAGGAAACTGTCACGGACCCTCAGTCCAGACCAGAGCTTGGAAAAGTTACTTTTTTGAACTACAGCTCCCATCAGCCCAATCCAGTGGCCATGCTGGCTGGGGCTGATGGGAGTTGTAGTTCAAAAAAGTAACTTTCCCAAGCTCTGGTCCAGACATAGGGCACATTCTGGATCCGAGCTTCACAGCTCCCTTTTCCTGGGCATAAAAGTGGTCACTTAAGCATGCTTTTTTTTAAAAAAAAAAAGGTAAAACAAAAGAAAGCCATGTTAATCCTCGGCCGGTTTATTTTTATTTATTTATTTATTTATGGATATATTAGTTGCCCATCTGGCTGGTTACCCAGCCACTCTGGGCGACGTACAAAACAGAATAATACATTAGACGTTAAACATACCATAAGCATTAATATATTAAAACATACAGTAAAAGTTTCAACCCATCCCAAAAGCCTGCCTGAAGAGCTCTCGTGTTAATATACCAAGCCCTGAGCAACTTGGGTCCAGGATACCTTAAAGGAGTGGACGGCCTGATCCTTCATATCCCAGCAGGATCACTGAGATCATCTGGGGGAGCTGTTAGTTGTCCCCCATCAGCACCCATGTTGAAGAGGCCTGACTGGTCCGGCGTTTGTTGTCGCTGGTCCCGTGTTGTGGAATGCTTTTCCAGCAGAGATTCTGTAAGCGTTCTTGCTATTGGTTTTCAGGCATCTCTTGGAGACCTTTTGATGCTGACAGGCCTATGCGACTGTTTAAACCAGGCATGGGGACCCGTTGGCCTTCCCACATATTGCTCAACTACAGGTATCACCATCCTTAGCCACTGGCCATACTTGCTGGGGCTGATGGGAACTATACTTCTGCAACATCTGGAGGGCCGAAGGTTCGCCACACCTAGTTTAAACTTTCTTGATTGGCTAGTCATTTTAATGACTGTTTTTATGGTTTTTTATGTTGTATCATTGTACACCACCTTGATATTTTATATGAGATGGCAGTATATAAGTGTTCTGATAAAGAAAATAAAATTTAAAAAATCTAAGTAACATGTAGTGTAGCCCTTAGAAGTCTCCAGCAGAAAGAGACTATTTGGGGTACCACAGTCCTAGGAAGATATTGGAAAGTTAGCAAGGATTTTTCCAAAGAGTTATGGGCCTGATTAAAGATCTAGAAGAAAAATTGCAGAAGGGGAAGGTGAAAGAACAAGACCTCTAAGACTCAAGAACAGAAGATTAAAGGGAAAGGTGTTCAGGAGTGGAAACTATTTTTAAATTCTTAGGTGACAAAATCTATTTGCGAGCCAGCATCATATTTGTAGGTATCTATGGCCTTCCTCCACATGCTGTTCTCAGATTGTGAGAAGGAGTATTGAAGAAGAATACAGGACAAGAAGCTGCAAATATACAGTTTCCATTAGCTGAGATGCTAGGGGAAAACCTTTCCTTAATGTCGTAGAAGGTGGAGAAACCTGAGATTCTCGGCTTCCACTGAGTGTTGAAGGCTAAAGAGCAACATTTGAAATCTGATCATGACATATTCTGAAGGAAAAAAACGAAGGAGGAAAGCACAAAGAAGCTGAAAATACATAATGCCACTAGGTATGATCCTGCTGCAAATCACCTCCCCCAGCAACCTTTCTCCCCATAAGGGGAAATTCAGTTCAGTTCATATTTATTGGTAAACCTACCCAATCCGTGCTTTCTGAAACAATATGCAAACAGAAACACAGCTATCGTTCAAAATCTGCACTTCTCTGAATTTTGCAGTGCAGTTCTCTAGCCAAGTAAGGTGTACAAAAATACATACATAATAGGGTTGGCTGTGCATCAGATGCATGTATTAGTGGAAGTGGTGGAAAATGCATTATATATTAAGGAAAACTGCTTTGCAAAAATGTGTATATTAGGCAAAATTGCAGACAAACCATATTACAACCTTTCCCAACCAGTGTGCCTCCAGATGTTGTTGGACTACAATTCCCATCTTTCCTGACCATTGGCAATGCTGGCTGAGGCTGATGGGAGTTGTAGTCCAACAACATCTGGAGGCACACTGGTTGGGAAAGGCTGCCATATTAGGTGAAATTTCCCCTGAAATTCTGCCGAATTTTCATAAGGAATTTTCCCCCTCCAAAATTCACAAACTGATGTGGTAATGTGGAGAACTGAACTTAAGAATGGAAAAATGCGAATCTGAGAGAAATCGAAATTGACAGATTTGAATGGGTTGATTTCAGCTAGGAAAAATAACCTGCTGTGAAAGGGTTAACCACCCCCCCCCGCTGCTACTTCAATCAATTTTGGAGTTCCCAACTCTGCAGCAGCATGAAAGTAAACAAGAAATGATGAGAGAGGTCACATGTATCCTGTGCAAGATCCAGTTGGGTCCTCAACTGTTATGATTTGTAAGTCTGCATGTCACAGTAATCAAAGCTGACCCAGAATTCATATTTGAGGCTCATCATCTCAGAGTAAGAATGTTAGTAAGAGTGTAAGTGGCAGAGACCCAAGGAGAGCTGGCTAAGCCAAGCTGTTTGAGGATACTTGTTTAGACAAGGGCCAGGGTCCAAAGCATCTGCCCAAGGGGGCTTGAAGCAGTTAGTTAGCAAACTGCAGACACACACACCCCAGCCACGTTGCCACATGGCAAACCAATTCTGAAACTGTAGGAAGTCTCAAAAGCAATGTTTGAATGATATGGGGATGGTCAGCTGTTCAAATCATCCCACTGGGCATACTCAACCTCCTCAGTTAGCTATGGGGCAGAAATTTGATTCAGTCCACACGTAAAGCTGAATGTATCAAATTCACACTTTCTGAAACCGTATGAGAACCTTCAAAATTTGCACTTATCCGAATTTTGTGATGCAGTTGTCCAACCTAGCAATGTTTACAAAAATCCATATATTAGAGGCAAGTGTGCATAAAATGAATATCTTAGTTAAAATAGCATACAAAAATGCATTAGGGAAAATGCTTATAAAATGTGTACATTATAGTCAAAACTGCATAGAAAACGTGTTTATTAGGAGAAATGCTGAAGAATTTTCCTAAGGATTTTTTTAAAATACGCACATTGCTGCAGAAATGTTAAGAACTGAATTTAAGATTGGAAAAATTAGAAACGCAGAGAACCAAAATGGTCAGATATTTCCATCCCTACCTTCAGCACACTTAAAGCTGCACTCTAAGCCAAAATTGGTAACTATTTACTTATACATTTCTTAATTATCTATATTGTATTGCCTTGTGGCAGTGAAGTCTCTGGCAATGATTGGCTGAGCTGGTGTGATGGCATAGAGTGCTCATGAACATTCCAACTGCTGTTGGGAAGTTTGCAGTCCACCTGCTGTGAGGGAAGCTTGGCTGGGATGTCAACTTCATAGGTTTTTGTTTAGAATTTAGTTGAAATATAGATTTCGGAAATGTCAGTTGTAGTTCAGGGCAGATTCTAGAATTCACTAACTAACTAGATACAGACACAGAAGCTGGAATGCTGATTGAGAGAGAGACAAGAGAGAATAAATTAAAGTGCTGAACTCTGCTGCAATCTTTATTTCAGCATGCTCCTGTTAATTTAACTGGGAAAGTTTTTATCATAATTTTTAATGAATATTTTATACCATTATGTAAACTGTGTAGAGGTAAGTTTAAGTACTATATAAATCTTTCTAAATAAATACATAAATAAACGTTGATGCTAACATTCTTAATTTCAAAGATTTCCAAATATGAACAAGGGAAGAAGCTGGAATATCATGTTTGTCATCCTTCATGCCCAGGAGGATAGTGTTGCTGTTCTTTAGCCTTTGGGGATTTTAAACATGTTGTTTCACTATTTTAAAATGTATTCCAAGGTCCCTCCCCCTGCTCTGAAGTATTACTGAACTTGTATTCTTCCAGATATAGATAATGTGAATAATCAGAAAATCTGTTAAAAGATACCCTTAATTATACTAGGATTAGCTGTTTTGTCAGCCAAGGGGAGGGAAAAGGATTTCTGTTTTTAATCTTTTTTAAAAAGTTTCTTCTTATTTTCTGAGTTTTGTCATTTCTCCCCCTTAAAATCTTTTTGGATTTTTCTTTCCTGGATATGGAGAATGCTCATTTTTGCCAAAAATGTGTGGAAAATGCAACAAGGAGTGCTGCAGTTAATGACAAGACAGTAAATACAGAAGAGATCTGCTGTTGTTTTGCTCACTGGAGCGGGGGGGGAGAATCTCCCATTATGCACAGATAATGTTTGAAAAGAAACATCTCAGGTCAGTAGCTATCAAATGAAAATTTATTAGTTGCTGTAATAAGCAGTGGCTACAAAACTCAAGGACAGAATTCTTTTGATTCTCTCTCTCTCTCTAGATTTTGGCTGCTCTTACCCCCTGCTAAGAGACAGCGAGTTTGTCATATGGAATGCGGTCGAGTAAATTGAAGTGATTAAATTTCCCCTTTCTGAAATAAAGTCTTGAGGAGAGACCAGCGTTTGTGTCTGACTAATCCAGAAAGTCTGTCAGAGATTTTACAGGGGGCCACGGCAACTCGGGGGCAAGGGTGAACGAGCGGCTCATCGGCAGGGACACGGTTAATTCCCTGACTCCACCCCAATAATTTGGAAGGCTTTACATTGAACCTGATTTCCTAGTCATGGCAGGAGTTCAGCTTGAGCAATGCAATGCAGACCAGCACTTCCCAGCAGAGGTTAAGCCTGGCCCTTTCCTAAGTGGCAAACTTTGCTCAGCTTATTTCTTTGACGTGGGATCTTCCTGCGCTGCTCATGAAACAGGTGAGGAGGGGCACTTCCACTTATAAGAGCGCCCAGGATCTGCCACTGATGCTTCTTCAACACCATGGTTCTGCTGACGGACCACTGAACACCTACCCTCTCCTTTGATGCCTGCTCGATGACACCAGAGAGCCTGCGTTTTGTGACCAGCTCATGCCAAAATCCCACTCCTGGGAGATGTGGTGAACATTGCTTTTTTCTTCTTCTTCCCCACCCTTCATTTTTTTTTGCAAGAGCTGTTTTCTCTACTTTGCTCAGTCTGCATTTGGCAGGAGAAACGTCAGCCTCTTGAATGATCTGATTCTTTCCTCGCGCCAATTTATTCCTGGCCAGATGCAGTGGATACTGCTCTTGTTGCTGTTATTTGTGAACTCCATGGAAGTGCTCGCCCAAGCCAGAAGGAAGAAACGAGGTATGGGTCGCGGTCGTTCGGTCGTTTTGCCTTGATTAGCTGCGAAGACTCCAGACTGATTCACGCGACTGCTTTTGAGGGGGTGATGCCAACCCAAGTTGAGTCCGAGTTGTATTGGTCTTGTGAATGCTGTGATGGGGGTCCACATTTTACTATTCATTCTGCTTGAGCTCAGGCCGCCCCAGGAAGATTTTCCAGGACATGATAAGCTTTGCCCGGGATACGTGTTCAAGCTCGGGTTGGGCACATGGCTGTGGGTAAGACCCAGCTTGGGCCTGAATTCGGGACTTGGATACAAATCTTCATATGGATTCAAAAAACAGACAGATAGCCCCTTTTCTGCCTACAATTACTGTCCCCTTGTCTTGAGCCTGGGGAGCTCTGGATAGGATAACCCCAAATGAATCCAGGCAGGAAGTGATGGGGACAAGAGGCCAGAGCCAAATGCTTTATTAAAGAGGACTGAAGGTCTTATGATAGAGGCACTATTGACCATGACCCATGGTGCACAACCTCATTCATCCTCAGCCCTTCCTTTTTGTCCTACCTTTGTCTCCAATCAAACAGGTTGTGCAGGTTGGCTGACACTCCCCAAACCTGAAGAACCTGTTAGCGGGACTGTTAGAGGGATTGGTGTGCACTATCATCTCTTACCAGCCAAGGATAGCTGATGGGAGCAACAGGAGCAATCCCCCCCCCTTGTTCAATTTCCAGACCCACCTAAAAAAATCCTGGCTCCTGAACCCAAATCTAAATTTTGTCCGTTGTCAGCCATGCATAACTGTAGCTGAAGCAAACCAATTATGTCTGGGCAAAAGTCCTGTAAAAGTTCATCATTTAGGACACACATATGTGTGCAAATATAGAATCATAGAATAGTGGAGTTGGAAGGGGCCTATAAGGCCATCAAGTCCACCCCCCGGCTCAATGCAGGAATCCAAATCAAAGCATTCCCAACAGATGGCTGTTCAGCTGCCTCTTGAATGCCTCCAGTGTCAGAGAGCCCACTACCTCTCTAGGTAATTGATTCCATTGTCTTATGGCTCTAACAGTTAGGAAGTTTTTCCTGATGTCCAGGACACCTCTCCCCAAATATTTGTGTGCATTTGTGTGCATGTACACATGTGGACATAATCAGATATGACACTGATTGGTAGCAAGATGTAAATGGCAATGTGGGGTGAACATGTGGCTGAAAATGGTGTAGAAAATGGTAACTAAAATAGTTGGGGAGTTGGAAACAATTATGAGAGGTTAAATCATGTGTGGCTTTTTAGTTCAGAAAATATGGCAATTAAACAGGGCAGGGATATGATCAAGGTTCATAAAATGATGCATGCTGTTAAGAAAGCAGACAGACAATTTACTTTCTGTTTTGGAATGTTACGCTCTTATGGTCACTTGCTAAATGGAAATGATTGGCAGGTGGTTTGGGACAGGCCATAGGAAGGACTTGTTTGTACAAACACATAATGAGCGTATGGAATTCACCGCCACAAGATGTGGTGATGGCTAGCAACTTAGCTGGGTTTTAGAAAGAGGATTGGCTCCATTTATGAAGGACACATCTATCCAGGGTTGTTGAGTATGCCACTGAAGATCAGCTGAGGAGGGAGCAGTGATTGCAAAAGAGGGCAACTGCCTTCCAGTTCTGTTTGTGAGCATCTTACAGGACTCTGACCGGCCACCATCGAAAAGAAGGGAGAACCTTATGCTTAAAGTAACATTTTCCCACTGGTTTACTCTGTAGATGCCACGAGGAAAGATATATTGTTAATGATGAAGGGTTCATATTTCTGCCACGGTAGTTTTATGTTCAATCGGAGGTAGTCCTGGAAAACAGAGCAAATGGTTGTTAGGGATGGAAAGATCTGTCAATATCAGTTCTCTCAGTTTCTCACTTTCCTAATATTAAATTCAGTCCTCTACATTTCTGCAGCAATTTGCGATTAAAAAAAATATCCTCATGAAAATTCTCCACCATTTTAGTTCAAATTTCTCCAAATAAACACATTTTTGTAGGCAGTTTTGAGAAAGGTACACATTTTTGCAAGCCATTTCTCATTTCATGCCTTTTTGCATATTATTGTCACTCATATATTCATTTTTATGCACATTTCCCCCTAATATTTGCATTTTTGTAAATACTGTTTAGTTGGTGAACTGCATCCCCAAATTCTAATAAATGCAAATTTTGAAGGATGGCTGTGTTTCAGTTCTCATATTCTTTTGGAAAGTGCAAATCTGATAAATTCTGTTTGAAATGCAAAATGAATTGAAATTCTCACCCATCCCTAACTAGTGTTAAAGGGATATTGTGAATCCTTTGGGATAAGTATTGCTCTTTCCCTGGTAGGGATGGGCAAATCTGTCCATTTTGGTTTCACTCATTTTCTAAAAAAAAAGTTCAGTTCTCCACATTTCCATATCAGTTTGAGATTTTTTTTTTTAAAAAATCCTCATGTAAATTCTTCAGCATGTTAGTGTGAATTTCTCTTACCATACATGCTTGTGCCCAATATGCCCAATATTTTGCCCAATACTCACTTTTTCCCACAGCAATTTCCCTGAAAACTACAGATTTTTGTATGTTGTTTTTCCTATATTTGCATTTCCATGCACACTTTATCTGGGTATATGCATTTTTGTACACATGACTTGGCTGGAACGGCATTGCAAATTTCAGAGATGTGCAGGTCTCAAAGGCTAGCTGTGTTTTGGTTTTTGTCTTGTTTCAGAAAGTGTGAATTAGGCAGATTCACTGTTAAATGCAAAGTGAATTGAATTTCTCCACCATCCCTATTCCCTGGACAGAAAGACTGGATAGGGCATCGGTATTGGGCACTACTCATATCCACACTCACTTACACACTGCAAAATAGCACAGGAGCACAAAGTAGCACCTAAAGGGAAGGGATGCAATGCCAGGTGGTGATAGGGTTATACTGGGACCAATGGCTCAATGAAACAGATGCAAAAATATTTTTTTAAAAATAGTACCAGACATAATTACTAGAGAGAGAGAGAGAGAGAGAGAGAGAGAGAGTGCAAAGACATCCATCAAATGAAGTTGGGACTTGGAGATACAATCTTCTAGAGTGGCAGGTTGACAGGGATGTTATTGTAACCAACCAGGCTGGTTTTCTATTGGGTCTTACTCAGAGTAGACCTATTAAAATAAATGGCTTTACATTAAATCAGTTGATCTCAATGGGTGTACTCTGACTTAGTCACACTAGTTGCGTACAGCAAAGCATTTCCATTGGCCACACCTGGAAAGGCAATGGATAGATCTGCTGATCAACTGCAACATTTGTTGGAAGTTGAATTTTTTAAAAAGCACTTGAGCTGATCCAACCAGTTTTTAGAATAAAAAGGGACATGGTTTGACTAGCATTGTGTGCCCCCGTTTTTTAGTAAAGAGAGGTGAAGATGCACGGGAACCGACAGAGCAGCAAGTGTGTCTCTACACTTAGTCTGATACACACCTGTGTGGATGGTGTTATTCCACTGTTGGGGTCAATTATTATTCTGAAACTTCCTGGTGTTTAATTTGCTTCTGTCAAGAAAGAACAATAAGAATTGGTGGCAAGTTGCACAAATTCATGGTTGAGCTGCAGAGGAGCAAAGATACAGAAGCTGAATGGACACTGAAAGATGAGCCAGGATGTGCCTTCAGAGGCAGTTTCTGTCAGCACCACAGAGGTCTGTCAGTATGAAATGAGATGCGTATTTGAATGCAGAATTGCATCTACAAGCAACACAGTCAATCAACATACACAGGAGAGACGGCGGATGTAGCAGTGTGCTTACGTTAGTGCAACCGGTGTCTTTTCAGAGAGAAAAAACAAGGACACATGCAAGGTTCAGGACAATAAAGATACCTTAGAGCAGCCTTTCCCAACTAGTGGGCCACCAGACGTTGTTGGACCACAACTCCCATCACCCTCAGCTAGCATTGCCAATGGTCAGGAAAGATGGGAATTGTGGTCCAACAACATCTGGTGGCCCACTAGTTGGGAAAGGCTGCCTTAGAGACTCCAAGGAGTTTTCATGGGTATCCAAGAGTGAGAAGCAACAAAGTGGAGGAGGACAGGTTGCTTATGGTGGGGAAGGCCCATAGCTCAGTGGCAGAGCGTCTGCCTTGCAACGCAAAAATCCCCCGGTTCAATCTCCAGCATTTCCAAACAGGGCTGGGAGACACTCCCTGCCTGAAACCCTGGAGAGCAACTGCCAGTCAGTGCAGATAATACTGAGCTAGATGGACTGATGGTCTGACTCGGTATAGGGCGGCTTCCTGTGTTCGATACGTCCCTGTCAGTTGCAGGAAATGTGCTATCAGCCTTCTGAATCCAAATGTGAGGCACTCACAGCTAGGGATGGAAAGATCTGTCAATTTCTCTCAGTTTGTCACTTTTCTAATGTTAAATTCAGTCAGAAAGGCCGGGGAAGGAACTGGCAATCCCACCCCATATACACGGTCTGCCTAGTAAACGTCGCAAGACGTCACCCTAAGAGTCGAAAATGACTCATACTGCAAGTACGGGGACACCTTCACCTTTTTACTTTTCTGCAGTAATCTGCAATTTGTTTTTTTTAAAAAAATTCCTCATGAAAATTCTCCACCATCTTAGTGCGAATTTCTCCAAATAAACACATTTTTGTAGGCAGTTTTGACAAAGGTACACATTTCTGCAAGCCTTCTCATCATATCATGCCTTTTTGCACGCTATTTTCATTAATATATTCATTTTTATGCGCCCTGTCCCCTAATATATGCATTTTTGCAAATACTGTTTAGTTGGCAAACTGCATCCCAGAATTCTAATAAATGCGAATTTCGAAGGATGGGTGTGTTTTGCTTCTCATATTGTTTCAGAAATTGGGAATTTGATAAATTCTGCTTGAAATGCAAAAATGGAAATGGACTGCCTTCAAGTCGATCCCGACTTATGGCTCCCCTATGAAGAGGGTTTTCATGGTAAGCGGTATTCAGAGGGGGTTCACCATTGCCTCCCTCTGAGGCTAGTCCTCCCCAGTTGGCTAGGGCCTACTCAGCTTGCCACAGCTGTACAAGCCAGCCCCTTCTTTGCCCGCAACTGCCAGTTGGGGGGCAACTGGGCTCCTTGGGACTCTGCAGTTTGCCCACGGCTGCACAGGTGGCAGGGCACGTAACCCCTGAGCCACTCACTGTAGGGTTGATCTTTAGCTGGCCCTTGACCCCCAGGAAACACGAGCGGCGATTTGAACTCACAGACTCTGGACTCCCAGCCAGGATCTCCTCCACACTGTGCGAACTGAATAGAAATTCTCACTCATCCCTACTCACAGCTCTTCCCCTGCTCCTGTCATCCACTCACTTACCTGCTCTAGCAATCAGGAGGCCAGCAGAATGGGAGTAGAGCAGACAATGGAGAGAAGCCGCAGCGGCCTAATCCCCTGATTCAGCAGCAGATTTTAAAGACTGAGGGGGGATCTCTAGCAACCTGGGATGCCCCCATTGATCACCTACTCAGCCGTTTGGACCCCTTTTATCTAGGGCATGAAGCGAGAGCATGGGTGCTCAATTAGCAGCACAGGTGCCTCAATCTGTGAGGCCATGGGCATTTGTGGTGTGCATAGCAGAGAGGAGAGCCTGCCTATGGCACAGAGCTGGGCTGCCATCAAGACCCACTCTCTCTACTGCTGTGGCGTCTCTTCCTAATGGCAAAATCACCTGAGGGGCCCAAGGAGATTCATGTGGACATAGGAGGAAGGGCCATGGCTAAGTGGCAGAGCATCTGTTTGCATGCAAAAAGCCCCAAGTTCAATGCCCAGTGGCATCTCCAGGTAGGACTGGGAATGTCCCCCGTTTGAGACATGAGAGCTGCTGCCAGCCAGTGCAGACAGTCCTGAGCTAAGATGGACCAACGGCCTGATTTCAGATATGGCAGCTTCCCCTGGTCCCATGAGTGTAGCGATCCCAACAGTGGCACCCTCTGATATTTGACATACATGGATTGTTGCACTCTTGCCAGAAACAATCTTTCCATTGTTTTGGTCAACCTGCCCACTTCTTTCCTCTCCATCGCCCACTTGTAATCACGTTGCTCTGATCCGTCAGACGGGTTCCCTTAAATGACCTTCTTTCAAAATCACAGAGGAAGAGATAGTTAAGCAGGATAAGTTAGGCCTGGTCATCTGACCTGTGTGTAATCGTACATCGGTCTGTGATGGTTAACATGGCTTTTGGAGAAGAGCAGGTGGAGGGAATGATAGCGGAGCCGGTTGTCCCTGGAAAAGTAAACAGATGAAAAACAAACGGATAGGGCAGAAGCAAACAATGCATTTAATATACTGGATGGATTTGATGGGTTTTATAAAAACCGGATGGATTTTATGCCGTCTCAAAGGTTTGAGCAATACTTGGCATTCGGTGGGTGGAAAAACCGTACAGCTCATTAAAGCCGCTTAGGCGCAGTCATGCACGCTGTCTTGGGCAGGGGAGGCTCTGGCTGGGCTGCTGGTGTGGCGAATACTGTCCAGAGCATCCTCATTGATCCGAATGGCAATCTTTGGGTCCAGGAGCAACATCTGCTTGCCACATCTCCTCCGCTTCCCAGCAAAAACAAGAGCAGCAAATAGCAAAGGTCCTCTGTTGCAAATTAATTCGTTCGAAAGGTAGTCTGCAGAAATATTGCAAAGGCTTCAAATTGCCTATTATGGGAAGATCCCCAAACAATTCAGGTTATTATTAACAATATAGCAGTTTTGAGGCATGGCTTTACAGGAGTGCATGGCTTATAATGTGAGGATAAATGCCCAAAGGGGAAAGGAATGACCCTGGATGTTGGTTGTAGCACACCTTTGCAACATGTGAATCCAGTAACCTGCACTCATTTTCTAATTCACGATGTCTGTTGTTCCCAGGGGCATTGCGAGGTGCTTAAAGGGTTCAGGTCACAGACCCACAGCACAAATTTGCATAAATATATGGAGTACCCCTGGGCTATGGATGGGGGAGAAATTCAGTCCAGGTCACATTTTACATGCAAACCTTTCTAAAGAGCAATTAGGAGAAATTGACACTAAGAATGCTGATGAAGCTTTGTGAGGACTTTTGAAATAAATAAATAGATCGCAAAACAACGTGGAACTATGGCAACCTGAACTTATGACTGGAATGATGAGAGAGAGAAACCAAAATTGACCAAAATTTATCCATCCTTACCCTGCGTAAATTAAGCTGAGAGGTAACGGGGATCATAGAATCATACAACAGTAGAGTTGGAAGGGGCCTATAAGGCCATCCAGTCCAACCCCCTGCTCAATGCAGGAATCCAAATCAAAGCATTCCCAACAGATGGCTGTCCAGCTGCCTCTTGAAGGCTTCCAGTGTCGGAGAGCCCACTACCTCTCTAGGTGATTGGTTCCATTGTCATATGGCCCTAACAGTTAGAAGGTTTTTCCTGATGTCTAGTCGAAATCTGGCTTCCTGCAACTTGAGCCCATTATTCCGTGTCCTGCACTCTGGGACGATTGAGAAGAGATCGTGGCCCTCCTCTATGTGACAACCTTTCATGTACTTGAAGAGTGCTATCATATCTCATGGTAAGGGCCATAGATCAGCTGTAGAGCACTTGCTTCGGATGCGGAAAATCCCAGGTTCAGCCTCCGGCATCTCCACCTAGGGCTGCCTTGAAAGCAAAGGTTTTTCAAAGGAAGTTTTTAAATGGGGAGGGGTGGTACAGGAGATCTGGGGGCTGGCATGAAAGACCTGGAGCTCTAGGTCCCTGGCTCACCCCTTCACAACACCTCTGGCTGTACCAATAATTGAACAACTGGCAAAGAAATAATGGCAACGGTGTTATGTGGCTTCAGGGCAATGCTGAGAGGCCAGGCGAGGCAGCACATGGTCTCAGTATGGGCCGCTGTGGCATGCCTTGGTGCACATTTCCCCCATATATATGCATTTTTGTAAACATTGGTTGGAGGACAGCATTGCAAAATTTCAATGTGCAAATTTTGAAGGGTGGCTGTGTTTCAGTTCTTATGTTGTTTCGCCAGTGTGGTGCAGTGGTTAAGGTGTCGGACTATGACCTGGAAGACCAGGGTTCGAATCCCCACACAGCCATGAAGCTCACTGGGTAACCTTGGGCCAGTCACTGCTTCACAGCCTCAGAGGGAGCAATGGGAACCCCCCTCTGAATACCGCTTACCATGAAAACCCTATGCATAGGGGTGCCATAAATCGGGATTGACTTGAAGGCAGTCCATTTCCATTTCGTTGTTTTGGAAAACACAGATTTGATAGATTTGGCTATAAATGCGAATTGAATTGAATTTCTCCCCCACCCTTCCTTCAGCTCTGGCTCTCAGCCTGCAAGATGGGATTTTCACCTGTAAAATCCTGGCTGGGTGAAGTGTTGAGGATGCAGACTTGCTGGTAGCAGATGATTGTTCTCCATTCCTAATTTCATTCCATCCATCCTCAAAGCAGCCCTTGAGGGCTGGTCCTTAATCTTACCGTTTCACAGATGAAGAGCTGAGGATGACAGGCTTGCCAAAAGCACTCAGCCTATTGCCAGTGACTTCTCTGGAATCTGAGCCTCAGTTTCCCCTACTGACGGAGGCCTTCACGGATCCTGTTCTGCACTTCAGGTGGGTGGGGTCAAGCACTGGATGCTGGAATCAGAGCAGGCTCCAGACGTTTAAGCCCCAAAATGCAGCCGTATGATCTGAGCGCCGACAACTCCAGACACAAATACTCTCAGTAAACCTGGGCTTTCTTGAATTCCTCCTGCTTCTTCATGAGGGATGAAAGAGGTGGCAGGCAGGCTGAGCTCTGGGATGGAGAGGAGGCTGTGGGTCAGACTCGGAGGCCTCTGGCTTGCCTCTGCTCTGCTCAGCTCCAGTTTCAAACCGGACTCGAGCTTAAGATGGCGACAGGTACACAGCTCGCTTATTCTTCTCCCAAACAATTGTTTTAACTGGATGAGAAAGGTCAGTAATTTTAGCCAGTCAGCTGCCTTTTGTCTATCAGACATTCCCTTATTTTCCCTCTTTTGGAATGTTTGCTTTCGGCAAGTCTCCTATTTTTGCAAGGTTGTAAATTAGCTATTCTTACTCACTGCACCTGGGGAGTGGCCTGCTCTGCGTTCCGTAGCAAACGGAAGCAAACAGAAGCTCTTACAAATGGTTTTAACAAGAAAGCAGTGTAAAGAACTAGAGGGGGATACTCAGTCAAATGAAGTCCTTCCATCTGACTCGCAGCAGAAAATTACCCAGTTCTTTTCACCTGTATCACTGGATACTTTCCATCCTACAGAGGAGCCGCAGTTGCCATCCTGCTCTCCCTCTTTGATTATAGACTGGTCTTTAGACCATGTAAATAATATCTACGAATTAAAAGGAGGCTCCTCCCCCCTATCTCTTGCAAGGGAACTTGCGCTCGCTGACCGTCAACTCTCTCCAGAATCATTGCAACCCGTTTTGGACCTGGCACAAGAGACTTCGCATTCTGCAGACACCGATGCAGAGCGTCCTGCCAGGTTCCTTTCCTCTGCAACCCCTTGCTTGGGTGCAAATGCTAATAACAACTCCTGGGCCGGATGGTCATTTTTTATTCTAGATGAGCTAGAGTGCATAAAAACCTTTCTTTCGGAGTGTAATGCCCTCTTGAATACCTTGGCGTCAGCTGCTAAGAAGTTACATCCCGGCACGGTGCCTTTAACAGATGTGGCAGACGCTCCCCCTTTAAAGAAGACGACGAAATCTAAGCTGAGGAGTTCTTCCCAGCCCTCTTTATTACGGGCAGCAAAGACTAAACAATATTCCTCCTTTAAGCGTCAGTGGACCACCCCTTTAAAGAAAGCAAAGAAAACAAAGAATGTTAAGAACTTTAAACTTCCTCCCTACAAGAGATTAAATTATAAACCGCTTTTTGCTCTGCTGAAATCTCCATCTAAAGAACCTCCTACTGTTCTCAGAGAGAAATACTCCCAAGCGAACTCTATGGAACCTGGGGTAGTTAAGGAGAAAGAACTTGCTGATTCTGTCATGAACACTCTAATTGCGAACGTGCCCACTCCACTCACTCCACTAATAGTGCGGGCCCCTTCTCTCATCGCAGATCCCCGCACTAACCCTAACCCTAACCCCTCCATACTCAGGTAGAGTGGCCTGTCCTGTATTCCTTCAGATTGAGGGCTGTGGAACTTGATCTGGATCCAGGACAAAATGGTCTCCTTAATCTCCCCAAGCCTTCCCGACATTACTCGCAACGTCTTCGTAAACTTCAGCTTTGGGAAATTCTGGAGCCCTTCTTTCCTGCTCAACTTTTTCCTTCTGACATCCTGCACATTGATTTCCTTCTTAACACTTACACAACTGTAAATGCCATCGCTACCTTTAAGAAGCCCGACACTGCAAAAATGGTTTATAATCTAAAGGAGCGTCTAGGAAACTCTGGCATTCTCATTCGAAGGTACTTTGTGAATGTGGCTCCTCCCCAGCCCCTCTACTCCCTATCCCCGACCCAAAAGGAGAGACCTATTTTGCCTAAGCTGGCGATCAGCTCGACTAATTCCCCTCCAATCAATTCTCTTTACATTAATCCACCAGTAGATCAAGCTCCCTCAAATGTTTTGTTTGAAGACTCACGGGAACCAGAAGACCTCCAGCTCTTAGAAATTTTTGAAGATCTACCAAGAGATGAACAGCTGGCTATAATTCACAGACTGGACCGCCTCAGATAGGACTTGTCAGCTTTGCAAATTAACAACCCTATTCCATCCCCACATGTTGGCGTACCACACGGTTCTGGCCAGGCTGTGAGGACTACAACCGCCTCTAAGCAAAATCTCCCCAATACCCCTTCTTGGACGGATATGCGTCACCTAGCCCAGGAGGAACTGGGATCTCCTGATAACCACACTTGCGCACCTAAGACCCCGCCTACTCATAATAGCCCATTATTCTCAAATGTTTGTATCCAGAGTTCAGAAACAGCCCAAATTTTTCCTTTGTCAGCCGCTAAGGAGTGACAAGCACGGATCGTTATGGAGGAGATCCCATCTGCTACTAAGCCTTCCTTAGACACCGTGACTCGCCTCCCGCTCTGCGCCACATTTATTTTCTGGAACATAGCTGGCTGGAACAACAAAACCTCCGATTTAGAACTCATTACATACCTTCAATCCTTTGATTTGATCTGTCTTCAAGAGACATGGCTACTTGAGGGTAACCCAATTTCAATTGAGGGCTTTAAATCCTGGGCTAAACCGGCGGTACGCACAGCCAGGACAGGCCGTGGCAGTGGTGGCCTTGCGACTTTTATTGCCATGTCTCTTGATGTTTGTGTCCATGAATTATCCTGCCCAGTCCCAGATTTCTGTCTAGCTCTACAAATAATTCCTTCTGCAGACTTTCCACCTTTTATTTGTATTAATGTTTACCTTCCCCCTTCGGGCCCCCTAGAAGCGACACTGTTGTGGCAGGAACTCGATAATTTTATCGACAATCTTACATGTACTTATCCCTCTTGTTTGATACTCATTGGTGGGGACTTTAACGCTAGAATGGGTGTAGGATATCCAAAAATTCTCGACAATTTGGAATTTGCTCCCACAAGATGCAGTAATGGCCACCAGCTTGGACGGCTTTAAAAGAAGATTAGACAAATTCATGGAGGACAGGGCTATCAATGGCTACTAGCCATGATGGCTGTGCTCTGCCACCCTAGTCAGAGGCAGCATGCTTCTGAAAACCAGTTGCCGGAAGCCTCAGGAGGGGAGAGTGTTCTTGCACTCGGGTCCTGCTTGCGGGCTTCCCCCAGGCACCTGGTTGGCCACTGTGAGAACAGGATGCTGGACTAGATGGGCCACTGGCCTGATCCAGCAGGCTCTTCTTATGTTCTTATGTTCTTATGTTCTTATGACAATCTAGACTTCCATTCTAGTGACATCGTGCTTTTGCCCCGAGTTTCCCGGGATAGGCTGGTAAATAAAAACGGCTTAGCTTTGTTCAGAACCTTGATTAAATCCCAACTTCTTTGCGTCAATGGTACCCACCTGGACTCCTCCAGAGGTTTCTACACGTTCATCTCTGCTAAGGGAGCCAGTGTTGTGGATTATGTCCTAGGGTCCCCTTCATTAACCTGCTATGTAAGAGAGTTTTCCGTGGGTGACAGATCTGATAGTGATCACCTTCCCTTAATTTTATCTTTTCACGGCCCCCTCCATCACGCCAGCACACAACCCCTGGTGCCACTGCTAGGTGAGTCATCAGGGACCAGGCGCCTTAAATGGTCACCCCAATTAGAAATTACTGTGGCACATGCGCTGTCCGCTCCCAAATTATCAGATCTTCGCCAAAAGGCCCTCTCCTCTTCAAAACCGATACTTGCGATTTACAATGACATTATTGCAACCCTGAAACCCCTAGTCACCTCCAGCTGTACACAGCCACCATTTTAGCTCTAAACCATGGTATGACAAGGCCTGTCGATCCAAGAAAAGGGAACTAGGCTCCTTACTACGTCTCACTAGACAAAACCACTCAGATGTAGCAGTGGCCAGTCTCCTCCTTCAAAAGAGGAAGTATAATAAACTCCTTAGAGAAAAAAAACAGGCTTTTATCGCTAATGCCTGGCGCTCCCTTGGCCTTGCAGTTCTACAGGGGAATGATGTAGAGTTTTGGAGACTAGTCCGAGGTGGCTTGGCTCAGAAAGCCTCAGTGACAGCCCCCACTGTCCTCCCACAGGTTTGGACAGCCCACTTCCGCTCAATTTTCGGGAGCTCGGATGCAACTTTTTCAAATACTAATATAGCCCCTCCTGATGTGCCTCCCTGGCCCCCAGTCACTTGTGCAATCATTGGAGACTTAATATCTTCTCTCCACTCAGGCAAAGCCCCAGGTGAGCATATGTTACTGCCTGATTTATTTCTATTCGACCCTTTATGGTGGTATCCAATACTCGCAATCCTTTTTACGCACATTAACAACACTGGCATTATTCCCTCGGGCTGGCGCACCAGTATTGTTGTGCCTATATTTAAAAAAGGGGGCCCTTCTGTCCCAAGTAACTATCGCCCTATCAGTCTGCTTGACGTGGTATCCAAGCTATATGGCCGGTTCCTGCTAAACAAATTACTAGAGTGGGAAAGTAACTGCTCTATCATCCACGAAGAGCAGGCAGGGTTCAGACAAGGCAGAAGCGCTCTTGACCCGGAGAGCAATAACTAGATCTAGGGCCTTCTCAGTGGTGGCCCCCGAATTATGGAACTATTATCCCTGATGAGATACGCCTGGCGCCTTCTTTGTTATCTTTTCGGCGCCAGGTAAAGACCTACCTCTTTGCCCAGGCATTTTAATTTTAATTTTAAATCTAATTGTAATTGTAATTTTATTTCAATCTTTGTCTTAATCTTGCTTTTAAAATGTTTTTATAGCTGTATTGTACCCACACTCACCTGTATTTTAATGTGGTTTTATCCTGTTGTACACCACCCTGAGAGCTTGTTGCTAAAGGGCGGTCTAAAAGTACAATAAATAAATAAATAAATAAATAAATTCGTGCTTCACCACCTTATAAATAAGACCAAATCAGGAGCGCTTAAGTCTTTATATCTGGCGTTTGTTGATTTCTCTGCGGCCTTTGACTCAATTGATAGGCATATCTTGTGGCAAAAACTTGACCAGGCGGGTATTGAGTAAAGATTATTGTGGCTTCTTCAGGTTCTGCATCAGGACATATCCCTGAAGATCCGCCTAGGCCCTCATGGAGCTCTCTCCAGTGAAATTCCCGCTAAGAGGGGTGTTAAGCAAGGCTGCATTCTGGCCCCTTTTTTGTTTATTTTTTTCATAAATGATATCATCCCCTTAATGTCTGCCTCTGCTTTTTCCCCCCCCTCACTAAAGAACAGGAAAATCTCTGCATTACTTTATGCGGACGATTTGGATCTTCTTTCGCTAAATAAGATTGGTTTGAAGAGAATGCTGTTACACCTCCACGAGTACACAGTGGCCCAGCATCTACAGATTAATTACGCCAAGTCCAAAATCATGGTCTGTGGGAAATTCAGTAGAACTAAGTCCATCTGGATGCTAAACGGTCATCCCTTAGAACAGGTCAATGTCTTTAAATATCTTGGCATTTGCCTCAGTAACAGACTGTGGTCTCCCCACATAGAAAGCATCAAGCTCCAGACTTCTCGCTCCTGTAGCCAGTTAAAACATTTCTATTATTCTCGTGGCGGACAACTAGTTAGACCGATGATCAAGCTTTATGAGACCAAAATTCTCCCCAAAATTCTCTATGGAGCTGAGATATGGGGCCCTTTTGTTTGCCCCAGTTTTGAAGTTCTCCAAAATTCATTTTTGAAGCAGATCCTGGGACTTCCCAAAGGCACCCCCTCGGCACATACTAGAGCCGAACTAGGTCTACCCTCTTTACTGGCCCGGATCGATCTCACATATCTTCGATTTTGGAAAAAGATATCCCTGGCACCAGACTCTTCCTTAGTAAAACTTTGTTGGGAAGATCAATTGGAGAAAGGAGGCTGGGCTGCCTTGCTATGACCTCACCCGATCCAGCCTCACGAGCCTTAACCATCCAGAGCTTCGCAACAGAGTATTTGATTATAATGCGCAGCAAGACAGAGCCTCAATAGCTCTGTCTGCTTTCTCTCCCTGGTTCCCGCATATTAAAACTAACCACGCTATGGCATCTTATCTTGATATCTTGACTCGTGCCCCACTTCGCAAAGCCTTTACGGAGCTGAGATTTCAAACAATGCCCTCAGCATTTATTAAAGGTAGATATGCTGGCACGCCACGAGCTGAGCGTTACTGCATTAATGGCTGTATGGTCCCGGAGGACCTTATCCATTATATGCTCTTTTGCCCTTTATATCATCACCCCAGGGAGAAGTTTATAGCTCCTCTTTTAAGCTCATGTGTAGGAACCTCTAGCGACCAATTAGTCATTAGTCTTCTGTCCGCGTCCCAAACTTATATAGTCATCCCAGTAGCAAACTTTGCCTTGGCGGCAAGAAAGATAAGGGCTGCTTTAGATAAACCTGCTTAATCTGCATGGTTCACAAACTTCACACGATGATTTTAACCCCTTTTATGTATATATGTATTTTAGATTTTAATCTTGGTTGTTCTGTATGTTTTGTATGTTCTTGTCATGTTGCAATGGCTTATGGCTATACGCAATAAAGAGATTTACGCAGTTTCAAACCAAAGACACCTGCTGTAACAGGGTTTCTGAATCAGCTGCCTCCAGGGGTTGAGAAAGGACCAGAGTTAGGAAACCTAAGAAGAGCCTGGTTGCACGATCAGGCCAAAGGCCCATCTTATCCAGCATCTGTTTCTCACAGGGGCCAACCAGAGGCCCATGATCCCAAATCCAGAGCTTGGAAAAGTTACTTTTTTTGAACTACAACTCCCATCAGCCCAATCCAGTGGCCATACTGGCTGGGGCTGATGGGAGTTGTAGTTTAAAAAAAGTAACTTTTCCAAGCTCTGCCAAATCTCAGCAGCTGGTATTCAGAGGCTCACTGCCTTTGATGGTGGAGGCATAACGTTGCCCTCGTGTCTAGCAGCGACCAAGCTCCTTCTCCTCCATGCATCTCTCTGGTCCCCTTTGAAAGCCATCCTAGCTGGTGGCCCTCAGCGCCTCTTGTGGGTGAGTGTGCATCGTTCCCTTTGTTGTATAGGGGTTGTGATGGTGAAGTGCCTCTGGCATAAAATCAACGTCCATCCGGCTGTTGGTGTTGAATGAACGTCAGATTGCAGCAGCAAGTGTGTGTGTGTGTGTGTGTGTGTGTGTGTGTGTGTGCGATGCCAGTCAAGCCATCCGTCTTCCTAGGGCCTTGGGATTATCGGGAATATTGGGTGTTAGTCCCAATTAGAATATTTGTTGGTCTGCAGCCTGCCTGGAATGCTTGCAGTGGGACAGAGAGTGAAGCGGCCACATTCACACCAGACATTTATTTCACTTTAAACAATCATGGCTTCCCCCAAAGGATCCTGGGAACTGTAGTTTGTTAAGGTTGCTGGGAGTTGTTAGGAGACCCCTATTCTCCTCACAGAGCTACAGTTTGCCATAGCAGTTTACAGTCATTTCCTCTTTCCAAAAAGCTCATGAGAACTGTGGTTCTGTGAGGGGAACAGGACTCTTCTAACAACTTTCAGCACACTTTACAAACTACACCTCCCAGGATTCTTGGAGGGAAGCCATGACTGTTTAAAGTGGAATAATAGTGGAACAAATGTCTGGTGTGAATGTGGCCTGAGTGAGTGAGTGAGTGCGTGAGCGCGTGAGAGAGAGGGAGGGAGGGAGGGAGGAGGGAGGGAGGGAGGGAGAGAGAGAGAGAGAGAGAGAGAGAGAGAGATCAACTTACATTGAAATTTCTCCATCTTTTCCCAATCTAATTCTGAGCCCCATTAGTCAGTTCAAACAAGCACAATCCTTTGAAAAGCTCTTCTAGCTTGGACTCTGTTGGGGTGATTTCTTCAGTGGCAGAGGATACTTTCATGGAGAATAATGTTATACTTAGCTCAGCAGTACGACATGTGAGAAGAATCTTGGAATTGTCGTTGATCACAACCTGAATATGAGCCAACAGTGTGATGTGGCTGCAAAAAAGGCAAATGCTATATTAGGCTGCATTAACAGAAATATAGTTTCCAAATTGCGTGAAGTACTAGTTCCCCTCTATTCAGCACTAGTTAGGCCTCATCTTGAATACTGCGTCCAGTTCTGGACTCCGCACTTCAAGAAGGATGCACACAAACTGGAACGGGTTCAGAGGAGGGCAACAAACATTATCAGGGGACTGGAAACAAAGCCCTATGAGGATAGACTGCAAGAACTGGGCATGTTTAGCCTGGAGAAGAGAAGAATGAGGGGAGATATGATAGCACTCTTCAAGTACATGAAAGGTTGTCACATAGAGGAGGGCCGGGATCTCTTCTCGATCGTCCCAGAGTGTAGGACACGGAATAATGGGCTCAAGTTGCAGGAAGCCAGATTTCAACTGGACATCAGGAAAAACTTCCTAATTGTTAGAGCCATACGACAATGGAACCAATGACCTAGAGAGGTAGTGGGCTCTCCGACACTGGAGGCATTCAAGAGGCAGCTGGATAGCCACCTGTCGGAAATGCTCTGATTTGGATTCCTGCATTGAGCAGGGGGTTAGATTCGATGGCCTTATAGGCCCCTTCCAACTCTACTATTCCATGATTCTATGATCAGTGAATACTAGCCATAGTGGCTATGTTCTACTTCCAGTGACGGTGCCAATCAGGGCCAGTGAGGGCCAGATAGAGAAGCTCAAAGGGCAGCATTCAGCTCCTGGGCCTCTCTCTCTCTCTCCATCCAGGTAAGTAAAATCACAGGTCGAGGACCCATCCCAGCTAGGCAAAAGCTCCTGAGGCAGGCATGGAGCATGGTCTGTAAGGGGTGTGGTTTGGAGAGACAGGTGCTGCCTGAGGAGGAGAGGGTGTGGTATGGGGAGAATACCAAGGGCCAGGTGGAGAGTTCTGGAGGGCCACATTTGGCTCCTGGGCATACCCCTATCATGGTTCCTTACCCCTGTTCTAGGGTGCCATTTCCTCAGCCTTCTTTGCATCTAGTTTGGGAGTCCCATGGTCCTCCGGATCGGATGCATAGTCCAGACCACCTCTGGAAGCAGGGAATCCCATCTGCACTTTTCTCCCTTACACTGGATTCTTTGCCAAGGAGCGCCTCTCACTGCCTCGGCCTGCCCATGGATCTAGGCCTTCAGAGGAGGCTGTTCTCCACATACCACTGCTGGTATGTGTGTTATCTGGTGGCACGAGAGAAGAGCCTTCTCTGCAGTGGCACCCCGCTTGTGGAATCAACAAGTGCGCTGTAGAAATGTACTTGGGGGAAACGTTTGGTGCCAAGGAAAGACTTACCTGTTTGATCCGGCATTTTACGTGTCTTAGCGAGTTGGTTAGTGGTAGCTGCTCTCCCCCTGGATGATGGTGGAGATTGTTTTTTACACTTGAGCTTTTAGCTCCTCTGATTGCGTTTTATGGGATTTTTATATTTTGCATCCAACCCGAGGATCTATGAGATGAAGAGTGGACTAGGGAAAAAACCCCACCCTTCAATAAATAAATAATCAGCATACAATATTCCCCCCCCCACTGACTCCTTTTTGTAGTGCTAAATATGGTTGAAAATAGGTGTGACATGAAATATGTGTGATCAGAATTCCAGAATCCTGCCTCCGTCAAGCTGCTATAATCATCATCACCATTATTGTAATTGTTGTTGTAACACACTCTTCACCCAAAGACCCGGGGGCCTGTTACAACAATTTTAAAATACAGGATTAAAAACAATTAAAAACAAACTTAAAATCACAAAATAGGGTGGGCAAAGAGGTGCATCTTCAGCATTCACCTAAAGCTGTACAGTGAGGTTGCTAGACACACCTCGGTGAGGAGGGAGTTCCAAGTCTTCGGGGCCGCCACAGAGAATGTCCTCTCTCGGGCTGCCACCTCCTGAGCTTCCGAGGGTGGCGGAACCACCAAAAGGGACCCCTCTGCTGATCTTAACACCCAAGAAGCTCTGTAGGGAATAGAAATGAGGGACAATATCTGCTAAATTGAACGTATTACTGGATTTTGACATAATCCAACCGTCTGCTACGTTTTCAGACCAGCACTGATTTCTTGCGGCAAGTCGTGGTTGTCATCAGCATGGGTTGTTTTTTATAAATCCGCTCTGAATTTTACGTTACTGCCTGCATAATTAGCTTTCCTTTACGCTGATGCATTCTTACCAGCTACTGGTATACAGATGCATACCGCCTCCGATAGTGGAGACAGAATCATCATTGGCAATCACTCGTGGCCAAGTAAGATTGTCTTCCAAGATAAGGTCTTTAATAATAATAATAAGATCCGTAAGTGACTGTGGAGGCCAATCCTAGATCCACACAGCCTCCCACAGTGAGGACATGGTTTCCAGATGGAAGATGGTCGCAATGAGGATTTGCTTGACGTGCCTTCCGCTTAGCTCGTTTGTCCCTTTCGCCCTGTACTCATGCTTCTTCGAAGTCCAGAGCACCTTTGATAATAGCCAACCTCCATTTGAGATGCTTATGCTCCAAGACTTCCCAGTTCTTGATGCTCATGTTACATTTTTTTTTAAATTCGCTTTAAGAACATCTTTAAACCTCAGATAGAATATCACCATCATGGCTAGTAGCCACTGAGAAGAATGGAGGAGACATTCAATTCAGTTCACATTTACAGGCAAATCTATCTAATTTGCACTTTCCGAAAGAAGAACCTGCTGGATCAGGCCAGTGGCCCATCTAGTCCAACATCCAGTCCTCACAGTAACCAAACAGACACCTAAAGGAAGCCCACCAGCAGGTCCTGAGTGCAAGAGTGCTCTCCCCTCCTGCGGTTTCCAGCAGCTGGTATTTGGAGACATACCAATGGAGATAGTAAATAGCCATTGTGTCTAGCAGCCGTTGATAGCCTTACCCTCCATGATTTTTTCCTAATCCCCTTTTAACGCCACCCAAGTTGGTGGCCATCACTACCTCTGGTGCCAGCAGGTTCCACAGTTTCTGTATGTGTTGTGTGAGGTGTGTGGTTTTCAGTGGGAAATGGTACAAGGAGTTAACATTAAATGCCTCATCCTCCAATGCTCCCCACCCCATTCTAAGTAGGTACTTCCTGTAGGTACTTTGAAGTGAGGAAGGCAGAAGTCAGAGGTTATTGCAGAAGTCCCTTTTGCATAATGTCTTGTCTCTTTTTTCGGCCCTCAGGTATCTTCTTTTGACAGCTACTAAAGTTTTCTTCTCCTTATCTTAGGAAGATGCAGGCTGTTATGGGCACATTCTTAGAGCAGGCATGACCGGCATTCCATGGAGGTCAATGAAAACAGACCCCATGCGATGACCTCTCTGGTCTGGAACTGTCCATGACATCCTGCTGCTACCTCAAGCCATAGAGAGGGAAGGCAGAAATGTTTTAACCAGAGCTTGGAAAAGTTACTTTTTTGAACTACAATTCCCATCAGCCCAATCCAGTGGCCATGCTCTCTGGGGCTGATGGGAGTTGTAGTTTAAAAAAGTAACTTTTCCAAGCTCTGGTTTTAACACTTGGGGTAACAGAGCTGTGCTGGAAACTTTGCTGAGTAACAGAAGAGCCTGCTAGATCAGGCCAGTGGCTCATCTAGTCCCGCATCCTGTTCTCATAGCAGCCAACCAGATGCCCTAACGGGAAGCCTGCAAGCAGGACCTGAGCGCAAGAGCACTCTCCCCTCCTGCAGTTTCCAGCAACTAGTATTCAGAAACATGCTGCCTCTGACCGTGGAGGCAGAGCATAGCCATTGTGGCTAGTTGCCTTTGATACCATTACCCGCCATGAATTTGTCTAATCCTCTTTCAAAGCTGTCCAAGTTGATGGCTATCACTGCCTCCTCTGGGATTGAGTTACGTAGTTTAATTTTACATGGTGTGAAGAAGTACTTTCTTACATATTTCCTGAATCTTCCAGCATTCAGCTTCACTGGGTGGTATCACAAGATGGGTGATACCAGGATTCTGATGAGGAATTTCTTTTCAGCGTTTATCTGGAAGCAGAGTGAAAGCAGAGGTGCTGCACAGAACTTTATAGTGCTACATTGTCTGGCAATGCCTACCCCTGTGTATACTCAGAAGTAAATCCTGTTCAGCAAAGGTCCCCTGCAACTTTCATTAAAAGCTTCTTTGCCATTTCTGCCTCTAATTGCATTCTGCTCAGCAGGGCAGTGGGATTATTTTATTTATTTATTTATTTGTTAAATTTTTATACCGCCCCACTAGCATAGCTCTCTGGGCGGTGTACAACAGAAAGTATATACAATAAAATCACATAAATTGGTACAAAAACATATATATAAAAATCCACAAATCTAAAACCAATTTGAACATATTAGACTAAAATGCCTGAGCAAAGAGAAAGGTTTTAACTTGGCGCCGAAAAGATAGCAATGTCGGCGCCAAGCACACCTCAACGGGAAGACTATTCCACAATTCAGGGGGCACCACTGAGAAGGCCCTGGTTCTGATGAATTACTGATGAATTGCCCTTTAATTAGCAACCTATTCTTACCCAGTCTGGGAAAAGCTTTACTTACTGAGTTTATCTATTTTTTCTTTTCATTTGTATTGCCAAATAGTGCTTTTCTGAAATAAAAAGAAAAGAAAGGGTTAAGATTGACCTGTTATTGTTTGTACTGTTATTTCATAATATAGATAATTTAAAAAACAGAAAAGAAAGAAAAGAAAGGGAGGAAGCCAGTAATTAATGCCCTCAATGAATTTATTTTTATTTATTTAATTCGGTCCAAGACCAGCAATTTTGACACAAATATAAGTACAGACATATAAAATAGATTTTACCCAAGCCTTATACCAGGTGATAAAATAATTGAAATAAAAATTATGATGATTGGACCAAGCTCTTTCTGTGAGCCATGGCCGCAACACAGAATTTCGCAACCATATCCGTGATGAATGGATCTCGATCTTCAAGTAAAACATGGACTTCATTTTCTTCGAAAGTTCTGATCCTTTCAAGAAGGCAGGGATAGATGAACAGAGTGCGAAGATCAGAATAAAAGTGACAATGTAACATAACGTGCTCCACCCCTTCCACCGCTCCGGAGTCACAGATACAGTGCCTGTCTGCATAGGGCACTTTCTTATACCTCCCATCAAGTACAGCCGAGGGAAGAGCATTAAATCTGGCCTGGGAAAATGCCTTTCTGTACTTGGGAAGACTCAAAGTAGTTAGGTAAGTCGCAAGTGCGGGCACCTTTGCGCTGGGCCTAATATAGGGAAATACTGACAACTGACTCATATTAAACTGAAGTTCTATGTCCCTAATATGTTGCATGGTGAGTTCTTTGGCTTTGAAATATCCCAGTTGTAATATCACTGACTGGGAGAAGCCTAAGGACAACAACTTAGAGGTCACCATATGTTTCCATCTAGATTGAAAAAGGTCAGTAAGGATTAATGGGGCAAGACCCAGAGGGGCAAAAATCATCTTAAGCCACAAATTTATCCTATAAGCCCACGCCCTGGTCTCAACCAAGAGGGTGTCTACCTCTCGGCGTAACGCAACGTTTGGTACGCAGCTGGGCAGGCCTAAAATGCTCCTAATGAATTTTGATTGGACACGTTCCAGAGGGGCATAGTTGCCTTGAGGGCATAACTGTGTTCCATATAAGAGTTGGGGAATTACTCTGGCGTTAAAAACCAACATTGTCGAAGGGGTGTATTGACCCCCTTTGGAGAAAAAGAATGAGAGAAGCACCCTAGTGCTTCTCTGCACACTTTCACCAGTATTTCTTAAATGATATGCCCAGGAACCCGATGAATGAAAAATAATCCCCAGATATCTATAAAATGGAACTTGTTCGATCGGATGGTTGTTCAGCCACCAACGATGTTTGGATCCTTTATGGGTAAATATTATGATCTTAGACTTGCCATGATTAATTATAAGATGTTCTGTCTCACAAAAAGAGCTAAGCGCTTTTAGAAGACGATGCAAACCCACACAAGTTAAGGACAGTAGGACAGCGTCGTCAGCATACAAAAGAGACGACAATGATCTACCTGCTAGCATGGGAGGGTGGGCATTTGTTCAGCATAGGAACTCAGTAATTATGGGACAATTCAGTAACACCTCTTTCCCACTAAAGCAATTATGAGGATGGAATAATAATGAGGAAGGCATTAATTAAAAGCACAATAGCTTTGAAAAATTCTCAGTAATATTTTGCTGGATAGGCTAGCCTTGCAACCGCATCTCAAATTTTAAAAATCACTTCAAATTAGATCTGAAAAAGGTGCAAAGATAGCATCCACCACAAAAGACTGGAATGCAATGGACTAGCAATGATTCTCAAAAAAAAGGGAATGAAGGAAGGAAACCAATTTTAGACAGAACTGCTAGTGTAGAAGCAATTACAGTTTTGCTAGTTTTGAATAAAATCTTCTCCTCTGGAATCTTGTTGTTGTTATATGCCTTCAAGTCGATTTTGACTTATGGCAACCCTATGAATCAGTGACCTCCAAGAGCATCTGTCATGAACCACCCTGTTCAGATCTTGTCAGTTCAGGTCTGTGGCTTCCTTTATGGAATCAATCCATCTCTTCTTTGGCCTTCCTCTTTATTGTCTTTTCTATTCTCTTCCAGCATTATTGTCTTTTCTAATGAATCATGTCTTCTCATGATGTGTCCAAAGTATGATAACCTCAGTTTCATCATTTTAGCTTCTAGTGATAGCTCTATTTAATTTGTTCTAACACCCAATTATTTGTCTTTTTCGCAATCCATGGTACCCACAAAACTCTCCTCCAACACCACATTTCAAATGAGCTGATTTTTCTCTTATCCACTTTTTTCACTGTCCAACTTTCACATCCATACACAGAGATCGGAAATACCATGGTCTGAATGATCCTGACTTTAGTGTTCAGTGATACATCTTTGCATTTGAGGACTTTTTCTAGTTCTCTCACAGCTGCCCTCCCCATTCCTAGCCTTCTTCTGATTTCTTGACTATTGTCTCCATTTTGGTTAATGACTGTGCTGAGGTATTGATAATCCTTGACAGGTTCAATGTCCTCGTTGTCAACTTTACATAAATCATCTGTTGTCATTACTTTAGTCTTCTTGACGTTCAGCTGTAGTCTTGCTTTTGTGCTTTCCTCTTCAACTTTCATCAGCATTCGTTTCAAATCATTACTGGTTTCTGCTAGTAGTATGGTATCGTCTGCATATCTTAAGTTATTGATATTTCTCCCTCCAATTTTCACACCTCCTTCATCTCCCTATGAATAGACTATCCTCTGGAATCTATCACAGAGCAAATTCATTGCACCAGACGGGTACTGGCTGTCTTTTCTCCAAAGGAGGGATCACTTTTAGAGGACTTGTTTAAGAGGAAGATCTTGGTTGTTTGGCTCCACGCATCATGTCTAGGATCTTCCCAATGTCACCTAGTTACCCCTTCTTTCAAACCCAATCATCTTCCTCAAGCATCTACACAGGCAGGGTTATTACTACGCATGCCGAACTGCACCAAGTTGAGAGCATTGAAACCAAATTTGGTGGAGGGCCATAGCTCAGTGCTAGAGTATCTGCTCTGCTTGCAGAAGGTCCCTGGTGCAATTGCCGGCATCTCCAGGTAGAACTGGGAGAGATTCTCTGCCAAAAACCCTGGATAGCTGCTGGCAGTTGGTGTGGACAATACTGGGCACCAACAGTCTGACTCAGTGCTAGCTAGGTAGCTCCCTCTAACATGGAAAGAGAAATGTATAAACAAGATACAGTCAATTCAAAAAAATATTTCCAAAGATTTTAAAAATTCTTTATTCTGGCTCTGCATTGTAGGAAACAGTGTCTTGTTAATTACTGAAAGCAAACAGGGAAGGTTTTTAACCTTCTGTCTAGCAGGACAGATGGGTTCTTTAATTCTCGCCACTTGGCTGGACCTTCCTCTGCTGGCCAGGACATATACTGCTGAAATCAACTTTTGAGTGGAAAAATAAATCCTGGCCACTTTCGCTGTTTCCTGGAATGTGCGTCTGCATTTCAAACCCCACTTACCTGGGTTTAATAGGACTTACTTCTGAGTAGACAAGGTTAAGATTATGCTGTCACCCTGCAAGTTCCGCTGGCAATCTTGGAGCCACTTTGTAATGTAGAAATAGCTGGAGTATCGAAAGGGAAGCTCCATCCATCATTGGCAGTGCTAAGTGTCCCAGCAACAGCGAGGGGAAAATCATTGCGCAGAAGCTGTTTCCACACAACTCCACATGATGCAAATAATGTGTGTGCCAACTCTTTGGTCTGCAGAGAACATGCTGTGTATAATGGACTGTAGTGCCAATATTTCCAGAAGCATCTAGATGTACAAGTAGGCTTAGTATGGCATGCCTCATGGCCCCTGTCCCATAATTCATGTCTCATACCCCTGATTTATGGAGTGCTTATTGCTTTTGCACACTGTCATTGCATAGTATTGGAGTTTGGAGAGCTCAAAGCACAGGCTTCCTGACACTGTTCATAATAACCGGAGAAAGAAGTTCTTCACTCTGCCTGTGTTCAAAAACAGGGCTTGGGAAAAGTTGTTCAAAACAACCAAAACAATCCAGATAAGCTCGTCTCACACCCCTGCTTGCCGAGGTGGGCCTGTTTATGGCTTTCCCAAGCTGAGAAGGGACAGTGAGCTTCCTTGGTTTGCAGATGTTCTCACCCTGCTTATGTAAGCAAGAATCAGAGAAAGCCTTTTGTTAGCCAAAATAAAGCAATATGCCCATGGAGGGAAGGCACGGGCAAAGGCTGAGAATAAGTGTGACAGCTGTATTCCCAACCCAAGTTTTAGCAAATACAGGGTCAGAAGAGATAAACAAAAGTCACTTGTGTAAGGACCCAGCAACCTGGGTGCTTGGAAGATAATGATCTCATAGGTATGTGCCCCCTCCCAGAGGGTCTTTTGGGTATAAATACAGGACTCTCGATCTGGGCAGATATGCCTTGGCACCAGCTTGCAAGGACACACAGCTTGGTGTAAAATTGGGCCAAAGGGATCCCTCCGCCTGTTGATGATAATGAGGTTTCCAGCAGGGAGAAACAGGCAAACACAAGATCAAAGCTGTCATCATCAGCTGCTTGAGTGTAAGAGATTAGAGCCCACTTGTTAGGAGTCTCAGCTTGTTAGCTTGCTTCAATAAAATCACTACATTTTCCTTCCTCATCAGTGTGTTTCACGGTCATTCAGATCCCAAACCTCTTGCCTCCGGAAAGGGCAAAATCGTTTGGCAAAACGTGGCCCAGCATCCATGTGGAGTTTTAGCTACCTTGACCTGATTTTGCTCCATGTTGTCTCATGTGGACCAGAGCCTTTGCATTCTTGTTGGCTCCCTGCTTCACAGGTTGATGCCAAAATATTGGACCCTGTCTTTTTAGTCAAATTAGGGAGATTCGTGCACCTCAATGATCTCATCTTGTTAGAACAAGCTCTTCCTCAAAGGAATAGCATTGGGGAAGAATGTGGACAGTCACTCTACAAATCACATTTAAAAGGGGAAGATATTGACTGGTTTAGAAATAAAAGGAAACTTGCACACACTTCTGCTCCTCTATCCTCTTCCATGCTCACAAAGAGGAGACAGAACACTTTTGTTCCCAATTTTAAATGAGCCACAGTTCCCTGTGACATCTGAACCCGGGAAACTGGGGTTCATTTAAACTATAGTTAGTGAGGACAAACTAGAATTGAACCATGGCTTCAGATCCTGGTTTGTTCTGGAACCATAGGTATAACAAACCAAACCTGAGTTTGGATGCTACAAGGAACTGTGATTTGTTTAAAACAGGATGTAGATGCTTCCAATCCTTCCTCTGGTGTGCACAAGAGGAAGAGTGGGGAATGCAAATACGAAGCTCACCACGGCTCATTCATGTAGTGGAAAACCATGGCTTCATGTTTGGTCTGAACCAGGCCGTTATATTTGTTTTCCACCAACAAAAAAAACCCCTCAGTTTTGCTTCATGAATGGAAAGACATTCCAGCTGGCAACATGGTTCCGTTGGTAATGATCCTTAAGCTACTTAGTTTGTTTTTGCTTTTCACACCAGAAAAGAAGGGGAAAGATACTTTCTAAAAAAAGAAGTTGAAAGAAAACAAGATCAACTCAAACATACCATTATGTAGAAGGGAAATCCCCTGAGACACAGCCTGCAAAACCGATGCAACCGGCATGCAGCAAATGCATAATGCAAACCATAAAGTCTTATGACTCCCAGGTGCATTAGTAGCTGGATGAGAGGATGCTAAGCTCTCAGTAGCAACAACCGTATCAAATCAAACCCATGTTGAAAAAGAGCTTGCTGTGCTTGGGCTGAATCCACTATAGGAGCCGCTATTCCAAAACGGATGTTGAGAAGTTACTACCTTGTCCAGCCTTTGTTGAGGCCACAGCTTAGCAAAAGGATGCGTGGCCTGGGTGCAGAAGATCTCAGGCTCAGTCCCTGGCATTTCCAGTTAAAAAGGCTCTCAGGTAGCTGGATGGGGGACATTCCTCATCTTGAGACCCTGAAGAAGTGCTGACAGAGTAGACAGTCATGGACTAGATGGATCTGTGGTCTGAAGAGGTGTAAAGCTTCCTGTGCTCATCTGATGGGTTCCATTCTGGGCTCATAAGTCCTCCACCCCAGTATCTATCAACATACACAATCCATTATTGAGACATGGCAAAAAGGAGACATCTTCTTACTTATGATGGTAGGCGATTCCCTGTCTATGAATCGCATGAGGAATCCCACAGGGAAAGGTTGAAGGGAGTGGACCTGTTTGCCTAGAGAAGAGAAGATTGAGGAATGCACTCTCCAGATACAGGAAGGGCTGTCACACAGAAGAGGGCAAAGACTTGTTCTCTGCTGCCCCAAAGGGTAGGACTAGATCTAAAGAGCTTATGTCACAGGGGAATAGGTTTCAGTTAAACATTAGTAGAAATGTCTTGACAATGGAACCAATTAGTGGAATGGGTGGAGTTCTCCTTCACTGGAGGTCTTCAAGCAGAAGACAGACAAATGTCTGCTGGGGGTGTGAAAGCTCTGGATTTTCTGCACTGAGCAAGGGGCTGGACTACATGACCTTCAACCCTAGGATTCTATTGAGAGGTCAGAAAATCATTTTCAGTTGCATAGAGATTGCTTTGTTTCATTCCTCCTTATTTTCTTTTTGCTTGGCATCTTCTGTGATGCTGGGCCAAAATGCCGCACTCAATGCACATCCAGAGCATCATCTCCAATCTGTGAAGAAAGTGTGTGTGTGTGTGGATTTTGACTGATTTTTCATGGGAGGTGGACATTCATGAGATGGAGAAGCAAAACCCACTGCTGATAGCTGGTAGTTGCTGTTTTCCTTCCCCCAAAGTTCCTGGGAGTGAAGCTCCAGGATGATGCAGCATTGGTTTGGGGAGTGTTGGGAAAGGGGAATGATGACTTCTTTTTTACAGCTGCTTGGAGGAGTTGTGGGCAATGGTGGTGAGCTTTACCCTCACCCCAACGTTTGACCACTTGCCTCCGAAAATTGAGAAGGGATTTAGCCCCCATTTCACCTCCCACATGCTCCAAATTTGAGCCAAAATTTTGCACCTGCAAACATTTGGCTGAGCACAGTGGGTGCTTGCACAATCCGGATGACCTGTTTATTGAGTGCCCGTTCCAATGTGTTTGCAGAGAGATTAGACAACATTGGTTATTTAGTGAGCATTCATCCTGATTTATTTGTGGGGAGGTTAGATTGATGTTGAGACAGCTAGCTTTCTCCCTAGTGCATTTTAACGTTCATGTTTTATATTCAATGTTTTTTACTCTACCTTGTTGTGACCTTGTATGTTTTATTGTAACTTTGTATTTTAACTCTGCTGTTCACCGCCCAGAGAGCTATTCGCTATGGGCGGTCTATAAATAAAATAAAATAAAATAAATAAATAAATAAATAAATAAATAAAATTTTCTTGCCACTTCTCCTGTCTCAAAAAGTCTATTCTTTTTGGGAAGTGGGTTCATTGTGTAAGAGCTCTCAATCGACTATATGCCAGTACGTCACCAAACCCCACCCAGGAAGGGTGACAGTCTGGAAGTGCCCTTAGTCTCTGGAATTATGCATCGCTGACTGATTTTCTTTCATTGTGCATTCTCCATTATTGTGAAGGCAGATTTAATTCACACAATCATTCTGACCCTTGGGCCCCAAATATCTGAAGGAGTGCCACCTTCCATCCAGAGTTGCCCAGTTGTTAAGATCAGAGGGGTAACCCTATTTACAGTGTTGCCACCCTCTAAAATTTGTGAGGCAGAGCCATGGGAGAGAGCCTTTTTGGTGGTGGCCCCAAGGGTATGGAACTCGCACCTCTCCCTGGTGCATCTGGCCCTGTTGTTTGGGAAGATATGTCAGTTTTGGTTCTCATTTTCCCAATCCTAAAATTTAATTCTCCACATTTCTGCAGCAATTTGCAGAATTTTTCTTTTATAAAAAAATTGTCATGAAAATTGTCCAGCATTTTAGTGCAAATTTCTCCTAATAAACACATTTTTGTAGGCAGTTTGGACTAACATTTTTGCAAGCAATTTCTGATCATATAATGCATGTTTGCATGTTATTTTCACTCATATATTCATTTTTGTGCACTTTTTATTCCCTAACATATGCATTTTTGTAAACATTGTTTGGTTGGCGAACTGCATCACAAAATTTGGATAAGTGTAAATTTTGAAGGGTGGCTGTGTTTGGTTCTCATATTGTTTTGGAAAATGCAAATTGGATAGATTCAGCTTTAAATGTGAACTGAATCAAATTTCTCATGCATCTCTAGTCATCTTTTTTGCCCAGGCCTTTAGAGGTGGATAAATGCTGCAGAGATTTGAAGGTCTCTTCTGATGTAGTGTAGTAATGTTTTTAATGATACTTTAATTGATGCTTTTACTGTTTTAAGCTATATTTTGAAATATCCTAGGATATTAGGGTGAAGGGTAGGCTTTAAATCTAAATAAATAAATGCACACAGAACACCTCAGAACTCACCGCTGCTTTAGGAGTATCTGATTTGTATTAGTAGAGTTTGTAGCAGGAGCGGGGAGCAGGGGCAAGTGCCACCCAGCAACAGCATCACTCCCACTTACTGGGAGGGCGAGGAGGTAGGGAGGTTGTTGCTGTGCAGGCACAACAGCAGAACCAATCCACTGCTCCCACTGATATGCCCACACTGCGCTGACCTCTTCCTTGCCTTGCCGCTCCCCTTCCCTCCTGGTAAGCAGCAGTGACAACACTGCCAGGAGGCCACAGGTGCAATGCTGCCCCTCCCCACTGGCCTCTCCTGTTTTGTAGAGATAACCCTTAGGAGATAGGTGTCAGTGAGACTAGGTCAATCTCTCTTTATTAGACCTGTTTATTCAGAGGAGAATGAACACTCAGATATTAGCTGTATGATTTTGATCATCAAAATCACATTAGTTCATGGGCACAATTCTGCCTACTGCACAGGGATATGAGCATTAGCAAAAGCTTTTCCTACCTTTAGAGACCTTCCCATCTCTTTCCAAACGTACATTCTGCTTTTCAGCTCAGCCAGCTTCCAAAATGGCAAGGGGCATCACTGCTGATATCTGATGAATCCCACATTATTGTACAGTAGTTTGCTCGTCCCCATATCAGCCTCCCCACTCGCTAAGATCTGCTGGAGAGGCTCTCCTCCATATCTCACCAGGCAGTGATGGATGCTGGCCATGATGACTGGTAGGCCAGAAGGTAGGGAGGCCAACAGCAGGTAGCACTATGGCCCATGACAGGCAATCCACCGCCCTGTGGAATTCTACAAGGCCACCCTGAGACCGAGGAGGAGGAAGCTGCCAGCCTGTGCCACACCCTGGAGTGGTTCTAAGTAGGAAGGCAGGCAGGTGGGGGCTTCCTGAGGGCAGACTGAGGTTGGTGGGGCAGTGCCCCCCCATTTGCCCTAAAGGGTCCAGCCTCCACTGCTGCCTGAAGCAAAGGATATGATGGTTCCGCCTCTGTATTCCCTAAACTGGAGCCAACTGGGTCTTCCTTCAGCACTCTCCTCCAACAGAGGGTCAGCAGGAACAGCCAGGGGGCTGCCACCAGTGCCGCCCAGCATCTGCTGCCTGAAGTGGTCACCTCATTCTGCCTAACGGTAGGGCCGGCTCTGGGTCTCACCACCATCTAAATTGCACGTGGCTGGGACATGGAAGCAGGACTTCTCTAGCCTGTGGAACTCTTTTCCGAGGGAGGCCCACCTTACCCCCTTCCTGCTAGGCTTATTGTTTTCTCTTTTGGCAGGCATTGCAATTTCCAAACTGTTGATGTTTTAAACCCCTTGATTTTGAGTTTTAACCTGCTGTCTCTTGTGTGGTTTTGTTTCTTAAACTGGCTTGAGCATTTGAATGGGAAGGTAAGGCTTTAAATGCTAACACATGTTGTGGCATCTACCCTGTGGAATTCCCTCCCATTAAACATTAGGCAGGAACCGTCTCTGTTTTTTCGGCGCCTACTGAAGACGTTCCTCTTTCAGCCAGCCTTTCCAGTGGAGATCTTCCCAGTCTCCATCTGTATTGGGATTAACTTTAGATGACTTTAGATTTTTTTCTTCATTGCTTGCGTGTTTGCCGACCTGGGCTCCTTTGGGAGGAAGGGTTGGATATAAATTTATTAAATAAACAAATAAATAATTAAAGATACAAGCCCTGTTTGGGAGTACAGGACTACACACTTGCATTGGCTGCCTGTATGTTTCCGAGCTCGATTCAAGGTGCTGGTTTTAACCTATAAAGCCTTACACGGCTTAGGACGACAATACCTGATGAAACGCCTCTCCCGACACGAACCCACCCATACACTATGCTCAACATCTAAGGCCCTCCTCCGGGTGCCTACTTGGAGGGAAGCTGAGAGGCTGGCAACAAGGGAGAGGGCCTTCTCAGTGGTGGCCCCCAAATTATGGAATGATCTCCCTGACGAGGTGCGCCTGGTGCCAACACTGTTATCTTTTTGGCACCAGGTCAAGACTTTCCCCTTCTCCCAGGCATTTGAGCATGTGTTTTTAAATTGCTTTTTAAAAATGTCTTTTTAAATTTATATATTTGTTTTTTAATGTTTTTAAATCTTGTAAACCGCCCAGAGAGCTTTGGCTATGGAGTGGTATACAAATGCAACAAATAAATAAATAAATAATACACACCTATTATTGTGCAAGGGAGCGCAGGAGGGTTGTGCTTGCCTCCCCCTCCCCCCCACATACACACTCACTCTTCCCAGTGCTGTCCATGCACTGGGGACATATCATACAACTTCTGAGATATTTTATAATATGGCCCTAACACTCTCTAACAGGGATCTTACCACCCTCCTTTAAAGGCGCAGACCTGGAGTCTGTCGGGGTCTTTCCACCATCTGAACCAAGCAGTGATTGTTCAGACAAGTTCAATGGATTTTAAAGTTTTGTTAAGCTACAGCTACAGCAAACACATAAGAAAAAGCAACAGACACAAAGCGGTTAGTTCTTACACATAATGGTCACTTAGTTTCCGAGCCCAAGTGACCTTCAATAGCCCCAAGGTCTCACTAGGGATGGGGCAGAAATTCAGTTCAATTCTTACTTAAAAGTTGAGCTTACCAAATTTGCCCTTTCTGAAACAATATGCAAACAGGAACACAGCCATCCTTCGAAATTCACACTTTTCTGAAGTAAAGTGTGCATATTAATGCATATATTAGTGAAAATAACACACAGAAAGGCCTTATATTAGGGAAAACAGCTTGCAAAAATCTGTATATTTGTCAAAACTATATACAAGCATGATCAGAGTTCGAGGACGCATCCCAGCCAGGCAAAAACACTCGAGGAGTGTATGAATTTGGGCTGGCGAGGGGAGTTGCATGGGAGAGGGGTGTGCGGCCTCGAGGGAGAGGGTGTGGTTTGACCTTCAGCATCAAGCAAATAGATATTATATACAGTTGACTGGTCTAACGCTTTGTTAAAAAAAAATACCTGGCAACCTTTTTGGTACTTAAAATTATGCACCGAAATAAAGTACAATAACAGCATGTCTTGCTAAGATTTCCTATGTTTATCTTTATTCAGATGAAAAGAAACTTGTTTTGTAACAAATTAGGGCTTGATCTACCCATTGGCTCTTGTGGAATGAAGATCATTTGCCATATTGAACTTGCAAATGAGTTCTTCTAAGGAGGAGCTGCGGACTTATGTAGCCAATTGAGCTCTTGAGGATACTTCTAATGAACTGGCAAAGGAGCTTTACTTACACATTGGTTTGAGTTGGGGTAAGCAGTGTGGTGCCCTCCAGATGTTGCTGGACTAGAACTCTCATCATCCCTTGGCCGTGCTGTGTAGGACTGACGAGACTTGGAGTCCAACAGCTTCTGGAAGGCACCACATTGGCTACCCATGATCTAGCCAATGGGCTCTTGCAAAGCTTCTCTTGTGCAATGATTAAGTAAAATGTAAATGTACTGCCTTCAAGTCGATTCCGACTTATGGCGACCCTACGAATAGGGTTTTCATTAGGGTGAGAGGCAGTGACTGGCCCAAGGTCACCCAGTGCGCTTCATGGCTGCGTGGGGATTCAAACCCTGGTCTCCCAGGTCGTAGTTCAACACCTTAACCACACTGGCTCTCAATGATTAAGTAGTGGTTAGGAAAATGCAAAGATCAACAAATCATCACTTAGTGTGAGATTGGCTGCATGATTGCTCCTCTGCACCTTAGATTTGCCTTTACCCTTGCCTCTACCCTTGACATTTGGACAGGCATCAGCTAATTTTTCCAGGACGTTGCTTTCCTAACTGCCAACTGGTTCTTAATTTACCATGCTTTGGAATAATTGCAGCTCTCTGTGGCAAAAGCTCTCTCCGAGGTGAACAGAGCCTTATGAGAGTTGCCAGGTTAGATTCCTGCTCACAGTCCCTGGTTGCGAGAAAGGATCTCTCCGTGGAGGCTTTCAAAGTGTAAGGCAAGCCTCCTTTGCAATGCAAAGGCAGGTGTTGCAGAAAGTTGAACTTCTGTTGACACCCTGAGATCTGACAGACTGCTTCACCAGAGAAGAGGGAGGAACCACAGAAATGAGGGACGGTGGTGCTTTCCTGTTGCTTCTAAATCTTTGGGTGGGGGAGAGATTGACCATCTTCAGCAGCAATGCAAGCAGCAGATTTGGGGAAGCAGGTCCTTATTCGTTGGTTGCATTTTTCTTTTTTTCCCGCCATGGCTGTGGGATTGGGGGACACCATTTATATTTCTGTTCCAGGCGCCAAAATGTCTCGGCGTTAGGGATGAGTGGAATGGAACGATTCCATTCTGTAATTGTTCTGGGATTCTGTCACCCAGTCAGTTCTGCTCCACTTAAGTTCAAATGAGAAACAATGGTTTTCAGAATGTCAGGATGGAACGAATTCTGTACATAGACGGATTACTTTTTATATGTGTGTAATAAATAAATGAATATAAATGGCTCAATTTGGTCGTATTACTGCCTTTTCACAATTGCACCATTTTATGCACTGGTTAAGGCAGTGGAGGAAATGCAAAATTTTGAAGAGGATCTGGAAGCATAAGAACATAAGAACATAAGAAGAGCCTGCTGGATCAGGCCAGTGGCCCATCTAGTCCAGCATCCTGTTCTCACAGTGGCCAACCAGGTGCCTGGGGGAAGCCCGCAAGCAGGACCCGAGTGCAAGAACACTCTCCCCTCCTGAAGCTTCCGGCAACTGGTTTTCAGAAGCATGCTGCCTCTGACTAGGGTGGCAGAGCACAGCCATCATGGCTAGTAGCCATTGATAGCCCTGTCCTCCATGAATTTGTCTAATCTTCTTTTAAAGCCATCCAAGCTGGTGGCCATTACTGCATCTTGTGGGAGCAAATTCCATAGTTTAACTATGTGCTGAGTAAAGAAGTACTTCCTTTTGTCTGTCCTGAATCTTCCAACATTCAGCTTCTTTGAATGTCCACGAGTTCTAGTATTATGAGAGAGGGAGAAGAACTTTTCTCTATCCACTTTCTCAATGCCATGCATAATTTTATACACTTCTATCATGTCTCCTCTGACCCGCCTTTTCTCTAAACTAAAAAGCCCCAAATGCTGCAACCTTTCCTCATAAGGGAGTCGCTCCATCCCCTTGATCATTCTGGTTGCCCTCTTCTGAACCTTTTCCAACTCTAGAATATCCTTTTTGAGATGAGGCGACCAGAACTGTACACAGTATTCCAAATGCGGTCGCACCATAGATTTATACAACGGCATTATGATATCGGCTGTTTTATTTTCAATACCTTTCCTAATTATTGCTAGCATGGAATTTGCCTTTTTCACAGCTGCCGCACACTGGGTCGACATTTTCATCGTGCTGTCCACTACAACCCCGAGGTCTCTCTCCTGGTCAGTCACCGCCAGTTCAGACCCCATGAGCGTATATGTGAAATTAAGATTGTTTGCTCCAATATGCATAATTTTACACTTGTTTATATTGAATTGCATTTGCCATTTTTCTGCCCATTCACTCAGTTTGGAGAGGTCTTTTTGGAGCTCTTCGCAATCCCTTTTTGTTTTAACAACCCTGAATAATTTAGTGTCGTCAGCAAACTTGGCCACTTCACTGCTCACTCCTAATTCTAGGTCATTAATGAACAAGTTGAAAAGTACAGGTCCCAATACCAATCCTTGAGGGACTCCACTTTCTACAGCCCTCCATTGGGAGAACTGTCCGTTTATTCCTACTCTCTGCTTTCTGCTTCTTAACCAATTCCTTATCCACAAGAGGACCTCTCCTCTTATTCCATGACTGCTAAGCTTCCTCAGAAGCCTTTGGTGAGGTACCTTGTCAAATGCTTTTTGAAAGTCTAAGTACACTATGTCCACTGGATCACCTCTATCTATATGCTTGTTGACACTCTCAAAGAATTCTAATAGGTTACTGAGACAGGACTTTCCCTTGCAGAAGCCATGCTGGCTCTGCTTCAGCAAGGCTTGTTCTTCTATGTGCTTAGTTAATCTAGCTTTAATAATACTTTCTACCAGTTTTCCAGGGACAGAAGTTAAGCTAACTGGCCTGTAATTTCCGGGATCCCCTCTGGATCCCTTTTTGAAGATTGGCGTTACATTTGCCACTTTCCAGTCCTCAGGCACGGAGGAGGACCGGAGGGACAAGTTACATATTTTAGTTAGCAGATCAGCAATTTCACCTTTGAGTTCTTTGAGAACTCTCGGGTGGATGCCATCCGGGCCCGGTGATTTGTCAGTTTTTATATTGCCCATTAAGCTTAGAACTTCCTCTCTCGTTACCACTATTTGTCTTAGTTCCTCAGAATCCCTTCCTGCAAATGTTAGTTCAGGTTCAGGGATCTGCCCTATATCTTCCACTGTGAAGACAGATGCAAAGAATTCATTTAGCTTCTCTGCAATCTCCTTATCGTTCTTTAGTACACCTTTGACTCCCTTATCATCCAAGGGTCCAATCGTCTCCCTAGATGGTCTCCTGCTTTGAATGTATTTATAGAATTTTTTGTTGTTGGTTTTTATGTTCTTAGCAATGTGGTCCTCAAATTCTTTTTTAGCATCCCTTATTGTCTTCTTGCATTTCTTTTGCCAGAGTTTGTGTTCTTTTTTATTTTCTTCATTCGGACAAGACTTCCATTTTCTGAAGGAAGACTTTTTGCCTCTAAGAGCTTCCTTGACTTTGCTCGTTAACCATGCTGGCATCTTCTTGGCCCTGGCGGTACCTTTTCTGATCTGCGGTATGCACTCCAGTTGAGCTTCTAATATAGTGTTTTTAAACAACTTCCAAGCATTTTCGAGCGATGTGACCCTCTGGACTTTGTTTTTCAGCTTTCTTTTTACCAATCCCCTCATTTTTGTGAAGTTTCCTCTTTTGAAGTCAAATGTGACCGTGTTGGATTTTCTTGGCAATTGGCCAGTTACATGTATGTTTAATTTAATAGCACTGTGGTCACTGCTCCCAATCGGTTCAACAACACTTACATCTCGCACCAGGTCCCGGTCCCCACTGAGGATTAAGTCCAGGGTTGCCGTCCCTCTGGTCGGTTCCATGACCAACTGGTCTAGGGAATAGTCATTTAGCATGCTGTGAAGGGGATGAATGCACAGCCAACAGAGCCCTTGACAGCCCTTCTTAATCCCTCACATGATGAGGAAGGGACAGGATGAGCAAACAAGTACCCAAGGCCATCTTGAGGACCACCACCACTCCTTCCTCCTCCTTCCCACTGTGGCAGCAGCGCAGGCAGTCGCTGGACCACTTCACCCAGAATGCCTCACTCTGAGAAAGGATCTCCTTGGCCCTTTCTCAGAGTGGGGCACAGGCAGGGAAGAGAAGGAAGTGTAGTGGTTAGAGTGTTGAATTAGGACCTTAGGTTCAAATCCCCACTCAGCCATGAAGCTAACTGGGTGGCCTTGGGCCAGTCACCATCTCTTGGCTTAACCTACCCCACAGGGTTGTTGCGAGAATAAAATGGAGAGGGGAATTTTTTATTTTATTTATTTAATTAAGCTTATATACCGCCCGACTAGCAACAGCTCTCTGGGCGGTGAACATTAAAAATACAATAAAAATAACACAAAACTGTACACAAAACTGTACAGTCTAAAATCAAAATATAATAATTTACAATTAACAGGAATTAAAATGCCTCAGAGAAGAGAAAGGTTTTATCCTGGCGCCGAAAAGATGATAGTGTCGGTGCCAGGCGCACCTCCTCGGGGAGACCATTCCATAGTTCGGGGGCCACCACTGAGAAGGCCCTAGATCTTGTCACCACTCTCCGGGCTTCCCTATGAGTCGGAACCCGGAGGAGGGCCTTCGTAGTAGACCGTAGTGTACGGGCCGGTTCATATCGGAAGAGGCGTTCCGACAGATATCGTGATCCCGCGCCGGGAAGAACCATGTACACCAAACTGAGCTCCTTGGAGGAAAAGCTGGGTTGTAAATGTAATAATAAGTAAAACAAATCAGATGGAGATTCTCACCTCCATATGTGGGTGGTGGCCAGCCCAATAATTAAGGTGGTTAATAATGATACTCCCCTTTGCCTGCTGTCTGAGACAATTGTCTCATTCCATCTCATCACTGGATGGCCCTGCTAGCTCTACTCCCATTATGACCACCATCGCCATTGCTTCTCACAATTTGGAGGGGATAACCTGTGCAGTGGGGGTGGCTTTTCTACTCCCTCAGTGTTTTAGGACCCTGGATTCTCGATTGCATGGGGAGATTATACGACTAGAGCAGGCCCCCACTGCAGAAATTGTACATCATTTAAACAAAGAAGTTGAAATCAAAGAATTAGGCACTGCAACATACTACCCAAGGATCCAAATTGAAAGGGAAGGAGATGGCTCTTACCTCCTCAACCAAAGGCAAAAGATTGTTGAACTTTTAGAGACTCTAGAACTCAAAGGTGCCTACCCTGTCGCAATGCCCATGGTGACAGACTTTCTTAAAGACAATGGTGTAGGTGAACCTTTACCAAATAACAACCAGTACAGAACAGCAACAGGGAAACCTCTGTACTTAACCACCAACACCAGACCTGACATAGCAAGTGCAGTAGGGATCCTATGTAGGAAAACTAGCACACCCACACAAAAGGACTGGATTGCTGTCAAAAGGGTGGCTAAGTACTTGACAGGGACAATGGACTTTAAGCTGAGATTGCCAGCTAATAGTGATCCGAAACTTGTGTGTTACACTGATGCAGACTGGGCTGGAGACAGTTTAGACTCCAAATCCACTCGTGGTTTCTTGTTTACATATGGAGGTGGACCTGGGCCAGTCGCAAATGAGATATAATAGCATTTTCTTCCACAGAATCTGAATACACAGCTGCTGCAGAAGCGTGCAAAGAAGCCATTTGGCTTAACGGCTTGCTAAAAGACTTTGGAATAAGAGTGCAAAGGCCAATTCAGACATTGGAAGACAACCAGAGTTGTATTAGACTTTCTCAGACTGAGATAATCACACCGCACACTAAGCACATAGGAATTAAATACCACATAGGGCATGAGCTGACCGAAAAAGGATTCATCGAGATGAACTACTGCCCAAGTACAGAGATGACAGCAGACATCTTGGCAAAACCATTGCCAAGAGACTGTTTTCAGAACTTTCAGTCAAGATGGGGCTCTGGGGTTCTTACATGCCAGCTTGAGAAGGAGTGTTGGGATAAGCAAGCGTGCATGCTTTTAATAGGGAGATGTCCCTTCTAGGCAGAATTTGTTCTTGGCTATTGTGCGGTTGTGCACGTAGTGCTTCCCTTAACCAAGATGGCAGTCGAAGTTTCCCTAAGGGGCTGAAGCCTCTGCCACCATCTTGGCTGATGGCAGGTACTTGTGTTCATTCACAAAGCCATAAACAAGTTGGGCCCAAAGTACCTTAAGGACTGTCTGATGCCTTGTGCTCCTCCTCAATCACTGAGATCCTCTGATGGGGCACTTCTGGTGGTCCTAGTACTAAGCCTTTAGCGTGGCAGGTCTTGCCCTGTGGAACTCTCTGCCAGTAGAGGTTTCACAGGAACCCTCCCTGCATTCTTTTAGATGTGTTCTGAAAACTACGTTGCTCAGACAGGTCTTGGCAATATGATTATTATTTTTCAATCAACTAGGATTTACTGTTGCTTTATTGATGTTTTTTATGATGTTTTCACTGATTTTATTACAATGTTCTGTATACCTCCTTGATATACATTGATGAAAGTGCAGATTATAAATACCTCTATAAATAAATATTCCACAAACATGGTGCTTTACAAAGAATGAGAGGGCAAGCCCCTGCAATCTAAAGTCTCTCAATTATACGGTCTCTCAACCTACTCTTACTGCTGTGCTGTTGTAATGGGATTATTTTATTACATATTTTAATTGCGGAAGTTTACATGTTAATGTTTTCTGGGATTGTTTTATTTTGCACCCGTGCACTACGTTCTGCTACGAAGGTCCTCCTTCGGGTTCCAACTCACAGGGAGGCCCGGAGGGTGATGACAAGATCTAGGGCCTTCTCTGTGGTGGCCCCCGAACTATGGAACAGTCTCCCCGAGGAAGTACCCCTGGCGCCGACTCTGCTCTCCTTCCGGCGCCAGGTCAAAACCTTCCTATTCTCTGAAGCATTTTAAGTTACACTGATTTACTTTTAAAAATGTTTATTGTATTGGATTGTTGATTGTATTTTAGTATTATTTTGTTATTCATTGTATTTTTATGCTATTTTATGTTCACCGCCCAGAGAGCTATTGCTAGTCAGGCGGTATATAAATTTAATAAATAAATAAATAAAATAAATAAATAATTGGCTTTGATACCTGGAAACCACTTAGAAGCCTTTTTTGGGATTAAGCTGTATATTAATTAATTAATAACAGACACAAGGGAAACCCAAAGATGAAAGCAAGGAAAGGAGACCAAGGCAAACCACAGGACAAATATGCCATTAGTTCAGTTACATGCACTTAGGCTTGGGGATAAATTTAATTCAGTTCACATTTAAATCCAATCTATCTAATTTGAACTTTCCAAAACAATATGAGAACCAAAACACAGCCATCCTTCGAAATTCACATATACCTGAATTTTGCTCCACAGTTCTCCAGCCAATGGTTACAATAATGCACATCTTAGAGGAAAGTGTGCATTAAAATTAATATATTTGTGAAAATGACATATAAAAATGCATTATACTTGCTTGCAGAAATCTGTACATTACTTAAAATATGTGTGTTTTAAGTATCTGCACATTACTTAAAACGTGTGCCTACGAAAATGTGTGTATTAGGAGAAATTTGCACTAAAATGCTGACGTAGCTTTCTTGTTAAAATTGCTGCAGAAATGTGGAGACCTGAATTTAAGACTGGAAACATGAGAGACAGAGAGAACCCAGAATGACAGTTCCTTCCATCCCTACTTATGCTCGGTTCGCCAATGTTCCTCTTCCGGCTCTTCCCCCCTCCCCCAGACAGCTGGACCGCCTTGCACATCTCTGGTTTCTTTCTTTTCTAGTAAGTGCCACGTTGTTTGAGAACTGCACCGGGTGTATTATGTGTTCGGAGGACAACGGATGCATCTCCTGCCAGCAGCGGCTTTTCCTGCTCATCTGGAGGGATGGGATCCGCCAGTATGGTGCGTGTGTCCATGCCTGTCCACCGGGATATTTTGGCGTGCGAGGTCAAGAAGTCAACCGATGCATTAGTAGGTGGCTGGTTACACCACTGTTTTCCTTCTATTCCAGTAGTGCACCTTATGAGCTGTTCCTGATTTATTCTATCCTTCAGGTGTTGCAGCTAGAGAGGACAGAGAATTTCTGATGTGGGCCCACCTAATTTTGCACTCCCCAACGCAATTGGTGAACATGAAGACAGACAGGCATGGGGGATATACACTATTCAGTTCACCTTTAAAGGCAAATCTATCAAATCCACACTTTTTGAAACAGTATGAGAAGCAAAACAGACCCATCCTTTGAACTTCATACTTATCCCAATTTTGTAATGCAGTTCTCCAACCAATATTTACAAAAATGTATATATTGGGGGGGGGATAAGCATAAAAATTAATATATTAGTGAAAATAACATACAGAAAGCTTTATATTAGGAGCAATTGCTTGCAAAAGTGTGTACATTTTATATACAGCTGCATGTAAAACTGTTTATTAGGAGAAATGGTACTGTAAACCGCCCAGAGAGAGTTTCGGCTATGGGGCGGTATATAAATACAATAAATAAATAAATAAATGTACACAAAAATGTCGATGAATTTTCATGAGAATTTTTTTTAAAAAAATCAGAAATAGCTACATAAATGCAGACAACTGGATTTAAGTCTGGAAAAATGAGAAACTAAAGTTGACAGGTCCTTCCCTCCCTACATATAGCCTTCCTTCAAAATTTACACTTTTACAAATTTTGTGAAGTTGTTAACCAGCCAAAAGATTTTTTTTTTTTTAAAAAGGGAAGTATTCAATGCTAGTCCTATTCAGAGTAAACCCATTGCTTGAACCCACTCATGTTTGCTTCAGCAAGAATCTGCTTCCAGACTTGGTAACCCTACCAATGTCCAAAACAGAAGACCATTGAAATGGGCTGTTTTTACTTAACAGCTGATAAAATGCTGTTCCTCTTCCATTTCTCAAGCTAAAGTGGCTCATTAATAGTTTGTTCACACTGTGATTTTTACATTCATGTGGACTAGCACATTGATTTATTCATTCAAACGTTTATAGGCTGTTTTCTCCCCATACATTCAAAATGGTTTACAGCAGTCCTTTTGAAAATAGAAATACCAGCGTATAAGACAACAAGTTAAAATTATTATTATTATTATTATTTATTAAATTTATATACCGCCCGACTAGCAATAGCTCTCTGGGCGGTGAACATAAAATAGTATAAAAATACAATGAATAACAAAATAGTATTAAAATACAATCAACAATACAATAAACATTATTAAAATTAGATCAATGTAACTTAAAATGCTTCAGAGAATAGGAAGGTTTTGACCTGGCGCCGGAAGGAAAGCAGAGTCGGCGCCAGGCGTACTTCCTCAGGGAGACTGTTCCATAGTTCGGGGGCCACCACTGAGAAGGCCCTAGATCTTGTCATCACCCTCCGGGCCTCCCTGTGAGTTGGAACCCGGAGGAGGGCCTTCGTAGCAGAACGTAGTGCACGGGCCGGTTCATATCGGAAGAGGCGTTCCGCAAGGTATCGTGGTCCCGCACCGTATAAGGCTTTATAGGTTAATACCAACACTTTGAATCTAGCCCGGAAACATATTGGCAACCAGTGCAAGCTGGCCAGAACAGGTGTTATATGCTCGGACCGCTTGGTCCTTGTCAGCAATCTGGCCGCCGCATTTTGCACTAGTTGTAGCTTCCGAACTGTCTTCAAAGGTAGCCCTACGTAAAGCGCATTACAGTAATCCAAACGTGAGGTTACCAGAGCATGTACCACTGATGTAAGGTCCTCTTTACTCAAATAGGGACGTAGCTGGGCTACCAACCGAAGTTGGTAAAACGCATTCCTAACCACCGAGGCTACTTGAGCCTCAAGTGAGAGGGAAGAGTCTAAAAAGACTCCCAGACTACGAACCCGGTCCTTTAGGGGGAGTGTAACCCCGTCCAGGACAGGGTATATATCCACCATCCGATCAGAGAACCCGTCCACCAACAGCATCTCAGTCTTGTCTGGATTGAGCTTCAGTTTGTTAACTCTCATCCAGTCCATTGTCGAGGCCAGGCAACGGTTCAGCAAATCGACAGCCTCACCTGAAGAAGATGAAAAGGAGAAGTAGAGCTGCGTGTCATCAGCATACTGATGACAACGCACTCCAAAACTCCTGATGACCTCTCCCAACGGCTTCATGTAGATATTAAAAAGCAGGGGGGACAAAACTGACCCCTGCGGGACCCCATATTGGAGAGCCCGCGGTGTCGAGCAATGTTCCCCAAGCACTACCTTCTGGAGACGACCCGCCAAGTAGGAGCGGAACCACTGCCAAGCAGTACCTCCAACTCCCAACTCCGCGAGCCTCTCCAGAAGGATACCATGGTCGATGGTATCAAAAGCCGCTGAGAGATCAAGGAGAATCAACAGAGTTACACTCCCTCTGTCTCTTTCCCGACATAGGTCATCGTACAGGGCGACCAAGGCTGTCTCAGTGCCAAAACCGGGCCTAAAACCCGATTGAAATGGATCTAGATAATCAGTTTCATCCAATAGCGCCTGGAGCTGGCCAGCAACCACCCGTTCCAAGACCTTGCCCAGGAATGGAACATTCGCCACTGGCCTGTAGCTGTTAAAATTGTCTGGGTCCAAGGAAGGCTTTTTCAGGAGTGGTCTCACCACTGCCTCTTTCAGACAGCCCGGGACCACTCCCTCTCGTAAAGAGGCATTTATCACTTCCTTGGCCCAGCTACCTGTTCCATTCCTGCTAGTTTTTATCAGCCAGGAGGGGCAAGGATCCAGTACCGAAGTGGTTGCACGTACCTGTCCAAGCACCTTGTCCACGTCCTCGAGTTGAACCAACTGAAGCTCATCCAACAAAACAGGACAAGACTGTGCTCCGGACACCTCACTAGGATCTACTGCTATAACTTGAGAGTCTAGGTCCCGGCGGATACATGAGATCTTATTCTGGAAGTGATCGGCAAACTGATTACAGCGGGCCTCCGATGATTCCACCCTGTCCGGAGGGTTTGAATGGAGAAGCCCCCGGACAACTCGAAAGAGCTCCGCTGGGCGGCAAAGAGATGATTTAATAGTGGCAGCAAAATGATGTTTTTTAGCTGCCTTCACTGCTCCTACATAGAGCTTAGTCGAAGCACTAACCAGCGCATAATTGTATCCGTCGGGAGTTCGTCTCCATTTCCGCTCAAGCCTCCTCCTATCTTGCTTCATCGCTCTCAGCTCCGGAGTATACCATGGAGCTGTATGAGCTCTACAAAGGAGAGGGCGTGCAGGAGCGATCGTGTTTACAGCCCGGGTCATCTCCGTATTCCACAGAGCGACCAGGGCTTCAGCAGGAGCGCCAGTCCTATCAGCCGGAAAATCCCCCAGAGCCCTTTGAAAACCTTCAGGATCCATTAGTCTCCGGGGGCGGACCATTTTAATAAGTCCCCCACCCTTGCAGAGGGAAGAGGTTACTGAAAGTCTAAACTTCAGCAAGCAGTGGTCTGTCCATGACAAAGGGAGTGTTGTAAAACTCCCCACATCCAGATCACTTTCCCCATGCTCAGTAGCAAAAACAAGGTCTAGAGTGTGCCCCGATACATGTGTTGGACCACTAACATATTGAGACAGCCCCATGGCTGTCATGGAAGCCATGAAGTCCTGAGCCGCGCCAGACAAAGTGGTCTCGGCATGAATGTTGAAATCCCCCAGTACTATTAGTCTGGGGGACCTCAACAATATATCCGAGACCACTTCCGCCAGCTCAGTTAGGGAAGCCATTGGGCAGCAAGGTGGGCGGTACACCAAAAGGATTCCCAGCCTGTCCCTCTGGCCCAACACAAGGTGTAAACACTCCAGGCCAGTAACTGAATGAACATGGTGCTTGGTGAGTGAGATGGAACTCTTATAGACGACAGCGACCCCACCTCCCCGACCCTCAGATCTACCATGATGCTGGACCAGGTACCCCGGTGGGCAGAGCTGAGAGAGACCAACTCCTCCCTGCTCACCCACCCAGGTCTCGGTTATACATGCCAGATCGGCTGCCTCATCCACAATCAAATCGTGGACGAGGGAGGTTTTATTATATACCGATCTGGCATTTAATAACAGCAACTGGAGATCTGAGAGATGGCTGATAGGACTACCAACGACCTTGCGGGTGTGGGAAGGACCGGAACAAGGCACAGCCACAACATGTCTGGACCGCGTTCCCCTTACCTGGCACGTCCTTCTCACAGCGCCATACCTTCCTTTGCCCGTCACTACGGCAATTGGGGCCCCCTCAAGTCTCCCCGCCTGATGGATAAAACTCTCTCTGAAGCACATACTACAACTAAAATATACAACAATTAAACGTATAAAAACAGCTATATATACAGCCATATATACAGCATATAAACAAACATACATTCATATAATCAGGCACCCATTCATCTCAAATTGCATCAACACACCAACAAAAAGTAAAAAAAAGAAAAAGAAAGGAGCAGCACAGCAGCAGCAGCAGCCTCTCCTTCCCTTGGGGCGATGCTTTCTTTCTCCTGCAGGGCCTGGGTCTCCCAGGCCACCTCAGCCAGCCGGCTTATGTATCCCTCCAAAGAGGGACAGGTGGTAAGAATCAGTCCTGGCTGGCTGGGTACCTGGGGCCTGGTCCTGCCAGGCAGAAGTCCCTCTGGGAAGGGTGGTGGAGGTGGTGGTCCCGCAGCAGCAGCAGCACAGCAGCAGCAGCCTCTCCTTCCCTTGGGGCGATGCTTTCTTTCTCCTGCAGGGCCTGGGTCTCCCAGGCCACCTCAGCCAGCCGGCTTATGTATCCCTCCAAAGAGGGACAGGTGGTAAGAATCAGTCCTGGCTGGCTGGGTACCTGGGGCCTGGTCCTGCCAGGCAGAAGTCCCTCTGGGAAGGATGGTGGGGGTGGTGGTCCCGCAGCAGCAGCAGCACAGCAGCAGCAGCCTCTCCTTCCCTTGGGGCGATGCTTTCTTTCTCCTGCAGGGCCTGGGTCTCCCAGGCCACCTCAGCCAGCCGGCTTATGTATCCCTCCAAAGAGGGACAGGTGGTAAGAATCAGTCCTGGCTGGCTGGGTACCTGGGGCCTGGTCCTGCCAGGCAGAAGTCCCTCTGGGAAGGGTGGTGGAGGTGGTGGTCCCGCAGCAGCAGCAGCACAGCAGCAGCAGCCTCTCCTTCCCTTGGGGCGATGCTTTCTTTCTCTTGCAGGGCCTGGGTCTCCCAGGCCACCTCAGCCAGCCGGCTTATGTATCCCTCGAAAGAGGGACAGATGGTAAGAATCAGTCCTGGCTGGCTGGGTACCTGGGGCCTGGTCCTGCCAGGCAGAAGTCCCTCTGGGAAGGGTGGTGGGGGTGGTGGTCCCGCAGCAGCAGCAGCACAGCAGCAGCAGCCTCTCCTTCCCTTGGGGCGATGCTTTCTTTCTCCTGCAGGGCCTGGGTTTGCAATAGCACGCTAAATCAAGGCAGAAACAGCCAGCAGCAGCAGAAAACATATCATCAGCTTTTTTGTGGTCATGGGAAACAGATGAAAAACAAATTAACAGAGAACACCAAGTGAACAAATACTAATAAGGTCAAACTCTCTCTGTACTTCATAATAGACACATGCACCCAAGAACTGTTTATTTCAAGAAAGTGGAATAATTTAATAATCAAGAGCTGGTGCACACAATAAGAATCAGCTGCTGTACTGTGGCTTTTGCTTGCAAAGACTGTAGGTGAAGGACTCAAGGCTGGCTCCAAAGGGTGGCCAGGTGGGGCCCTGGCTGAGGGCCTCTGGGGCTACAGGGGCCCCTGAAGGGTCCCTCCACTCCCCTTCCACAAATTGCAGCAGGATCGCTGCCACGGATCGCAGGGGGGGAGCTTTGGAGCCCACGCCATTCCCTCAACCTACCTTTCTTGGCTGTGTTTTACGGCTCCACGCATAGCGCATACAGGGCTGCCTTTAACCAGGATGGCGGCCGAGGTTTCCCTAAGGGGCTGAAGCCTCTGCCACCATCTTGGTTGATGGCATGCATGCATGCTATGTGCGCGCATCCCTGCCATCAACCAAGATGGCAGCAGAGGCTTCAGCCCCTTAGCGAAACCTCGGCCACCATCTTGGTTAAGGGTAGCCCTGTGTGCGCAGCTGCAAAACACAGCTGAGAAAGGGAGGTTGAGTGAGGAAATGGCGGAGGCTCCGAAGCTCCACCCTGTGATCCATGTCAGTGATCCTGCCGCAAATCATGGAAAGGGTGCACTGGGGCCTGGGGCAGGCTGGAGCCCAAGGGTCCCAGCATGCCTGGGGCTGGCCCTGGATGGACTTAAACACTTGAGTGCTTCCACATATTAAACCCCATATAAAACTGGCACATCAGGGAGAAAACCATATATTTATTACCACTGGCGATCTTGAATGCAGTCCAGCAAATGCTGTGCACCCCATCCATGCTCTGATGGTGCATTCAGGAATTTAGATGTTTAGTAAGGCTGTGCAGTGAACCCTCCATCTACCCCATTGCACTGATCTGCATCCCCTGGATCAGGATGACTCAGCTTGTGGCAACCCGGGGACCATCCGCCCCACCCTGCATCCAGGCCCGGATCAATTTGGGGGCAGGCCTAATGTTTAAGGAGGGTTTTGTAAACCCTACTTAAAGATACGGTCCGGAGGAGGTGAGGAGGAGGAGATGGTGCTCCTCTTTCGGCTGACCTCTCCTTCCTGCCTGGCCTCTTGTTCTTCCCACCCGACGACCTGACCCCCGAGGCAGCACCGTGCAAGAAGGACGCTTCTGCTTACCAGCTGGTAAGGGCCAGATTCCATCCTGCATGGTGCAGCTCCCTCCTTCCCTGCACTGCTCCCAAAGGGGTTGGACTTGATGGCCTTATAGGCCCCTTCCAACTCTACTATTGGGGCTGATGGGAGTTGTAGTTCAAAAAAGTAACTTTTCCAAGCTCTTATGATTCTATCCCTACCTTCTCCCGAGGTAACGCAGCTGCCTGCTGCTGACGTAGGTGGCTCTCTTTTTGCCGTTTCTTCTCCTTTCTCCCTGAGGCCTGCGTCTCCTTCCTGCCTGCCTGATGCACCATTCCCTGAGACCCCCCGATCATTCTGGGCCACCCGACCCAACCCATGGCAATCCAGGGCTGTCTCAACCTGTCTCGGTCGATGCTTGGATCCCCCCAAATTGGCCCAATTTGGTTTGGGCCTCAGCCTAAATGTTTAGACCACCCCTGTCTCTGTGACTAGAGGCGGGCAGCAGATGTTGAAAAAATAGCGGGCAGTTCATTCAGCTGGTTGTGAATTCAACATGACACCAAAGGCAAGCCCATCGGGAAGGTTCAAGGCTGACATTTTTGAGAAGAGCTGGAGAGGAGCTCCGTTATGCTAGAAAATGGGTTGGTGTCATTTAGGGGGGTGAAATTACAAACTGGGATTGACCCCCCTCTTTGTTCTCTTTTGTTCTGTGCAGAGTGCAGGTCACCCAGCTGTGAGAGCTGCTTCAGCAAAGACTTCTGCATGAAATGCAAAGAGCATTTCTACCTGCACAAAGGCAAATGCTTCAGCTCGTGCCCCCTGGACACTGTGGCTCAGCACAGTACCCGGGAATGCCAAGGTAAGCTCCGCAGGGAGGCTTTGCCTACTAATTGCTACTTAATTTAAAGGCTCAGTCGGCTGCATGCTGCATCCCGACTTGTACACTTAAGCGGCTTATTATAATAGAAAGTTTATAACGTAAATGTGCTCCAAGACCCAAACATGAGATTTGCAGCAGGTAAGCTGAAGATCCAATCAGTGAGAAATGGCTGAACATGATCAAGAACAGCCACACCTGTGACCTGCTTGTTGGTGGTCTCTTGTTCAGTACAAAAGCCAGAGTAGCCACAAAGAGCCACGTGCAACCAACACCTGTGCCTACTGGAAGCACAAGTCACTGGAGCCTCCTTCGGTTGTTGTCACCAGAACCCGTGTGGGGCCACACATGCTAGCTCCGCCCACAATGCATGCTTGCTCTGCCCTGACCTTCTTGAGTTTTTGCAGAAAGACCAGGGTGAAGCCAGCCTGCAGGAGGACAGTGGGGTGAGGCTACCTTGCACGGCCCCACTCCTCTCTACATGCAATGGAAACTGGTGGCCCTCTGATGTCCGTGGGGCAGTGAATCCACTCCGGGTTTTACTCTGAACTTTCAAGGTACACCTTGGACAGGAGCGGATTCACTGCCCCATGGAGATCAGGGTGCCAGCAGTCTCCATTGTTCTTATGGGTCCAGGCAGCAATGCTTGAAAAGGGTTTGTGTTGTCCCTTCTGTTAGGGGACAACACAGTTCAGTGGTAGAGCACCCAGAGCGTGTGCAGAAAGCCCTGGCTCAGTCCCTGGTATCTCCAGGTAAAGGCTCTTGTAGAAGACGATGGGAGAGGTCTTTTCCTGCTGGAGATCCTGGGGCACTGCTGCCAGTCAGCGTAGATGAGGGATGGGGAACCTCAGGCCCTCCAGGCCCCTTTGTCTGGACCTTGGACTCTTCCCAAGCCACACCCTCTCTCCAGGCCACACCCCCTCTCCCTGGCCACACCCCTCACAAGTGTCCTGGTCACCCTCCTTGAGTGTTTTTGCCTGGCTAGAATGTGTCCTTGAGCTCTGATCATGCTTCTTGCACGCCTTGATGGAGGATAGAGAGAGGGGTGAGTGTAGAAATCAGCCTCCTGTGTAAAGGTAAACCCCCCCCCTACATTTGTTGCTCCGCCCACTTTTGTCTCTGGTCCCGCCCACCACTGGCATGTGGCCTCCGGAAGGTAGCCTAGAAGAGAAGGTGGCCCCTGGGCTGAAAAAGGGCTCCCCACCCCAGAGCAGGCCATGCTGGGCTTAGATGGACAAATGGCAGCTCAGCCTATGGCGGCTTCCTGCTTTCCTGCATTCTGATTGTGTGCTTTTCTCAAGTGTGTACTCATCCGGGGACTCGGGGAGTTGTAGACCCTTTACTTTTTTGGGAGCAGGGTCCCTCTGTCTCCAGCATCCTACGAGCTAATCATCATGAAAGGGGAGCTTGTTAGCCACTGAGAAGAGTCTTCTAACATGCTTCTTTGTCCTTTCCTGCTGCTTGGAGCCAATCAGAGTGAAAGAAGGTGGCTCAGCCACTGAGAAGACTCTCTTCAGTAGCTAACACTCTCCACTTTCATGCTTATTGGCTCCTAGGGATGGCTGTTGTTGTGGGAGAAGGGAGTTAACAAGGATCCCATTCTCAACCCAGCAGGAAAAATGAAAGGATGGGAGGGGGCGTGGCTGTGACTATCATGAAGGGGGCCCGCACTTCTGAATTGGCCACTACCCTACTGTTTTTTTCTTGCAGTCTCATCCCTGTCAGAAAAGTGTGAGATGGGTCCTTGGGGCAACTGGAGTCCCTGCACCAACCAAGGCCGGACGTGCGGCTCCAAGTGGGGCTCGACAACCCGGGTCCGTGAGGTCTTCCGGAGCAGCAGAGATGATGTGGCGATGTGCCCCACGCTCTCCGAGTTCAGGAAGTGCCGCCTGAGGAAGCGCTGCCCGGGAGGTGAGGCACAGTGGGAGGGGGGAGAATGTTCTTGAATCCCAAACCTCACTTTTAAAGCAGGCAGTGATGTGGAGGGTTTGGGGCAATGCGTCCTTCATCTCCTGGAACATGCTGCACACCTAACATGCCTGCAATGACAACCCCATCATATCACAGGAAAACAGGAGCACAAGACCTTATACCGAATCAGACCAGTGGTCTATCTAGCTCCGTGTTGTCTGCACTGACCGGCAGCAGCTCTCCAGGATTTCAGACAGGGGCATTCCCAGCCCTGTGTCACACATAATGAAGTAATTCAGTTTGACACTAGCCATATACTTACCAGATTTGCCGCCCTGGGCTCCTGCTGGGAGGAAGGGCGGGATATAAATCAAATAATAAATAAATAAATAAATAAATAAAAGATAATGAGAATGACATTTAATTCATTCTGGGGGTTGAACCTGGGACCTTCTGCATGCAAGGCAGATGCCCTGCCACTGAGCTACAGCCCTTCCCCTTACTTCGGTCACCCCCCGTCAGGAGATAGGTAGAAAAGGCCAGGTTTGAGCTGGAAAAGTTTGTATTGGTTTGAATTATAACCCAACCATTCATCCATTTCATTGGTCCCAGGGTGGGTAACACGGTCATACAATTGTTATACTGTAATGTAATATATAATTGGCCATAGTACATCAGGACCCTCGAAGACCGATTGATTACTGTGTAATGTGCTTTATGGGGGGCTACCCTTGAGGTCGACCTGGAAGCTGCAGCTAGTTCAGAATGTGGTAGCCAAGCTTCTCACTGAAGCAGTCAGCATGCAATACCGTCCTGCCTCCCTGGGCATCATCATCATCTTCTACCAACTTCGGTTGGTGGCCCAACTACGTCCCTATCTGGACAGGAATAACCTGGCTTCAGTTGTCCATGCTCTGGTAACCTCTAAATTAGATTATTGCAATGCACTCTACGTGGGGCTGCCTGTGAAGATGGTTTGGAAACTGCAGCTTGTGCAAAATGCAGCAGCCAGATTGGTAACAGGGACCAGACGGTTCCAACATATAAAACTGATTCTGGCCCGCTTGCACTGGCTGCCTTTATGTTTCCGAGCTCGATTCAAGGTGCTGGTATCGACCTATAAAGCCTTACACGTCTTGGGACCACAATACCTGATGGAATGCCTTTCCCGATACGAACCCACCCGTACACTACGCTCAACATCCAAGGCCCTCCTCCGGGTGCCTACTCCGAGGCAAGCTCAGAGAATGGCAACAAGGGAGAGGGCCTTCTAAGTGGTGGCCACCAAATTATGGAATGATCTCCCTGACGAGGTGTGCCTGGCGCCAACACTGTTATCTTTTCGACCCCAGGTCAAGACTTTCCCCTTCTCCCAGGCATTTTAGCATGTGTTCTATATTGTTTTAAATTTTTAAATTGTGTTTTAAATTGTTTTTAAAAGATGTATTTTAAATTGTATTTGTTTTTAGTTATTGTAAACCGCCCAGAGAGCTTCGGCTATGGGGTGGTATACAAGTTTAATAAATAAATAAATAAATTATTATTATTATTATTAATGATAATGATACAGTTGCTGAAAAAACTGCACTGACTGCCAGTATGCTTCTGGGCCAGGTTTAAGGTTTTGCTGGTGGTGTATAAAGTCCTAAACAACGTCACTCTAGCCGTATGCTGTTTTAGGGACAATGTGATTCATGTGTTCCTTCCTGTTTTCCTGTTTTCATTCCCTTTCTTTTTTTTCTGTCCCCTCCCACATTCTCTTTCCCCCAAAACTCTTTACACTCCTTCCACATCGCCCTTTGAAAAATTTTTGTTTCATGGATTAAATGTCATTCTAATTATCTTTGCTCTTTATATGACTCCGATAAGTATATGGGTTGTGTTAAATTGAGTAACTTTATTACATGCAACATTTTCTTGTGATGATTGGCTTGGGGGAGAAATTCAGTTCAGTTCACATTTAAAGGCGACCCTTCCTAAACAGAAGCATGGCCATCCTTCAAAACCTCCAGATTTTGAAATGCAGTTCAACACTCAAAAAATGTCCAGAAAAATGCATAGAGTAAAGTGTGCATAAAATGCATATATTTGTGAGAATAATGTTTTACATGCATTGTATTATGGAAAATTACTTTGCGCATATATATATATATATATATATATATGGCAATATTGCTTACAAAAATGTACATATTAGGAGAAATTCACACTAAAATGCTGAAGAATTTCCATGAGTTTTTTTAAAGTGCAAAGTGATTAACTGAACTTAAAACTGGAAAAACCATAAACTGAGAGAAGCCAACTTTGATGGATTCTCCCATCCCTAAGCATGACTGAGCCTTGATGTCTGAACTATTGAAGATGTGTTACTGGGTTCACACCCCCATTCCCCCATACTTCATTTTAAATATCCTTTCAAGTCTTAAAATATACACCATGCTGGTATTTTTTACATTGAGTGGTACTGAAATCATTAAAAAAGGCACTATAAAACAATGCAATAGTATTTAAATAAGGCAAGCGTCCCACCAAATACAGCGAGTGACAGAAGTGTAATAATTTTGCAGCAGACTGCAGATGTGAGTTGGTGAGGCTGGGGGGTGGGGCAGGAAGGTTAAGCTATTTCTCCCCACCCCACAGTTCCTCCACTCCAACTGGCAGGATGCTACCAGGCTGATTTGGATTTATTTTAATTTTTTTTAAGTGGGGAGGGGAGTGAAGGGTGTGTGGTACATATACCTCCTTGTGATGTCTAGCTTAGCCCTCGGGGGCCATTGCTTCAGAGGAGCAGAGCACACGCTTGGCATGTAGAAGGTCCCCAGTTCAATCCTTGGCATCTCAAGTTAAAAGGATCACAGGTGTCCGTGCTGGGAAAGATGGCTTGAGGCGTCTTTTAATTCATGCTGGAGACGCGCTGTCATTCAAGATAGACCACATGGGTCTGGTCTAGATTAGAGTCAAGCAAGATTCCCCCCCTCCTCCATTTTTGTATCAACATTTGCATTTTTTTTCTTGATATGCATTTTTTTGAGTTACTAGTATATATATACCATGTTGTAGTGCAAGCCCCCACCATGCAGTGCAATATGGGATACTTTTCAAACAGGCATGCAAAACAGGTGAAAATTGGGAGTTGTTTTCCTGTTTCTTCATCCCTGGACAAGATAGCACCATCCTTGCAGGTACAGACATCCAACTAGGCAAAAGCTTTGGGATAACCATTTCAAGTGGGCTAATAAAATGACAGTAGAAAACAGAAGGGGTTTATTACTACCTCTACATCTACATCTGAAATGAACCGTTTTAGGCAGCCCAGGAGTAATATTTTACATTCTAGTGGAAATGAGTATCCAAAGGGCTTTTGTTCTTGCCTAGGACATGGAACAAACCCCTGTACTAAACTTTATTCTGGTTTTGACTTTTAGAGAAGAATGAAAACAAAAGGAAAGAGAAAAGGGACAAGAAGCAACAGAAGAAGAAAAAGTTGGATTCTCTAATGATTACTTAATCAGCTTCAGAGCACGTGGAATGACAAGGAGAGGACAATACATGAGGCAGTCCAGCAGGGGGCATCCTAGTGGACAAAAAGACCTTTTCTCTCTGCCTCAGGAAGGTTCCTTCCTCAGTTATTTTGTGTGGTTATGTTTTCCATCCTTTCCATCCAGATCATCTTGCGCAATCCTTCTCGCCCTTCTTTCCAGAAAGAGAGGAAAGGGAGCATTTATGGCCTGTCAGATGTTTCCCCTTTAGAGAGTCTAATTTGCCACATCACTCACTCACTCACTCGCTCACTCACTCACTCGCTCACTCGCTCACTCACTCGCTCACTCGCTCACTCACTCGCTCACTCACTCGCTCACTCACTCACTCACTCTCTCTCTCTTACACACACACACACGCACCTCTTTTTCTACCCCCAGTTTGCTGGAACGCTCATGAGGTTGCACCAATAGAAGAGCATCGAAAGCCACGTCAGAAGCCATCCCATGGGTGTTGCTGACACTTCCCGCATGTCCTTTCTTGAAATGGAAAGACTCCCCAATGGGACTTATGGAAGAGCAGAGGAGAAGGATGTGACCAAAAGGCACAAAGACAGAAAAAGGGTGTCGCTCCGTGACAGCGCATCTGCTTTGAGTGTAGAAGGTCCCCGGTAGGGCTGGAAAAGGCCTCTCTGCCTGAAACCCTGGAGAGCTGCTGCCGGTCAGTGTAGACGATGCTGACCTAGATGGACCAGTGGTCTGACTCGGTGTGAGGTGGTTTCGTTTTGAGTTCCAGAGGCAGCGAGACAGCCTAACTCTGTTAGGGCCTGGGAAGGGTTAAAGCCTTGTAGGTCTACGGCCATCTCTTCGCCTGCACTGTGTATCTCCTTTCAGAGCAACACAGGAATGGCCACACACACGATGCTGCTGCCTGTGTACCACAGACTCATTCGTAGATGGATGGACAACCCCAATGGGCTGACTCACCTGTTTTTCCACATCCTTTGCCTGGAACCAGAACAGGCCACCCAACGGAACTGTTAGAGAGAAGTTGGCGGAGATCTCGCAGTCATCCATCATAGTTCTCATCCTAAGAAGATGATGGGAAGTCCTTAGAAGCATTTGCTGGGCAACCGTTTTATGCCTCTCTTCTCTCCGCCCCTCCCCAATTGGAAGACAGGAGCCTTCTTGCACAGCAGAGATGGCAAAGTGAATTGCTGGGAGTCTCTCTTGGGGCTGCTTTGGGCTCTGTCATCATCACCCAGGATGAGATGTGGATTGCTGCTGGCAATGCCCAGCAAGGCTGGGCAGCTGACGGGGCCCCACTGTTGTGTGAAGGGCCCAGCAAGCCAAGCTCTGGACCCCATTGGATCTCAAATTCACCCTCTGCACTGCTTTTCCTGCACACTTTCACTGGAGAGGGATCTTACAGCAGCCTGAACGCAACCTAACGTTGTGTCCAAGGGGTGGTCCATCCCCATTTGAAAAGGCACTGCTGGTATCTCTGCTTCTCCTTTCAGGAGACCATGGGGGGGTGCTGTGCATGAATATATCTTTCTCCATTTGTTCTTCCATTTGTTCTTTGGAGCTAAAAATGTGGCTGGTTTTACTGTTCCTCATGTATTAAAATGGCAGTTTCATCATTCATTTGCAAAAAAGAAAAAAAAACATTTGTTTTCACCACAACCTTTCTCTCTTTCCTACCGTATTTTTTTTCCAGTTTGGAGACCAGAGTTGATTTCATCTATTCTATCCTCCTGGCAATCCCCATTTGTTTCATTCAGGGACATTCTGAAGGAAAAATGGAAGCTGCTGTAAAGCGTCCCAGCACGATGCAACATCCGGGGGTGGGGAGTGTTCTGGGAAGATCAAATGGTACCAGCCTCTACAACCACTGGAGAAAACTGACTTTCCCTCCTGAATCAATTATGAATGGGTACATATGGGACACTGATTATAAATCTATTTGTGCCCATTCATACTGGTATGAAATGAATGGGCCCCATTTTGGTTCATTTCTTTTATCTGTTACAAAATGAAAGTAGGCCGGTACAGGGGTGGTTGGTGAAGTACTGGGGATCTGAGCAAGCTGAGGGTTATGTTCACCTAAGGTCACATCCACACCAGACATTTATTCCGCTTTAAACAGTCATGGCTTCCCCCAAAGAATCCTGGGAAGTGTAGTTTGTGAAGGGTGCAGAGAGTTGTTAGGAGATTGTTATTCCTCTCACAGAGCTACAATTCCCAGAATTCTGTGGGAAGAGGGGTTGACTCTGGCCATTGGAGCTCTGTCAGGAAAACAGGGGTCTCCTAATAACTTTCAGCACCCTTCACAAACTACATTTCCCAGGATTCTTTGGGGGAAAGCCATGACTGTCTAAAGTGGAATAAATGTCTGGTGTTCAACTAAGGGTTATGTTCAACTAAGGCCACATCCACACCATACATTTATTCCACTATTATTCCACTTGAAATAGTCATGGCACTCCCCAAAGAATCCTGGGAAGGTTTGTTTGTGAAGGGCGCTGAGAGCTGTTAGGAGACCCCTATTCCCCTCACAGATCTACCATTGCCAAACTGGTTTAACAGTCAGACCTTCCCAGAGATTTCTGGTGATTGTACCTCTGTGAGGGGAATAGGGGTCTCCTAACAGCTCTCAGCGCCCTTCACAAGCTAACCTTCCCAGGATTCCTTGGGGAGTGCCATGACTGTTTAAAACAAAATAATAGTTTAAAACAAAATAAATGTATGGTGTGGATGTGATCTAAGTCCTACTCAGAACTGATTCATTGAAATAAATGAACCTAAGTTAGTCGTGTCCCTTAATGTCAATGGTTTTACTCTGAGTAGGATTAGCATGGACTGGATCCAAGCTAGGTTAAGCTGAGGTTAAGAATGACTGAAATCAATGGAACAAGTTAGTCATGATGACATAAGTCTCATTGATTTCACTGGGGAGTAAGCACAACTAACTTAGGCTGCAATCCAATACACAGTTTTTGTTGTTGTTGTTATATGCCTTCAAGTCGATTACGACTTATGGTGACCTTATGAATCAGCGACCTCCAATAGCATCTGTCATGAACCACCCTGTTCAGATCTTGTAAGTTCAGGTCTGTGGCTTCCTTTAGGGAATCAATCCATCTCTTGTTTGGCCTTCCTCTTTTTCTACTCCCTTCCATTTTCCCCAGCATTATTGTCTTTTCTAGTGAATCAGGTCTTCTCATTATGTGTCCAAAGTATGATAACCTCAGTTTCATCATTTTATCTTCTAGTGATAGTTCTGGTTTAATTTGTTCTAACACCCAGTTATTTGTCTTTTTCACAGTCCCTGGTATACACAAAGCTCTCCTCCAGCACCACATTTCAAATGAGTTGATTTTTCTCTTATTCACTTTTTTCACTGTCCAACTTTCACATCCATACACATAGATCAGGAATACCATGGTCTGAATTATCCTGACTTGCTTATTTCTGAGTAGACATGTATTGGATTGCAGCCTTAGCCTGGATCCAGCCCACTGGATTTTACTTCTCTGAATCAACATGCAGAAAGGCAAGGAAGGGAAGATCACTTGGCAGACTGAGCTATAACACATGGATCTGACTGTGGCTCCTGAAATGTCCTGGGCCAGTTCCCAGGGGAGAGAAACAGCTTGTGCAGACATATCCTGAGAATTTCTCCTGTGAAAGGAGAGAAGCTGCATCTCTGACTACTACCTGCTAAAATGTTGCTGTAGTTATTCCAAATCACATCAGAGTAAAATTCTGGAGCGAGAGAGCAAAAAAGAGAGGATCTGTTAGTTCAGTTTTATAGTTCCAGAGCCATAACCCTTCTCATTCCAAAATCCTAGATTTGAAAATGAACCTGCTCCCCGGGAGTCCATATCCCAGGAAATATAGTGGGCCCAATCCACTGGGAAGTTCTCCTGTATGAACAAATCCTATTGAAATGATTTTCCACGAGGTTTGAGCAGGAGGGACTTCCTGGTGAGCGTCCCATTGATTCTACCGAAAAAGCAAAGGTAGGTCTGTGGGTCCATAAGGGGAGGAAAGGGGGAGGGAGCAACCTTCAGAATCCACAGTTGGGCAATACTTTATTGGAACCAAGCAAAATGGCACAAAAGTGGAACACTTTACCCCTCACCGAGCTACAGTTCCCAGCACCCTTAGCAAATTACAGTTCCCAGGATTCTTGGGGGGAAGTCATGTGTTTTAAATGTATGGTGTGTGGGCCTAGTAGACAGTCTCTCTCTCCCACTTTGTGTAGCGTCTGATGAAGAGTTCTGGAGCTTGCCATACTTTTGTGACATTTTGCTTAGTCCTAATAAAGGCAATTGCTCAACTATAGCATTCTATAGGGTCCCCACACACACTATTAATTCTACAGTTACTTACTTTTGAGTAAACATGCACTGTAAGCCTACATGGGTACATTTCTTCAGCAAGATGCAGATTTCAGATAGGTTTCTGTGATTCTGGATGAAAGAATATGACATTTTATTGTTTCTATAAATGATAAATATATAAATATATATATAAAATAGAGAGAATTTATTTCTAGAATGTCAATGTATTTAAAATGCCTTTCATTCCTTTATTTTTTTTAAATGTATGTTTGACTTTTGTTTTTGCTTTTTAAATGATGCATTGTAAATAATAACCTGTATTGTAAATCTTGGCAAAATGTAGGCTGAAAAACAAACAAAATAGCACAGAAGACTGGCGTAAGCTTTGTCCTTTATTCATCTTAACAGAAAAGTTATCCAAGTAAAGGCATCATTTGCTCTCACACATTTTTTTAGCTACCACCTGGAGGCGCTACAGAGTAGAGGATGGCTGGTAGAGCTTTCCTGCTTGTATTTAATAGTATTTTGGCTGGCGAGCACAAGTGAAACACAAACGCAGCAAGTATTACAGTTTCCTATATTGCCTGCATCACATCAAAAAGCAGGGCAGCTGTCTGGTTTCTTTGCTATTCAATAAAGACCCTTTTTACAACACTTCTGATGGTGTGCATTGTATAACCTTGCCCACTTGGAGGGGCATTAAATCATGTATGGGGAACCTGTGGCCCTCCACAGCAGTGGTGGCCAGTGCCCATTGGAACTGGTGGGGTGGAAGGGAGTCCAACAGCAGGTGGCGCCAGAGCCCACGACAAGCAGAGCCTCCTCATTCTCCTTCTGTCCTTGTCCTCCTCACTGATGAGTTCTGCAAGGGCAACCCTGAGGCTAAGGAGGAAACTAATAGGCTCTGCTGCCCCATAGCCTGACTGTAAGAAGGCAGGCACATGTGGGGCTGGCTTGTGGACCACTGCTCCGGATACTGGGGGACGGCAACTCCATCATCCCTCGGGTTAGTCATGCTGGCTGGGGCCAGAGACAGAGAAGAGAATGGCGATTTGGTTGACTGTAGCTTTGAGGTGCAGGGGCCCCCTCTGGGCATCTGATCTGAGACAGCAATCTGCTGTTTTGTAGGAGTGCCTGTTTGCTTGCCTGTATATCTGTAAATAAAAAAATAAAGAGAGCCCTATAGCACAGTGGGGAGGAGAGCCTGGCTGGGAGTCCAGAGTCTGTGAGTTCAAATCCCCACTCGTGTCTCCTGGGTGTCAAGGGCCAGCTAAAGATCAACCCCACAGCGAGTGCAGCTGTGGCAAGCTGCGTAGTCCCAAGGAGCCCAGTTGCCCCCCAGCTGGCAGTTGCGGACAAGGAAGGGGCTGCCTTGTGCAGCTGTGGCAAGCTGAGCAGGCCCTGGCCAGCTGGGGAGGACTAGCCTCAGAGGAAGGCAATGGTAAACCCCCTCTGAATACCACTTACCATGAAATCCCTATTCATAGGGTCGCCATAAGGCGGGATCGACTTGAAGGCAGCCCATTTCCATTTCCATTTCGCTAGATCAGACCAAAAGCCCATCTAGTCCTGCATCCTGTTCTCACAGTGGCCAGCCAGGGGAAGCCTGCAAGCAGAACCTGGGGGCAATAACCCCATTTGTGATCCCCAGCATGGTGCCTCTGACAACACAGGGAGAACAGAGCCACTCTGGCTGTCAGCCATCGATAGTCTTACCCTCCAGGAGTCTGGCCATCACTACACCTTGTGGGAGTGAATTCCATAGTTTAACTATGTGCTGTGTGAAGAGGAACATAGGAACATAGGAGGCTGCCTCATACTGAGTCAGACCCAGTGGCCCACCTGGCTCAGTACTGTCTGCACTGACTGGCAGTGGCTCTCCAGGGTTTCAGGCAGAGACGCTTTCCCAGCCCTACCTGAAACTGCCATTTGGGGATTGCTCCTGGGACCTTCTGCATGGTAAACAGACGTTCTGCCCCTGAGCTATGGCCCTTCCCCATGCCTCCTTTTGCCTATCCTGTTTCTGGCTGCACTCCTACCCCGTGCGCTATTTGGCACCTAGTTGACCTCGGGGTTCAAGTGTAACACCAAGTAGATCTCACAAGCTTGAGAACCAGGAGTGGCTCACCCCTTGGGATGGAGCTGCAGCAACAGCTTCTCAACCGCGCCATCCCTGCCACGTCCCAGGAAGGTCAAAGCAGCAGCCAGTTTGGGGCTATGCGCTGCTGCCCCATAGGAACCCCATTTAAGCCTCTTGATTTCAGTCCGTTTTCCTCCCTGTATGCCTAACTTTTGCGCTGGGTTGTAGCATAGGTATTTCCGTTTGCACTGGGCCAGTTCCCATCCCAAATGCGGATCAGAGAGCAACATCTCAAAGGAGCAATCCGTCCAAACATGTAAACATAACAAGCTGGGATGTTTATTTGCCCAGCTGGCATGGCCCCAGTGAGCCTGAAAGAGGGAGAAGGAAGAGTCCCTCAAAGCTTCTCTTGCAACATCTCTGACAAGGACTGGAAATGGGGAGAGTCTCTTGCGTTGCTCCGATTAAGGCACGGAATATTCTCTTAAGGAGGGGAAACGTTATAGGACAAAAGCACTGAAATGATTGGTGCATATAGCTAAAACACACACACACGCACACAGAGCAATGCATAATCTTGGGTTTGATTAAGGAAGAGATGGCATGATTCAAGCCAAATTGTAACCCCTCGGCTGTACTGCAAGCGATACATGGGAAGTGTCCCCATCTAAGCACAAGAACATCAAAAGAGCCTGCTGGATCAGGCCAACGGCCCATCTAGTCCAGCATCCTGTTCTCACAGTGGCCAACCAGATGCCCATTGTGGGAAGCCCACAAGCAGGACCTGACCAGAAGAGCATTCTCCCTCCTTGTGGTTTCTAGCCACTGGAATTCAGCCTTCTCTTCCATGAATTTGTCTAACCCTTTGTTAAAGCCATCCAAGTTGGTCGCCATCGTTGTCTCCTGCGGGAGCAAATTCCTTAGTTTAACTCTGTGCTGTGTGAAGAAGTCCTTTCTTTCGTCTGTCCTGAACCTTCCAACATTCAGCTTCACTGAATGTCCCTGAGTTCTAGTGGTTGTTAAACTGATGTCGTTTTTGTAGGGTAGAGAGGTCCACAGTGCTAAGGTATGTACCTGTGAAAAGCTGAGACAACTGTCAGAATTAGCTTTGGTGCCATTTTAACTTAGGATGTGGGTTTTCGTGTGTGCAATGAACCCTAGCCAAACAGGCATAGTTGGAACCTTATGTACCATTACTGGGTGGGGGGAAAACACCTAGTGTATACTGGAGACGTCTGCACATTTTAAGGTTGCCAACTTTTTTACTGGCCTTGCTCCTGTGTCTTTGACAGCAGCTTGACACACAGAAATCTACCAGCCTAAATATAGATAATGTTATGCGGAAAGTTTTGCTAGCTTAATTTCTTAATTTCAGGCCGTTTTTTATAGACACAGCAGCAGGGCCATTTTAAAAGTTGGCAACCTCAGCACAAAAGGAGAAGGAGGTGGGGAAGGTCTTACTAACTCAGGTAAGATGCTTTAGTTCACAGGCATGTATAAAATCCAAGGTTCAATTCCTCACGTTTCCAGTTAAAGGATCTCAAATGAAAGGACAGAGATGAGACCAAGCCTTTTCCAGGAACTCTGGAGCACAGGGATGTGCAAAGGCATTGATTTTCATTCCAACCTATGTTTGTCACATGCAGCACCGTTTTTGTTCCCTCGCAGTTCAGCTTCCAACAAAAAAAAAGTTATTCATCTTGCTGTTGGCTGTGGCAGGATTTTACATAATTAATTACTTTATGATTAATTATTCCACACCGTTCATCTCATCTCAAAGAAAACACAATACAGTTTGTGTATGTGTGTAGGAACAGCATCAGTTACGTATCAGTTGTGGACTGAAAACAACAACAGCAGATACCGACTGTATTCACTGGATTGATTTCCATTCCAGATACAGGAATAATCAGTGACCGTTGGCAACTTCCGCTCCAATTTCTGTTTCTGTTGGACTTCCTCTGCATCCCTACTGGAGGGCACCGTACATCTGGGCAGAAAATCCTTAGCCAAAGAGATCCTAATTTTCGTTCAGCCTACAAGGCCCCAAAGTTCAGACAACCACATGCGGTGGCTCTGTGTCTCCAGGCCAAACTAAAGTTGGCCAGAATCAGTTTGTCTGTGCCATACAAACTGATCACCAATTTGAATTCAGTTCTCCTGGATCCAAAGCCAACACTCTTTAGGCAGTAGACCAGCCTTTCCCAACCTTTGGGTCCCCAGATGTTGGTGGACTCCAACCCCCATCATTCCTGACCATTAGCCATGCTGGCTGGGGCTGATCGGAGCTGTAGTCCAGCAACATCTGGGGACACAAAGATTGGGAAAGGCTGCAGTAGACTACACCAAATGTCTTTAGAAGAAGCTGGAATTATTCAGCAATTACAAGCTGGTGGAGGCTGGTGGCTCCAATGCTGGGAACACCTTCAAAGTTCAGATTAAAACCTGGAGTGGATTCAATGCCCCACTGATACTGGAGCCACCAGCCTGCACTGCCAGAGACCATGTGAGGGGAGGAGTCTTGGAGATATCAGGTGAATCTTGAAAGAATCAGTTAGGAGAGGTACCTAGCATGGAGGCAGAACTCAAGAGTGATTTAGGGCTCCCAGCACACCCAGCTATATCTGGGGGCTCAGAGATGTAGCCTGATTGACAGTGGAGTGGAACTAACAGCAAATGCCATCATAGCTGAAATAATCTAGTCCTGGTCCTGAGATGTTCTTTCTTTTCCTGGAGACTCAGAAGAAGAAGAAAAGGTCCTGAAGGTTCAGGTCAAAACCCTGAGATTTGACAAACCCCATCCTGCTGCAATATTTCCGCCACGAAGCCAGGAGGTGAAATGTCTTGAGAAGATGGGATCAAATTTTGGCCTGGCTCTAGCGAGTCCCAGGGGCCCTCAGAAAAGGCTACGGGAAAATATAAACAGACATCGACGCAAGCATAAATGCTCCACTGATTTTCTTCTGGTATACTTAACCTCATAGTACAAAGTGGAAGACACTTTGACCATCCTCCTCTACCTCCCGCAAATCAGAACAATCAGGGACTCCAAAGGCCAACAGACAAAAGCATGAGACCGGCCAGCTTCACAGCCCAAAATCTTGATTGCATTCAAGTTAGAGCTGAAATGGATTTGATCCTCAACTTCTTAAAATTCTCCTTTGTGAATCTGGATGCTGAATATTCTCCAGACACAAATATGTTGTCCATATATTGAACAAATATTTGACACCAAGTGATATTTGATTTTAATAATGATATTGATAGTTGACATGTAACAGAGAGCACTGAGTATTTGATGGCATTGGTTGCTGATATACAATAGCATGCCACTGTGATTTTCAAATTTTCTACCTTCAGGGAATACATGAAATAGTTCAGAAAAGAAATAAAAGAGGGAGAAACAAAGAATGAGAATATGACAGCAATTAAAGACCCACCCTGCAGGAAACAGCAACTTCCAGGGGTCTTGAAACCTTGCACAGGAAGCAAACATGGGAACAGAACCTCCAAAGAGGAAGCTACTAATTAAAGTTGCAGAGGACCTTTGCTGAACTGGGATTACTTCTAAGAAAATATTATAATCATTACAATCATAGTCCTGGGAATTAAGTGTTGTATTAAGTGCCATACAGAAACAAGCTGTTTTTATTCTGTTTTCAACTAACTTCAGAACAACAGTGCTAAAGGGCTCTAGTGTGGAAGGAACTGGTCATCTCACAATCAGGCACATCACGACAGTGGTGGCTAGTGGCTCCATGTCAGTAGGGCAGTGGAATCCACTCCGGGCTTTCTGAGTTTTCAAGGAGCTGTCCCAGGTACTGAAGCCTTAATGTAATGCTGCCTTACCCCCTCTCCTTCCCAGTAAGCATCAGCAACTCAGCTGTTGGGGGGTCAGGTGAGTGCTGCTTCCCACCCACATGCATGCACACACCCACACCCACACTGTCTGCTACTGACAAGAGCCCCCGAAGAAAGACTGATTTTACATCTTAACCTCATAATGCAAATGGGCCCAGGGTTTGAGAGAGACAGTCACTTTCTTATAGGTATACTGAGAATTCATAGATGATGGCAATGATACATTTGTAGACTGACTTCCTTATAAAATGCGCACATGGTGAGCCCTGTCCCATAAATCAGCTGCATTGTATTCCTGTTCCATGTGAGCTGTGTGACAACTAAACCATCCCGACCCCCCATTTCAGCTCTGCCCTGTTAGTTCTGTCCTATTATTAGACCCATAAGTATGTTGGGGGGAGAAAGGATCTATATTTCTTTGAGCAGACACTTTGGTTCACAAAGAGTCATAATGAGGGAGAAATTCACTTCAGTTTGCATTGTAATGCACGTGTCTCTAATTGGCAGCTCCTGAAATAATAAGTGAACAAAACACAGCTATCTTTCTAAATTCTCACTTTAACAGATTTTGCAATGCAGTTCTCCCAGTTCAGCCCATTTGCAATGCAGAACTTTCAAAATAACTAAATAGATTGCAAACTGACATGGCACTGTGGAGAACTGAATTTAAAATTGGGAAAACGAGAAACTGAATTTGACAGATTTGTCCATCCCTACAAAGCAGCCGTGACTTGTATCTTCCGTATTGAAACTGAAAGCAAAGGATGTTGCTCTCACCTTAAAGCAGGGACAAGGAACCTGGGGCCCTCCAGGTGATGTCGGACACAGTAGTGTAGTGGCCAATTCAGAAGTGCAGGGTCCTTCATGATAGTCACACCACACCCCCTCAGAGCCACTCCCCCTTCTAAGATTATACAATCAAATGAGCTTTCAGTCTCTTACTTTGTTTGACGTACTTTCCCTTAGTGATGCATTGCAACCATCATTGCAGATCTATATGTGTTGCCTTTCAGCTACGTCTACTATTTTCTGTAAACGTACATGGGCGTATGTACTGAGATGCTGCAAAGTAAGGAACTTACTAAGTCCTTCCTGAGTACTGAGTCTCCTCAGTGGCTAACTCGCTGAGGAAAGGACAGTGGAGATGGAGGGACCCTGCTCCCCAAAACATAAAGGGTCTAAGTCTCCCTGGGACCCTGGGTGACTACACCCCTGGATGGACATGTATTTCCTGTGATGTGGCTGATGGGAGCACAAGCCCAACGACATCTAGAGGACCACAGGTTCCACAGCTCTGCCTTACGGCATAGTGTAAGACTGGACACATTTATTTATTTATTTATTGCATTTGTATATTGCCCCATAGCCAAAGTTCTCTGGGTGGTTTACAACAATTAAAAACATTAAAAATAAATATACAAATATACAAATTTAAAAACACATATTTACAAACAATTTAAAAACGCATGCTAAAATGCCTGGGAGAAGAGGCAAGTCTTGACCTGGCACTGAAAGGATGACAGTGTTGGCGCCAGGCGCACCTCGTCATACACAACATTCCATAATTTGGGGGCCACCATTGAGAAGGCCCTCTCCCTTGTTGCCATCCTCTGAGCTTCCCTCAGAGTAGGCACCCGGAGGAGGGCCTTGGATGTTGAGCGTAGAGTACGGGTGGGTTCGTGTTGGGAGAGGTGTTCCATCAGGTATTGTGGTCCCAAGCTGTGTAATCATTTACAGTGATTAGTAGGCCTTAATGAAAAGGAAAACTCTCAGTAGAGTTGAGCTCATGGTTTCTATGAGAATGGACACCTGTGTTGTTAGATCCCAATGAAAAAGTGAAACTACACAGAAAGTTACAATTATATGTCAGGGTGATAATCAAATACACAGAGCTGATATTTTTTAATTGACTACAAATGATGAAGTTAAATTGACAGTTAATTGAGATGGAAGAATAATACACGAGGAACAGATAGATATAAATATAGAATTTTGAATAAAGGTATTTTATTTTCAGATCTTCCATTTTCAAGCTTTTATATACTATCTGCTTGTTTTATAGGCAGGGAGGTGGCATTCTAAAGTCTTTCATGCTAAGACCCCCAGCTGGGACTGGAGCTGGTGGGAGGTGTAGCCCCACATTTGGAGGTTGGAGAAGGCTGTTCTAAGTAGACCTTTGAACAGGATTTTTAGCTCTTATTAGAGCTAGTTTTTTCCCTGGGTCTTCTGACTATTTAGGTGTTAAGTGTGGAAAATGTTCTTGTGCACAATCCTTCCAGTTAAAACAATTCACTAATCCCAGAGATGGAAAGGATTTTGTTGTAAGAGATTTTGCAACCAATGAAAAACTGATTAAGATTGTTTAATATTATGTCAATTTAGTTAATTACATCAACTGAGTTGACTAACATAGAAGGAACAGAGAACCTGCTTTTCATGACCCTCTTCAGATTCCAGGCCTGGTCACTAAGCCCAGTGCATGATTAATGACACCCACAGTGCTCTGTGCCAGGTCAGCTTGTTTTCAAGCACATCCCCAGGGAGGTTGAAGAGGCCCTTGTTAAAACAGTAAGTTGCCAACCACAACACAGCATGCCACAAAGAGAGCACAAGAGAATCAGAGTCCTCTCAGTCCAGGGGGCACCACACTGTTCCTTTCCCTGTTACATTTTTCTCAAGAAAACTTCCACGTCCACAGCATACATTTAAAGCACATTTAACACCTTATAAAGCCCATGGCTTTCCCCAAAGAATCCTGGGAACAGTAGGGCGTTAAGGATGCTGGGACTTGCAGCCCTGTGAAGGGTAAACGGCAGTTCCCAAAGAATCCTGCGAACTGTAGTCATGTAAATGTGTGCAAAATGTACTTGAAGTGTATGGTGTGGATGGGAGCAACCTGTTTATTGAACTTTGATCCGAATTTCCTTGCACAAAGCTTATGTGGAGGTTAAAGTATTGAGTATTCATCTGAGAACATGAGAGGCAAGAGCTCCTTAAGGGATGATTTTACTTATAAAGATTTGAAAGCAAGTATTATGCTCCATAAAAGGTCCAACAAACAGGCAACACAATCCCCTACAAAGCTCATCAGAGCACGCTACAAATGAAAGATTGGTTTCCAGGAGCACGTTTTAAAGCCAGTTCCTTGCCCACAGCTATAGATTTAAAACAGCTGTCTGTCACAGAGAGTTAAGTCTGGAAGTTTCCATTCCAGATGTTCCATTGCATCCTCAGTCTCCATAGTTTGTCTTTTATACCTTCTCATGACCAAACGGAGATAATTCACACTCAAGGAATTTACTCAGACAGCATTTTCAACAAGTGAAACAATACACTGGTTCATTTTCAGGTTGTAACTCTAGGTCTAGCTTTTCCCCCTCCACATTTCTACCTTGACTATAATATTAATCTGTTTGAACTTTAAAAGCAATCCTTTCTCTCTCTCTCTCTGTTGCTCTTGTAATTGCTGTTAATTAGCTAGCATCTTTACTGATTGCCTCTTATTTAGGCCACTGGTTTAGTTCAGGGGTGGGGGTGGGGGTGGGCCTTTTCAACCAACATTTCCTCATGGGAAACCTCCAGGTGTTGCATGCCAGTGGATGGGGGACAGAGGCAAAAAGTGGGCAGATCAATGGAGACTGTATGCTTTAATCTGGATTCCTGCACTGAGCAGGGGGTTGGACTCGATGGCCTTGTAGGCCCCTTCCAACCCTACAATTCTATGATTCTGTGATTCTCTGTTGGAAATGCAACAGCAAGGGTCATTCAGTTTTGTAATTAAGAGTTAATTACGTTAACTAGCTAACAGGGGGATGGGTGGAAGTGTTGCTTAGCAATCAGATACAACATGCTGTTTGCCAAGGCAGCATGTGCTCTGATTGGCTGTGTAGTTCTGAGGGAGTTTTCCTGCTGCATGTTTCATTGAATGTCTCTCTGCTATGTATAAGCCCTGAACTGAATGACAAAACCTCTCCGTTCCTTTCTTCTCTAACTATACACTGATTTGCTCAGTGAGCATTCTTTGTAGCAGCCCCTAAGTTGTGGAATTCCCTCCCCACAGAGGTGCATCTGTACAGTTTGACACACCTCTTTACTTAGCCTTTCACCAAGGGTGCAGTTAACTAGGGTCACAGGGAGTCTTAGACCTTTTACTTTTTTGGGAGCAGGATCCCAGCAGGGTCCCTATGTCTCCAGTATCCTGTGAGCCAATTAGCATGAAAGGGTAGTGTGTTAGCCATGTGACAATAGTCTTCTAACATACTTCCTTGCCCTTTCCTGCTGATTGGAGCCAATCAAAGGAAGGTGAGTCAGCCACTGAGGAGACTCTTCTCAATAGCTAACACTCTCCCCTTTCTTACATATTGGCTCTTACAGAAGTCTGTTGTTGTGGAAGAAGACACTAACAAGGATCTCATTCTCAACTCAGCAGCAAAAAGGGGGAGAGGACATGGCTGTTACCAACATGAAGAGACCCTGAACTTCTGAATTTGCTGCTACACTACTGCCTTTTTCCCCTTTTTAATAAAAGTGAAGTAAATTTGCTGGCTTTGTAGCCCCTCTTGAGTGGATGATCCCTGCCAAATTATACACAAATAGGACCAGGGGACATGCTTTCATGTTGGACATGTTTACATTTTAATTTATTTCAAAAAGTAACTATAACTTTTTATATTTTTTGGAAGAATTGGATGAAATTTGCAGCCTGGTAGGCCCTTCTGAGAGAAAGGATCCTGCCAGTATCCTTCAGAAGGATCCTGCAGTCGTTCTCCCACAAGAGCAACTTGGACAGTTTGGTTAAAAAAGGGTTCACTTAACCTTCTCTAATGTTTTATGTGATATTTGTATGAAATACACTCAGGGCCGGCTCCAGGCATGCCGGGTCCCTTGGGCACCAGCCTGCCCCAGGCCCCAGCACTCCCCTTCTGCGATTCGCTGCAGGATTGGTACCACGGATCGCATGGCAGGAGATCCCAAGCCGCCCACCATTCCCCTGCTCTGCTTACCTTTCTCTCTGCTGTTTTTTGTGGCGCTTAAGTTTGTCATCAATCAAGATGGCGGCTGGGGTTTCCCTAAGGGGCTGAAGCCTCTGCCACCATCTTGGTTGATGGCACTCATGCCTCTGTCCTCCATTCAGACAAGTAAAAAGCATTGTCAGATTTCAAGGACGCATTTCAGCAAAAAAACCTCAAGGAGGTGCAAAGCAGGACTGAGAAGTAGGGTTACCATATCTCCGGTTTTCACCTGGAGACTCCAGGTTTTTTTGGGTAGTCTCCGGGTGAGTCACCTTAATCTCCGGAGACTTAGTTTTCATTTTAAAAAATAACAAGTTTCTAGGTGATCTGGTTCAAATGATATAAACCAAAATGTCAGCCCCCCTCCCGCAACTTCTGTTAATACCCACTGCTCTAATCCCTGCCCTTTCAGGTTTTTAGCCAATAAGTGAAGTCAGGGTTGTGATTGATAAGATTTGTTGACCCCCTAGGTAATACCTAAACCCCATTTCAAGTTCTGAGAACAGTTTCCTTTTCCTGTTTGTCTCACATCAGGAATTCAGTAAACATATAGCTTTCAGCAGCATAAAGAGTACTTTCTCTGTACAGGATTGGGACTTGCTTCTGAGTAAACATGCATAGGATTGCACAACAGAAGATCACAGCAGGATCTTGGTAGGCATAAAAGTGTACATGCAGAGTTTTTTAAATTACTTGCAAAAATGGCATATCATATATTTTATCTTTCAATTAATTTTTGAACCAAAGTTTCTAAAAGTGTACATGCTGCAGTGTTGTACTTTTCTAATTAAGGAGTCAAACAAGTTTTCATTTTACTGGAGTGTTGAAGAGGGCAGTTTATTTCTCATTCATAACCTGTTTTGAAAACCTTCCCAATATGAAGCTTTTCTAGGAGTAAAGCTGTCGTGCTAATCCCACATACCTGGGAGCTAGGAGTGGTGTGGCCTGGGGAAAGGGTTTGTGGCTGGGGAGGAGATGTGGTATGGAGGGAGTCCCAAGGGCCAGATAGGGAGGCTGGGGGCCACATTTGGTCCTTGGTTCTGAAGTTCCCCACCCCTCATTAGAGGAGCAATAAGACAGGAGTCAACCATGCAGCTCTTTCCCACAAGCAAGTGGCAATAAGCCCTCCTTTAAAAGAGAAGAAAAGAGAGACGTAAATTTGCTTTCCGTTCCTGGCTGCAAAGGACAGAGGAAAATCCCATCCTCCTATCCCAAAACAGAGAGCTACCTTCAATTCATCTTTCCATCATAACAATGAGTACACCTAAGAGGAAATTCTTCACATGCACGACAATACACCTAAACATTCCAAATGACTGCTGCTTATGGGGAGCATTGCACTCTGTTGATCTGTTGAAAGGCAAGCCAATTTCATCTTGTTGTCCCTGGTGACTTCTTATGATGCGATCAATACTTCCTCTGCTAAATCGTAATACCTGTTGTAGTTGTTTTACTATTCTGTACACCGCTTAGAGATCTTTTTATATATTAAGCGGTATAGAAATAGTCTAAATAAATAAATAAATAAAATATTGCCACTCACAAAACTTCCCACGGTGCTCAGGTAATGTCAGAACAGGCTCTAAATCAGCCTTTTTCAAGCAGTGTTCCTCCAGATATTGTTGGACCACAACTCCCATCAGCCTCAGCCAGCATTGCCAATGGTCAGGAAAGATGGGAGTTGTGGTCCCACAACATCTGGAGGCACACTGGTAGGGAAAGGCTGCTCTAAATGTTGGTCCTGTCCTGATTTTGCTTCGAAGGCGTCAGAATGCAGTACTGGGTCCAGACTCACAAGTCCTCTTAAGGGTTCCTTATTCTCCTTAGCTTGAGGGAGAATTTCCCTTGATGTGAGAAATAGTTTCATGCAGGCCCTGACTCATTTCCCTGGGATATTGTAGACAAAAGAGAAAGAACATGGAAAGCCTTACTGGAACCTCCTAAATGCCATTCATCTGAACCCAGCAAGGTCACAGCTGGTACTGATCAAGGAGGGGTTTGTTACTAAGAAATGCTCTTCACTTCAGAGGCTCGCTCTCTACGTTGCCTCGTAGGATGGGGCCTGGGTACCTGCCAAAAAGCCACTGACTGCCTAAAAGAGAGAAAGCAGCAGATGTGGAGGTTATGGTGTGCATAAGAAGCACCTGCATCAATGCAGAAATTGCTCAGAGAAGGCAGTGGAAGGGAGGGAGGGGAGAGAAATTTGATTCAGTTTGCATTTAAAGGCAAACTTACCTAATCCACACTTTCCAAAGCAACATGGGAACCAAAAGACAGCCATCCTGCAAAGTCTGCCTGTCTCTAAAGTTTTGCAGTGCAGTTCTCTGGACAAACAACGTTTACAAAAATGCACCTACTGGAGTAAAGTGAGCACAGAAGTGCATGTATTAGTGAAAATGCATGATATTAGGGGAAATTTCTTTGCAAAAATGTGTACATCAGGCAAAACGGCATACCAAGATGTGTAGGAGAAATTCACACTAACATTCTGATGAATTTTCAGGAGGACTTTATTTAATTAAAATGTGGAAATGTCGAGAACAGAATGTGGAGAGATAAGAAAGTGAGAGAAACGGAAAACGACCGATTTGCCCACCCCTCGTGAAAGAACGGAGGCTAGTTCAGCCCTAACAGTGAAAGGCTATAGCACAGGGAGAGCATCCATTCTGCGTGCAGAAGGTCCCAGGGTCAGTCCCCAATATTGCTAAGAAAGACTGGGAAGTTCCTCTTGTCTCCCTCCCTGATAGGTTTTCACTGAGCTCTAAAGACCTGGCTTTTCAGGCAGGCCTACAGGATTGGGGTGGATTAGTTTTATGCTGTATAAACTGAAGGTTGATTTTAGATTAATTATGCTTTGTTTTAATATGTATATTGCGTCTATTTTGTGTTTATATTATTGTACGTCGCCGAGAGTGTCCGTTGACCCGGTCAGATAGGCGACTCAAAAATAAAATTTTATTATTATTATTATTATTGTCTAAACCCTGGAGAGATGCTGTAGAAGACTGGGGTGGCCAGGAAGGCGACTGAAATCCTCTGTTAGATCTCTGTGTTATTTGCAGTTAGTCAACACTGATATACAATTGTTCTAATTTGACTGGTCTATGACCGTAATAAAATTTATACATACATACATACAATCGTTCTAATGCACATTTCTTTAACGCAGCAACAACACAATGACTGTCCCCACCAATGAAAGGCTGCTGAAATGAAGAAAGCTAATCAGTAGTTGGCTCTTGCAAGAAATGCCTGTGAGTGTGTGATGTCATCTGTTTATGTGTATATTATTCATGGCAAGTAGTGCTTGAGGGTGAGCAAAATGAGCGACAGGGCCTGAGTATTTGCATATGGATGGTGACTGGCTGAGAGAGGTGAGGGAGGAGGTGTGATTAGAGGTGAGACCTGGGAGACCAGGGTTCGAATCCCCACACAGCCATGAAGCTCACTGGGTGACCTTGGGCCAGTCACTGCCTCTCAGCCTCATGAAAACCCTATTCAGAGGGTCGCCATAAGTCGGAATCGACTTGAGGGCAGTACATTTACATTTAGATCTGCGGTGGTTGCAGATTTAGATGAAAAGATCCAGGGTCTAGGATTTGCGTGGGGTCTAGGGAGAGACGGAGTATGACTGTAAGAGGGAATAATGTGTGTTTTCTGAAAAAGTATGAGACAGCCGTCCTTTGAAATTTGCGCTAATCACAATTTTGTGATACAGTTTTCCAACCAACCAATGTTTACAAAAATGCATATGTTAGGGGAACGTGTGCATAAAAAAGAATATATTTGTGGAAATAACATAAAATGCAAATTGCTGCAGAAATGTGGAGAACTGAATTTAATATTGGAAAAATGAGACTCTGAAGAACCAAAGCTGACAGATCTGTTCACCCCTAGTGGTGAGACATTCCAGTGACAGTCCCAATAGGATTTGACTTCTTCTGGATGAGAGAGCATTGGAAATGCATCGTATTTTTGTAGATGTGGGTTATTTACAAGTACACAAGTCAGCCAATCCACATCAGTTGCGAGAGTAGCTCTCCAGAGAGAGGTCTGGGACCCTGCATCCCTGAGGTGCCTTCAGCCCACTTGCTCTGCCTGCTGTCTCTTTCAAACTGCAGGTGACTGTTTCTTCACACCAAGAGACAGTGGCAGGAAACTGGGGCTCATGCCACCGGCTGCATGTGCACTGTACATTCATTCCGCTATTATTCTACTTGAAACAGTCATGGCTTCTCCCATAGAATCCTGGGACGTGTAGTTTGTGAAGGATGCTACAAGTTGTCTGGAGATCCCTGTTCACCTTGCTGTCGGAAGGCAGAGCTGGGGTCCCAATCCCAGGGAGCTGGATCCCGGAGAGTTGGGAGAAGAGTATTCGGATGGATGGCAGAGGGAAGGGGGAGGAACTTCCCCCCTTTGGAGCGAAGACGAAACAGAGGAACTGCCAGTGATAAGGTCGCTTAGCAACGGGGAGCCTGAGCCCTCCCTGGACATTCTCACGCCTCCCCCTCTTTCAGGCTCAGAGGAAGAGGGGAAAGAGGGAGGGCTGCTCACAGCCGAAAAGCAGGGAGGCAGTTTACCATCAGCCCCTCCCCTATCCCCCATCCTGGAATCGGAAACTTCAGAAGAGGAGGGGGTGATGCTTCCCCCCTCACCGCGCACACGCAGACAGCTGAAAAGACAGGAGAGAAGGGGGGGAAGGCGGGCAGTACCTGAGGGGCAGTTAAGGAGGAGCGAAAGGTTGCGCGCCCGTTTGGCCCCTTCTTAAAGAACAGGCGGGAAGAAGTCCCTTGCTCTGTCAACTTTCTCCCAATGCCGCAGGACCTGTATCCCTGTATTGCTTCATGAGAAAACGCAGTCTTTGTTTGGACATTACCCTAATAAAACACGAATTAACTACAGCCGTTGGTCTGGTTCCTGAGTCACATCCTGGGCCTGACAGCTTGACAGAGCCACCTAAATCACCCTCAACGCTCTCTTCACTTGACTGGGACAAGATGTCAAAGGGAGCAGTGGGGGGGACGAACCCCACTTCTGAGACGGAAGAAGTGGAACTCTTGAGGACTAAGGTAGCTGATTTGCAGACGGATGTTCAAGCCCTGCTAGCAGCAGGCAAGGCGCTGAAGACGGATAATCAAACCTTGAAGGCCACGATAGACCAGATGCGAACAGCCCCTCCAGCTGCCGTAGTAAAGGTTCCCATTGGATTGCCCCCAAAATACGCGGGACAAACTGATCAGTTGGCAACCTTCGTGGCTCAATGTGAGTTATATCTGGATGTCAGGCACACGGAATTTCCAGACGATGGGGCTAAAGTGGCCTTCGTGATTAGCCTCCTGGAGGGAGAAGCTGCAAAATGGGTGACTCCGTATCTCGTGAGAAAGGATACTGTCTTAAGAAGGTACAGAGGATTTATACAGGAGATGACCGAGATGTTCCAAGACCCGCAAAGAGCTGAAACAGTAGCGCGGCAACTAGGCGCTCTGAAGCAAGCTAAAGGGACTGTTTCCGAGTACACTAACGCTTTTAAAATTCTGTCCCAGGAAACTGGTTACAATGACGCCGCCCTGATGTTTATGTACTGGAGTGGATTAAATGCTGAAATCCTGGATGAGTTGGCCAGGACCTCCCCCCCCGCTGACCTACCAGGGCTCATCCGGCTATGCCTACAGATAGATCACTGGATGGAAGGAAGGTGCCTGGAAAGGAAGCAGGAGGTCCCGAGATACTCAGCCTCGGCATCCCGCAGCAAGACCCTTCCCACTGCAGGGATGGCAGGTAATGCAACTGAGGGACAGGGAGGGGCTAGGCCAAGACTGTCGGAAGAAGAAAAGGAAAGACGATGCCGGGAACGTTTATGCTTTTATTGTTCAAAGCCGGGCCATGTGGCCAGAGACTGTGGACTGAAAGGGGGGAAAGCTGAGCCGTCGGGAAACTAGAACACCCAGTCCACGTGCAGGCCGGTGGACTGGGGGCAGCGTTGTATAAAGGCCCCCCAACGATCCAACCTCCCTCAAAGGGGGTGTTGGTCTTGCCTATTTGGATTACAACTTCCAGAGGAGTGGTGTTTAATTCCACTGCCTTAATTGACAGTGGAGCCTCCACGAATTTTATTGATGCAAAGTTAGTCAAGCGTCATGGAATTTCCCGGTGGAAACTGGACGCTCCCCTAGCTGTGGAGACTATCGATGGGAGACCCCTGAAGTCAGGAGGGGTGACACAAGCCATGGAGGAAGTGAAACTTCAAATCCCTGGGTACGAAGAGTTCATTTCGCTATACGTGTCAGATCTCTCGAACTTTGAGGTGATTCTGGGAATGCCCTGGCTAGCAAAGCATGAACCCAAAATAAGTTGGAAGGAGGCGGTGGTGTGGTTCACCTCACCAGGAGAACTGTCAACCTGAAGGAATCAAGAACACCTTAGCGGGGTCAGTGCAAGAGATCGAGCAAGTGACCCTGCCGCCAAAGTATGAAGAATTCAAAGATGTGTTTGATGAAAAAGAGGCAGAGACTTTACCCCCCACCGCCCTTACGACTGTGCGATTGATCTAGTGCCAGGAGCCAGCATCCCATCAGGGAGAATCTACTCTCTCACAGAGAATGAGAGGGAGGCCCTGAAGGAATTCCTGGATAAAAACCTGAGGCGAGGATTCATACGCCCCTCACAATCCCCTGCTGGAGCGCCACTATTGTTTGTGAAAAAGAAGGGGGGGAACTCAGACCCTGTAACGACTATCGCGCATTGAACCAGATCACCATCCCCAACAGCTACCCGCTGCCCCTGATCTCAGAGTTGCTGGACCGACTGCGCTCTGCAAAAATTTTCACGAAGTTGGATTTGAGAGGAGCGTACAATCTGATCAGAATGAAGGAGGGAGATGAATGGAAAACAGGATTCTTGACTGCTTACGGACAGTATGAATACCTGGTCATGCCGTTCGGGCTTTGTGGAAGTCTAGGAATTTTTCAAAAATTCATGAACGACGTGTTTAGAGACTTGTCGGACACGTATGTAATCTGTTACTTAGATGATATCCTGGTGTTCTCAAAGAACCAGGAAGACCACGACCAGCATGTGAAGACGGTGTTGAAGAGACTGAGAGAAAATCACCTGTATGCTAAATTAGAGAAATGTGGATTTGACCTCAAGTCTCTAGACTTCCTTGGATATCGAATCTCAGCGGAAGGCGTGGAGATGGACCCAGGGAAAGTAAGCTGCATATTGGACTGGGGCCAACCTGTCACCAAAAAGGATGTACAACGGTTTTTGGGGTTTGCCAATTATTACAGAAAGTTCATTCCAGGGTTTTCCAAATTAACAGCTCCTCTGACTGACTGTTTAAGGGGGAAGAAGAAGTTTCAATGGACAGAGAACGCCACCGAGGCCTTTGAGGAGCTGAAGAGAAGGTTTGCTACTGAGCCCATTCTGCGCTTTGCTGATCCGAACCGCCCTTTCGTAGTGGAAGCAGATGCTTCAGATTTTGCCATCGGGGGGGGTCCTGCTACAATTAGACCAAGAAGGGAAGGAGCTGCACCCCTGTGCGTACTTCTCTCGGAAGTTAAAGCCTGCAGAGAAGAACTACACAGTTTGGGAGAAGGAGCTGCTGGCCATCAAGGACTCTTTTGAAAACTGGAGACAATACCTAGAGGGGACCTCTCATCGAATTGAAGTGCGCTCCGACCACAAGAATCTTGAAAGCCTCCAAACAGCCAGAAAGCTGAACCAGAGACAGATAAGATGGTCCCAGTTCTTCACTAGGTTTAACTTCCAGATTACTTACCATGCCCAAGCCAAAAACCAGAGAGCAGATGCCTTATCCAGACAGCCACAATACAAAGAAAGTGAATCCAAGGACCAGCCTCAGTACGTAATCCCGCCAGAAAAATTAACGTTGGGAGTATGCCAGCCTTCATGGGAAGAGGAACTCAAAAAGGCACAACAAGAAGATGCAGACATGCTAAAATATCAGCAGGAGACGGGACAAGGTCAAGACTCAGAAGTAACCTTTCACTGGAGAAATGGACTGTTATCGTTCAAACCGCCAGATATGTGCCAGAAGGGGAATTAAGGCTCAGAATCCTACGCCAGTGTCATGATTCCATCACAGCGGGACACTTTGGGATTTACAAGACCATTCAGAACGTGGCCAAGGACTTCTGGTGGCCTAAAATGCGTCGGGATATTGAGAGATATGTAAAGTCCTGCTCTGTCTGTCTGCGGACAAAAACACAAACAGGGACACCAGCAGGACTGTTACAACCGTTGCCTGTCCCACACGAACCCTGGAAGGACCTCTCCATGGATTTTATAACTGATCTACCCAAGTCCCAAGGAATGACAGCCATCTTAGTAGTGGTGGATCTACTTACCAAAATGGCACACTTTCTTCCTTGTGCAGGGGCCTTAGAGGCTAAAGAAACGGCCAAGTTATTCATAAAAGAAGTCTACTGGCTGCATGGATTGCCAAACAGCGTAGTCTCAGACCGAGGAACTCAGTTCACAGCCAAATTTTGGAGAGCAATGTGGAAACAGTTGCAGACGGAATTAAAACTCTCCTCCACCCATCACCCCCAGACAGATGGGCAGACGGAACGCTTGAACGCCGTTTTGGAAAGATATTTACGAAGTTATGTGTCCTATCAACAGACTGACTGGGTATCATATTTGCATTTTGCAGAGTTCCCCTACAACAATTCTCTGCACTCCAGCACTCAACAAACCCCGTTCTTCGCTAATTATGGATTCCATCCTAAAGTCTTTCCAAGCAGCTCAGAAGGAATGCTGGTACCGGCAGCTGAGAACTTCCTTAAGGAATTGCAAGCGGCGCAACAGACACTGAAACAGCAGTTAAACGAAGCCAAAACGGAGTACAAGCGAGTTGCTGACCTGCACAGGAAGGAGGGCCCCCCCCTTCAACCGGGAGACCAGGTATGGCTGTCCACCCGCTTCCTCCAGATGCCGGGCAAATGTAGAAAATTACAAGACAAGAGGGTGGGTCCTTTTGAAATAGAAACTCAAATCAATCCCGTGGCGTACCGACTGAAGCTGCCTGACACGTTTAAAATACATCCTGTGTTCCATCGATCCCTCTTAACGAAAGCCGCCCCTCCCAGTGAGTTACGGCCGGAGGAACCTCCCGGAGCTCCACTCCTGGTAAATGAGCAGCTTGAGTTTGAAGTTGAGGAGATCTTAGATTCCAGGATCAGACGCCACAAGCTGCAGTACTTGATTCACTGGAAAGGCTATGGGGTGGCTGACAGATCATGGGAAGATGCAGCTGATGTGCATGCTCCAGAATTGGTAAAACTTTTCCATCAACGTTTTCCCCACCGTCCCAAGCCAGACAAGGGGAGGGGGGCACAGCCTGGGAGGGGGGATGGTGTCGGAAGGCAGAGCTGGGGTCCCAATCCCGGGGAGCTGGATCCCGGAGAGTTGGGAGAAGAGTATTCGGATGGATGGCAGAGGGAAGGGGGAGGAACTTCCCCCCTTTGGAGCAAAGACGAAACAGAGGAACTGCCAGTGATAAGGTCGCTTAGCAACGGGGAGCCTGAGCCCTCCCTGGACATTCTCACGCCTCCCCCTCTTTCAGGCTCAGAGGAAGAGGGGGAAGAGGGAGGGCTGCTCACAGCAGAAAAGCAGGGAGGCAGTTTACCATCAGCCCCTCCCCTATCCCCCATCCTGGAATCAGAAACTTCAGAAGAGGAGGGGGTGATGCTTCCCCCCTCACCGCGCACACGCAGACAGCTGAAAAGACAGGAGAGAAGGGGGGGAAGGCGGGCAGTACCTGAGGGGCAGTTAAGGAGGAGCGAAAGATTGCGCGCCCGTTTGGCCCCTTCTTAAAGAACAGGCGGGAAGAAGTCCCTTGCTCTGTCAACTTTCTCCCAATGCCGCAGGACCTGTATCCCTGTATTGCTTCATGAGAAAACGCAGTCTTTGTTTGGACATTACCCTAATAAAACACGAATTAACTACAGCCGTTTGGTCTGGTTCCTGAGTCACATCCTGGGCCTGACACTTGCAAACCTGCAGTTCCCAGAGTTCCCCGGGAAAAGAGATTGATTGTTAAACCACTTGGGGAATTGTAGCTCTGTAAGGGGAATGGACTGCCTTCAAGTCAATTCTGACTTATGGCGACCCCATTTATTTATTTATTTATTTATTATTGTATTTATATACCGCCCCATAGCCGAAGGGTTTTCATGGTAAGCGGTATTCAGAGGGGGTTTACCATTGCCTCCCTCTGAGGCTGAGAGGCAGTGACTGGCCCAAGGTCACCCTGTGAGCTTCATGGTTATGCAGGGATTTGAACCCTGGTCTCCCAGGTCATAGTCCAACACTCTAACCACTAGGCCACACTGGCTCTCCGTAAGGAGAATAAGAGTTTCCTAACAACTCTCAGCACCCTTCACAAACTACACTTCCTAAGATCCTTTGGGGGAAGTCATGTCTGTTTCAAGTGGAATAATAGCGGAATAAATGTGCAGAGTGAATGAGGCCACCTTCTCTGTTACCTACCTTCTTTTAAAACACTCAGATCTGCAGGTACCAGGAGACCATCTCTGAATAATGAGCTCCCATGAAGAGTGAGGAAGCCAATATTTTCAAACGTTTGGGGTGAGGCACCCTGTCACACCCCATGGAAGTGCCTGGCTTATTTCGCTGGATGGTGATCACAGCATGAAACTCTGTGACAGGGCTGGCTTCAGAGAGGCTGTCCCATCGGTTCTGCCAGTGCTGCTGCAGCTGCTGCTGATTAATCACTCCTTACAAGGCATCTCAAAGTGATTTATGCTACTATAAAAATATATATAAAACAACTATATGTATAATAACAGTCAAAACAACTGCATTTATAAAAACAGTTTAAGAACACAAACACAATTAGATGTACAACCATTTAAAAACAGCAAGAACAACAATTACATATATGAAATCTGTTTCAAATCCAATACAGATGCCAAGTGGGATGACAATCTCTGCTTAGAATCATAGAATCATAGAATAGTAGAGTTGGAAGGGGCCTATAAGGCCATCAAGTCCAACCCCCTGCTCAATGCAGGAATCTAAATCAAAGCATTCCCGACAGATGGCTGTCCAGCTGCCTCTTGAAGGCCTCCGGTGTTGGAGAGCCCACTACCTCTCTAGGTCATTGGTTCAATTGTCAGGTGTGGCTCTAACATAGGTTTGTTAGAAGGCTTTTCGAATGAGGAAAGTCTCCAACCAGTACCTCAAAGATGGTGCTTACCTGGTTCCAAAGGGTAGGTGCCACTAGACCAGCCTTTCCCAACTAGTGGGCCACCAGATGTTGTTGGACCACAATTCCCATCTTTCCTGACCATTGGCAACGCTGGCTGAGGCTGATGGGAGTTGTGGTCCAACAACATCTGGTGGCCCACTAGTTGGGAAAGGCTGGTCTAGACTTGAAGGCCCAAGTCTGACATTATGCAGAACAAATCTCCAGATAAGATATTTGCAGGAGGCCCTCTCCTGCAGAACACAGTGATTGTTGGAGTATATATTTATATTTATTTTATTTATTTATTTATTTAACAAAATTTATATACCGCTTGAATGTAAAGACCTCTAAGCGGTTTCCAGAAGGATTAACATTCTCCATAAAAATGATTGATGATGACAACGATGAACTGCCTTCAAGTCAATCGTGACTTATGTTGACCCTTTGAATAGGGTTTTCATGGTAAGCGATATTCAGAGGGGGTTTACCATTGCCTCCCTCTGAGGCTGAGAGGCAGTGACTGGCCCAGGGAGCTTTATGGCTATGTGGGGATTTGAACCCTGGTTGCCCAGGTCGTAGTCGAGCACCTTAACCACAACACCACACTGGCTCCCATATAAAAAAACACACACACACAAAAAAACCAAATACAGTAGGGCCCCGCTAATACGGCGGGTTAGGGACCAGGCCCCCGCCGTAAAGCAGAAATCACCATAGTGGAGCCCCATAGACTATAATGGGCTGCGTCGTGAAAAAATGACGCCAAAACGTCGCAAAACGTCGCAATACGGCAAAATCGGCTTTAAACGGGGAATTTCCCCTGCTTGAATGCCGCCGCATCAGCAGAACGCCGTAATGCGGAACGCCGTAAAGCGGGGCCCTACTGTAATTAAAAACAAAACATTAAAATTACCGATAAAAGAGTGAAAAGCAAGTAATTAAAACAATTAACACAGCTACTAACTAAAAAGATTAAAGCAGATCAGCCTCTATGTGTCTGGAAAGGCTTGCCTGAACGGAAAAGTTTTAAGCAAGTGCCGAAAGGAACAGAGCGAAGGTGCCTGCCTGAAGTCAGTAAACAGGGACCTTCTCTATATAGCGGATGAGGCGATCCTTCGGCTAAGGACAGGCAACTTCAAGGCCCCGCTTCTTCTCCGTTCTCCATTCTGATGGTCCTTTATATTGACATCAGGCTGGGACAGGACAGCTGTTCAGATAGAGCCCTCCTTCAAATAGCGGGCTGTCCTCTGTGAAGAAGGACACCTGCCCCCCTGCTGCAAATGCAGCCAAGTCCCCATTGCCTCGACACTAGGCTCAGTGGTGGAGCAGAAGGTCCCCGGTTCAATCCCCAGTTGCATCTCCTGGTAGGACTGGGAAGTGCCCCCTGCCTGAAACTCTGAATAGCCACTGCCAGTCAGTGTAGACAGTACTAAGCTAGATGGGCCAAAGGTCTAACTCATTAGGCTTCCTCTGTTGCTAAGAAGAGCCTGGCTGCTGGATCAGGCCAAAGGGCTATCTAGTTTGCCATCCTGTACTCACAGGGGCTGGCCAGATGCTTTTGAGTAGCCTGCAAGCAGGAGCTGAGGGCAACAGCAATCTCTCCCCATTTGCTGGTCCCAGCACCTGGCGTTCAGGGCATGCTGCCTTCAACAGTTATTATTTAACATCTACATGAAACCGCTGGGTGAGGTTGTCCGGGGGTTTGGGGTTCGGTGTCATCAGTATGCGGATGACACCCAACTCTATTTCTCCTTTCCACCTAAAGCCAAGGAAGCTGTCCTGGTCCTGAACCGGTGCCTGGCATCAGTGATGGACTGGATGAGGGCGAACAAATTGAAATTAAATCCAGACAAGACAGAGGTTCTCCTGGTTAGTCGAAAGGCAAATCAGGGAATAGGGATTCAGCCTGTGCTGGATGGGATTACACTCCCCCTGAAGACACAGGTTCGCAGTTTGGGTGTGCTCCTGGACTCAGCTTTGAACTTGGAGGCCCAGGTCTCTGCAGTGGCCAGGAGTGCTTTTGTCCAGCTAAGACTGGTGTGCCAGCTGTGCCCATTCCTGGAGACGCCTGATTTGACTATGGTGATGCATGCCTTAGTTACATCCCGTTTAGATTACTGTAACACGCTCTACGTGGGGCTGCCTTTGAAGACTGTTCGGAAACTTAAATTGGTACAAAGAGCTGCAGCCAGAGTGCTAACTGTTGACATGTGTCCGTTGTTGCGTGAAACAGCATACATTACATTGGAGTTAAGTTGAGCAAGAAACTTCTTCAGAGCATTAGATCATGTTAAGAGTCTTTATTAAGACATTACGGCCAAAGGCTTAAGAGTAAATACATGTAGAGTTTCTTCAGTCACCCCCCTTCTGGTACATCTCTCTCCAAAGGTAAACACAGAAGACAACCTCTCAGTTCAGAGGCAATACACAGAAGACTCAGCTTAACACAGATAGCTGCTAGAACTTTTCCCAGTCTATCGCGATGGTTACCATAGCAACGGCCTTGGCTGTCCGTTCCCAGACTAGGCAAAGACATAACTCCCCCTAGCTACAGTTTTTCAGACTTGATGGAAAACAAACTCAGTGACAGTGCGGTTCAATGGTCAACAATTCCCCCTTTTTCCCATCATGTCTGTAACTCATTACAACAATAACAACAATACATTTCTCCAATACATCTTGCAATACAGCTTACATTGCAGTACAGTTCAGAACATCTCTGTACATTTAGCTAACACTTTATTCAATCAAACTTTGGCTGAACACATGTCATATATAACGTGTCAGGATCCATTTCAACCAGTTTGTGCATTCCAGGACTGGTCACTAATCCCACAGTGAATCTTTCAGGCGGTTTCAGGCACTAGGACTTTTGCTCTCTCTGCCCCCCCCATTCGAGCTGGTACTTGGCACAGCCTGCGCAGGAGATTCCATTTCTTCAGCCTTGCGTTTCTTCGATCTACGTTTCCCACAAATGAGCTCATTTAACGCATCCCTGAGAGGAATATGTGTGCCCTCCACCTTTATGTCTGGATTTGGCTTAAATGTTTGTGATTGTGTGTCATCTGACCCTGTAAGAATGACTGTTTCCCTTTGATCCCAAGGTTTTTCTGAGACTTTAATGCTTCTGCTCAGAATTAACTGCTGTGTTTCTGGCAACCAAACAAATTCTTGTTGTTCTCTGGGTGCAAGCTTGCCTCTTCTTTTTCTCTGTGGAATGTGTATCCGGCTGCTTTGCACTCTCTTAGGCATTAACCTGATTGCATTACATGAAGATTCCATGTGAGCAGTAAATACTGACTGTGTGCCTTTTACAGCTGTCTTTTTACAGCTCTGGCGGTCATTCCCTTTCCGCCCCATTAAACTCAAAGCATCAGCACACTTCACACCCATGGTCATTCTAAACTGCCCCTGTGTCATGAATCCCTGACAGACAACTTTGCCTCTTCTCTGCACAAAACATTTTCCTCTGTCAAATGTTACACAATACCCAGAATTCACCAGTTTTCTGACTGACAACATGTTATGATTCAGTTCTGGTACAAACAAACAATCTGACAGTATTCCCAACTTGTCAAATCTCACCAGACCTCGGGCTTCCACAATCTTTTGCGATCCATCAGCTAGTTGCACAAAATCCTGCACGTCTTCTAACGTGTAAAACAAACTTCTGTCTTTGATTAATATATGGCTTGCCCCGCTGTCAACAATCCAGTCAACAGGTCCTAAATCTTGAGACTTCTGTTTACAAACAAAGTTCACACTTCCCTGCTTCAAGCCTCCGTTCCTGGAGTTGCGCTTGACTGCACAGTCTCTTTGAAGATGCCCACGAGCCCCACAGGCATAACAAGACTTCAGCCGCTGCTTGTAATCCTGTTTGCTTTCGACAGCCTCCTTCGGCACGGCACTTTTCTCCTTTGCCTCCTGCCTCCGCTGCCATTCCTGGGACAAATCCTGCAACGCGTCCCACATCTGTTTAGCCGACGGCTCATCTCTCACACACATCAGTTGAGAATCCGATAGAGCCAAGATTATAAACGCCTGCGCCCTCTGATCTTTGCGCTTCCAGGCCGCGGTCAATACCGCCGGGGATGGTCCATCTATAATGTCCCATAAATCCTCTTTTATCAGCAAAGCCCGCATCCTCAGCTTCCAGCTGCCATAATTCTTTTCCGTCAATCTTTCCATTGGCAAGCCTCCCCCAGACAGGTTTACAGCCATGTTGCTCACCTCTGTCTGGTACAATCAATCAAGCTGCCCTCTGGAACTCCGTCTGCCGTTCAGACCAGCAACTTACTCCCGTGTAATGCGCTGTGGATCTGGGCCCATAACCCTGTTGACACGTGTGCATTGTTGCGTGAAACAGCATACATTACGTTGGAGTTAAGTTGAGCAAGAAACTTCTTCAGAGCATTAGATCATGTTAAGAGTCTTTATTAAGACATTACGGCCAAAGGCTTAAGAGTAAATACATGTAGAGTTTCTTCAGCCACCCCCCTTCTGGTACATCTCTCTCCAAAGGTAAACACAGAAGACAACCTCTCAGTTCAGAGGCAATACACAGAAGACTCAGCTTAACACAGATAGCTGCTAGAACTTTTCCCAGTCTATCGTGATGGTTACCATAGCAACGGCCTTGGCTGTCCGTTCCCAGACTGGGCAAAGACATAACTCCCCCTAGCTACAGTTTTTCAGACTTGATGGAAAACAAACTCAGTGACAGTGCGGTTCAATGGTCAACATACAACCCCCTTGTTATGACAGCTCCACTGGCTGCCAGTTTGTTTCCGGTCACAATTCAGTGCTGGTTTTGACGTATAAAGCTCTATACGGCCTAGGTCCAGGCTATTTGTCAGACCGTATCTCCCTACATGAGCCTGCCCGGGCATTGAGATCCTCAGGAGAGGTCCTTCTCTCAGTCCCAACACCTTCACAAGCACGATTGGTGGGGACGCAAGATAGGGCCTTCTCGGTGGCTGCCCCCAGGTTCTGGAACTCTCTTCCTAGGGAAGCACGAATGGCCCCTTCCTTGCTATCCTTCCGTCGGCAGGCAAAGACTTTTTTATTCCGACAGGCTTTTGGACTAGAAGATGTTTAAGATAGGGCCTCATAAGGTCTGTTGTATTGTTCTATGGTCCTATTCTTAATGTTTTACATTGTCTTAGTATTTTAAGTGTATGTTTCATGGTTTTAATGTCATGAATAGTTTAATTCTATTTTAATTTTATATTTTGTATTTTTTTTTTACCAATGTGTAGTTTTTATTTGTAAGCTGCCCTGAGTTCCAGTTTTGGAAAAAGGACGGGGTAAACATAAAGATTCATTCATTCATTCATTCAACAGGGGACATGGAACATAGCCATTGAGACAATATAATACAGGACACGGAATAATGGGCTCAACTTGCAGGAAGCCAGATTTCAACTGGACATCAGAAAAAACTTCCTAACTGTTAGAGCCATACAACAATGGAACCAATTACCTAGAAAGGTAGTGGGCTCTCCGACACTGGAGGCCTTCAAGAGGCAGCTGGACAGCCATCTTTCGGGAATGCTTTGATTTGGATTCCTGCATTGAGCAGGGGGTTGGACTTGATGCCCTTATAGGCCCCTTCCAACTATACTATTCTATGATTCTATGAGAATGCTCAGTTTTCATGCCCTGCCTCTCTACTACGTAAAGGGGTGTGTGACTTGCCGGAGACCCCCTCCAAATCCTGGTGCCACAATTGCCCATGGGCATATCGGTAGATAATTGTGGAGGGTATGCGGGATGTATGTCAGGCCACGGAGTGTTGCTGGGATGTGTGTCTAGGCCTGGGAAGAGCTGCCGGCTTAGCTGCGTGTCCATAAAACCTCCTGTTTTTGAAACTTGAGCTCTTGCCGTGGGATAGGAAGACAGAGGAAGAAAAAAAAAGCATCAAACTCCTCTGTGGCTTTTCCTTTTTTCTTTTTTCTTGGCAAGGCAGGCCAATACTGTTGCTGGAGCCAGCATAATGATAAAAGAAAGCACAAAGATGCTTGCTGAGAGGGGGGTGCTCAGAAGAGAGGAGGAGGAGGGGCAGGGTGGGAGGAAGTTCCAAGTTTGCAGGATTTCAGCGTGTCTTGAGGAACGGAGAGAGCCTTGCAAAGCCAGAGGCTTCTCCCTACATGCATCCCCGTAACCAGCACCCAAAGAAGGCCCTCCCCATCAGCCTCTGCCCTGAGAATAACGACCGGGTGTCAGAGCACTGCAGGGGGTGGGGGTGGCGGCAGCCACCACTTGGGCCCCGTGTGCAGCCATGAGAATAGTGGTGGATCTGACCCTTTGGGCCTTGGGCTCCTTGGTGATTGTAGCATTCTGGGCGGAGGGCAGCCAGCGGAGGGCGACGGAGGGCCGGATCCGTCGGCGATCCCATCGGGTTCATCACGGGCGCTGCAGCTACACTTTTGTCCTGCCGGAGGCTGACCCACCACCCTGCCAGCACCCCGGGGAGACCTTCAATGTCAACACGCTGCAGCGGGATTCCCCAGCCGGCTCTTTGTTAAGGAGCGATGACCAATCCAGCCAGCGCGTCCAGCAACTGGAGAGGGTCTTGGAGAACAACACCCAGTGGCTGCTGAAGGTAAGGGGAGGCCGGCTTCTCTAGGGCAGGGAGGACTAACTCCCAAAGTGGAGAGATGCAACTGATTAAACCTGCGCATGCCTGAGCTTAGAAACCAGGGGACCGGCATCAGTGCCTAGAAAAAGGCACATTGTTCATGCTCAGGAGCTATTGCAGTCGTTCCACAGTTATAAGGAAGAAAATTTATTTGTGATCAAGTTGGCGCTCTGCAGGTGAAGGCCTCCCACTGACGCCATTGTACAGGAATGGAAATATCTGTCACAACTGGTTCTCTCCATTCCTTGCTTTTTTCAAATTTAGTTTTGCAGCAATTTGCAACATGTTTTTTTTAAATCCTCATAAACATTCTTCAGCATTTTAGTGCAAATTTCTCCTAATAACCCACATTTCTGTGTGCAGGTTTTTTTTAATAATAATTTTTATTCAAATTTTCATAAAACAAACAAAACAAAATAAAAAACATAACACAATATAAATGAAAATTAAAAACTTGACTTCCGATTTGTCACAGATCAGCTATAAGTATATAATATATATCAAACCTGTCCCTAAATACATACAAGATCACTTTTCTCCATAGTCTATCTTAATTAATTGTCAAATCCCATTATCATCATTTCATTTTTATCTTTCAATAAAAAGTCTAAGAGAGGATTTCTGTGTGCAGTTTTAACTAGCATACGTATCATTACAAGCCATTTCTCATCATATAATGCCTTTTTGTATATTTCCCAAATATATTCAATTTTGTGAACATTTCCTCGTGATATATGCATTTTTATAAGCATTGTTTGGTTGGAGAACTGCATTGCAAAATTCGGATATGTGTAAATTTTGAAGGACAGCTGTGTTTCAGTTCTTGTTTTGGAAAGTGCAAATTTGATCTGTTTCGATTTAACTTCCTCCTCTGTCCCTGCCATCTTATCAGGAAGTCTGTTCTGCACAATGTACAAATTGAGCCTTTAGTATAAGGGCACCTACCCTTTGGAATTCCCTCCCCTTAAATGTCAGACAGGTGCCGTTTCTGTTGTCTTTTTCTTTGGTTGGTGAACTGCATCCACATCTGTATTGGAATTGCTCTTAAGATGTTTTTATTATTTTTGTCACTTTGTTCTTTTTTGCCCTGGACTATTTTGGGGAGGAGTGGTGGGATATAATGTAATAAATAAAATAAGAACTGAGGACTGGTATCAGATAATGGTTCTGGGCTGAGCCCTGGAAGTATGGGGACACATAGAAAAGGGAAGGAGCCCTAAGCCCCTTCACTGATGTTCGACCTCAGTTTCCCCTTGGTAAAATCAGAACACTGGTGGCCTGGCCGCAGTGAACACTGGTGGCTCTGATGTCAGTGGGGCAGTGAATCTGCTCCTGGTTGCAGCTTGAACGTTCAAGAGTTCTGACTAAGCTGAGCACCTTGGACAGCTCCTTGAATGTTCAAACTAAAACATGGAGTGGATTTACTGCTCCACGGCAATCGGAGCCACCAGTATCCACTGGCTGGCTGCCTTTTTGGGACAAGAACAAGTTATCACTTCTGAGCAGATTTGTAAAGAGTCTCTTGCCTCATTGCTTGCACCAAGTAAGAAGCGCATCCAGGCAGGCTGATTTCTTTCATTTTCTTTTTCTTCCAGGCCATCAAAGTACAGGTGGGCTTAGAAGCCTCTTGACTAAGCAGTTCTCACTTTGTTTTGCCTGAACAAAGTTTTGAAGTATGTATGGAGTGCTGGCGGCTCCATGTCAGTGCAGCACTGAAATCCGTCCGCAGTTTAGTCTGAACTTTCAAGGAGCTGAAACCTTGGAGAGCTACTGCCAGTCCGTGTAGACAATACAAAGCTAGATAGATCAGTGATCTGGCTCAGAATCCGGCAGCTTCCTACATTCCTAAAACACACCACATCTCCCCCCGCTTGCCACAGCCATGTTCCCACATGCAGCAATGCTTTGTGGTTTTCTTCCTGTGGGAATGAATGGAGACCTCTCATTCCTATAGAAAAAGTAGAAAGGTGCCCTCAGGGATGTTGGCATCGCTGCTGCTGGTAACGCCAAGCATTCCGAACTAAGCAGTCTCCTATTTGCATAGCCCCTCCTCCTCATATGCATAGCCCCACCTTCGGTTCTATTTCTTGGTCACACTAAAATATGACAGAAAGTTGGGAACTGGAGAGGAAAGTGACTGAGAGAGTGTCACCCTTGTCATCTTGGGCAGGGCTGGCACTAGGCCTGCCCCGGCCCACAGTGCTGTAGCCCAACACCCCCCATACAAGTGGTGTGGGACTAATAAGCCCACCCAAATGCCCTACCTACCTCTCATGTCATGTAAACAATGTGCGTGATTAGTGCACATGACTGCCATCAGCCAAGAGGGTGTTAGGGACATCAGTCCCTTAAGGAAACCTCTGCCACCATCTTGGACACATTATGCATGGCATTCACATTGATGGGAGAGGTAGGTGGGGCGTCCATGCAGGCTTATTGAAGCCTGTGCTGTCTGTTTTGGGGGGCTGGGAGCTCCCTCTCTGTGACTCACGGCAGGACCCAATGCTGCCGCAGATCACAGAATGGGAGCACCACCCTCCCACCCTAAGGAGGGGACCTTCAGGGGACCTTCTGGGCTGCACGGGCCCTTGGCCAGGTCCCAACCTGACCGCCCTCTGGCTCTGGCCCTGATCTTGGGGAGAGGAAATATAAATGCAAGACTGTTAAGATAGCAATGGTAAAACAGTAAATGGCAAAACCCGCTAGAGAGCCTTGGTCAAGCATAACAATCTGAAAGCTAAGTCTTTGGAGTCCCCCGCCCATATGAGGAATGAGGCTCAAGAACTAGTTTTTATCTGTACCTGCAGGAAGAGTTGGGTGGAACAATGCCACTGAGCATGTACAGAATGTATGGCTTCCCTCCCATTGAGTATTCACTGATGGGCTGCCTGGAGGATATTGCCTAGACCAGCCTTTCCCAACCAGTGTGCCTCCAGATGTTGTTGGACCACAATTCTCATCTTTCTTGACCATTGGCAATGCTGGCTGAGGCTGATGGGAGTTGTGGTCCAACAACATCTGGAGGCACACCGGCTGGGAAAGGCTGGCCTAGACGCTGCTGCCCAGAGCTCCTGCTGGGAGAAATGGTGGGATATAAATCTCACAACAACAACAATAATAATAATAATGTGTAAATTGTGTGAATATTGGACGAAGTGTGTTTCTCTCCCCTCAGTAAGTAACAACGGCCACTCCTCCCCAACATGCATATCCCTAATCCTGCATTTGGGATTTGAGCAGGGCCTGAGGTCAGAGAATGTGGTTTCTCAGCCTCTTCTGCAATGTTTGGTTCATTTTGCTACTGCATCTCGCTTCCGGGGCTCATGTAAATTTAGCTCCATGGGGGATTTTTGCAGGCTTATAGCCAGAAATTTATGTGCTGTTATGCACAAGGGGGCGGATGTGGGGAGTGCTCTCAAGAGCCGATGTAAGGCAATACCAAGGTACCAAACACCTAAACACAAATAATCTAATATGCTTAAAGTGGTTTCATTTTTTTTTAAATGAAATCAAAATAAATGTTAAGGTCATTTAAACAAAAGAAGTGTTAAATGTTTGTCCATCACCCTAGTCCCTTGGAGTCATTGGCCAGAAGAACCCTGGGAGGTGGGAATAGGTTGATTTCTCACGGAGCAATTGGCCTGTTTTTCTCTTGTGAGTCTGTAAGTAAAAAAGTTGGAGACACACTTCTTAGTTGTTTTAAAAAAGATGAAGAGGGAGGAGGAAGCTGATAAATCAGAGAAAGGGGCAGGCATATCTTTGAGGGGACCAGTGTCTCCTCCTGTGCTGTTCTTTCGGGTGCTGCCAGCCTCCCAAAGAGGAGACAGGCATCGCAAGGAGAAAAGTCCTTTTGCCTCCAGAGGAGAACCCTGCCGCTCATCCGTCATCTGCTGCTTGCGTCAGGCCTGCAAATAACTCCATCCGTGATTGGATTGGGCAGAGAGAGTCCCAAAGCATGTGGAGAACAACTGGAAGGAACTGGATGTTCATTGCAAAGAAGAGGAATCTCTGGTCCTGTCCTCCTTTTTGTGAGAGACAGAGCGGGGAACAGGGAGGGCAATGCTCTTCTCTACCCCCGCCCCATCATCCCGCTTGCTCTCCACTAGTGTCTCTTCAAAATGGATGTTTTGAGTGGGATAGGGACATAGGAAGCTAAATAAATAATTAAATAAATAAACTATAAATAAACTATATAACTATTCTTATACCCCTTAGTACAACTAGCTCAGTATTGTCTACATGGACCGGCAGCAGCTCTGCAGAGTTTCAGACTGGGACTGGGATACAGAGTGTTGCTTTTAGAGACCTGTGACTAGGGGTGGGCGAGGAATCCGATTCCGTTTGCGCAGAGCTTGGAAAAGTTACTTTTTTGAACTACAACTCCCATCAGCCCCAGCCAGCATGCGCTGGCTAGGGCTGATGGGAGTTGTAGTTCAAAAAAAGTAACTTTTCTGAGCTCTGCGTTTGCATTTGAAGCCGAATTTAGCAAAGGTGCGCTTTCTGAAACAATATGAGAGCCGAAACCACAGCCGTCCTTCTAAACTCGCACTTAATCTGAATTTTACGACGCAGTTCTCCAACCAAGCAAGGGTTACAGAAAATGAATATATTGGTGAAAATAACATAAGAATGCATTATATTAGAATCAATTGCTTACAAAAATGTGTACGTACGTTAAAACTGCATACAAAAAAATGTATTTATTAGGAGAGATTCGTGGTGAAATGTTGAAAAAGATTCATGACGATTTTTTAAAAAAATCGCAAATAGCTGGAGAAATGTGGACGGCTGAAATTGAGGTTGGAAACATGAGGAACAGAGAGAAGCCGAAATGGACAGATCATTTCATCCCTGCCTGTGACACAGCTGCAGCACTGGGGGGCTGGAGAAGACCTGCCCTGGGAGGGAGTATCTGAGCATCTGGGTGCTTGCATGCTTGCTCCACTAGGTCGCTGTCTTTTGGGCCCTGGCAAGTGCTATAAGGACTGGGACTCCCTGTCTGGCCATGTAATCCTACCTAGGGGTCAATCCCATTGAACTCAATGGGATTTACTTCTGAGTAGACATGCAAAGGCTTGTACTCTCTGTTGAAATGCTTGTGTCACGCACACTCAGCTTCTTCCAGGCTTCTGTTTCCTTCCTCGGACAGTGGGGAGGGTGTCAGCTCTCTCCGAGCAAGTGACTCTGCCCACATGAAATGGAAATGGACTGCCGTCAAGATGATCCTGCCTTATGGCGACCCTATGAATAGGGATTTCATGGTAAGCAGTATTCAGAGGGGGTTTCCCATTGCCTCCCTCTGAGGCTAGTCCTCCCCAGCTGGCCAGGGCCAGCTCAGCTTGCCACAGCTGCACAAGCCAGCCCCTTCCTTGTCCGCAACTGCCAGCTGGGGGGCAACTGGGCTCCTTGGGATTACGCAGCTTGCCCACGGCTGCAAGAGTGGCAGGGCATGTAGCTCCTGAGCCCCTGCCCACATGTACGCAGAATATCCATGCATTTTGACCCATAACTCATGTAGCATAAGCTGCTGAATATCTTTGAACCACAACTGCTGAACAGCAAGTAGAAACAGCTTCATTGCGAAATGAGTTCTGCTGGACAGTGGAAGGCATAAAACTGCTATGACTTGTCTCCATGACTGTCAGTATTTTGCAAGAGAGATTCAAGTGTAATTTAGTTTGGGAGATGACCCTGCCTGAAATCCTGGAGGGCTGCTGCCAGTCAGTGTAGACAATACTGAGCTAGATGGACTGATGGTCTGACTCAGTATAAGGCAGCTTTCCATGTCCCCCCCAACCCACCCCCTATGCCCCCCATATGTTCCTAGAAGACAATGTCAGACAGGATATTGCGGTATAAAATGCATATTGCCTAACCCAGGCAAAAAAGAGCCATTAGCACAGCATAGATAGAGGACCAAGAGGCATTCAGGCAGTAATTTTGGTTGTGTGAGAATGAAGGTATTAGTAGGGACTGAGGTTAAAGAAACCATGACATATAGACCAGCCCTAAGGATGTTTATTTGGAAGAAAATCTAGTTGATTCCACTGGGAATCAAATTCTAGCTTTAGCTGATTAATCATATTAATTGTACAAGGTGCTGAAGCACCTTGGACAGCTCCTTGAAAGTTTGGACTAAACCCCGGTGCGGATTCCACGGCCCCAGTGACCTGGAGCCACGAGCCACCACTGCTCAGCTCATTTATTGGCATCTGCTGATGAATAAAATGATGCTTTTGTTTTTTAAATTTTCATTCCATTTCTGCTTCCTATGAAACATCTCAAAGTGATTTAACAATACATGCAACTGTTTGGTGAAGGGCGGGTAAGTAATGTAATACCTGTAAGTAAAATAATAGATATATATATTTTAAAAACCTGACTGCGGGTCCCATTTTCAAAGAAGCATTCTTTTGCTGCAGGAGGGAGAAAAAGAAACTAGTACAGATGATATTTATTTGTTTATTATTTGATTTATATCCCACCCTTCCTCCCAGCAGGAGCCCAGGGCGGCAAACAGAAACGCTAAAAACACTTTAAAACATCATAAAAAGACCTTAAATACATTAAAGCAAAACGACGTTAAAAACATTTTTAAAAAAACTTTAAAAACATCTTTAAAAACAAACAAAAAAGGGTTAAAACATATTATCAAAGAAAACATATTAAAAGCAATTCTAACACAGCTTTGTAGCTCATCTTTCAGTACAAGCTCTACCCCCTCCCCAAATTGTGCAGGGCCCACAATCCAGATTGGGAGCACAGCAGGGGGCAAAGGGCAAAGGGTAAAGGGTAAATTCTCCATGCTAGACTTCCAATCCAGATTACTCCAACTGGCAATTTTTTGGGGGGAGGGGGAATGACAGATTGCATTTAAGAATAAATTACTAACCAAATATCACATGTTATTTCCCATAATATGGCATCTATGAAACCAACCATTTTTATTTCATCTTAATTTAACTTAATCTAACTTCTCCCCACCCCCAATGAAAGAGCTGATATATTAGGCACACTTTCTTAACTGATTGGGTTAAAAAGGGGAACTAATTTCATTGATTAAATAAAACATTGTTACTTTAACAAATATACAAGAGTGCCCCTTCCTGACGTGCATTCCCAGTTTGGCTTGGGAGGGGAGACACAAGCAGACAGATTAAATGCATTCACACACAAGGGACGGGTGCAAAATGCAATTCAGTTCTCTTTAAAAGCTGAATTTGTCAAATTTGCACTTTCTGAAAAAATATGAGAACTGAAACACAGCCATCCTTCAGAATTCGCACTTACAGTAGGGCCCCGCTTCCTGGCGCTTCGCTTCCCGGCGTTCTGCTGATGTGGCAGCTTTGATTCCCCGTTTTTAAAGCCGATTTTGCCCTTTTGCGGCATTTTGCGGCATTTTCGCGTCATTTCTGTGCAATGCGCCCCATTATAATCAATGGGGTTCCGCTTTACGGCGATTTCCGCTTTACGGCGGGGGCCTGGTCTAACCTGCCATATAAGTGGGGCCCTACTGTATCTGAATTTGTCAATGCAGATCTCCAACAAAACAGTGTTTCAAAATATGTATATATTAAGGGGAAATGTGCTTCAAAATGTGAACATAACATACAAACTACATTATATTATGAGAAATTGCTTGCAAAGATGTGTACATTAGTCAAGGCAGCATACCAAAATAAGTTTATTAGGAGGAATTCACACTAAAATGCTGAAGACATTTCATGAGGATTTTAAAAAAGTATTTATTTATGTATTTATTTATTATTTGATTTATATCCCACCCGTCCTCCCAGCAGGAGCCCAGGGCGGCAAACAAATGCACTAAAAACACTTTAAAACATCATAAAAACAGACTTTAAAATACATTAAAACAAAACAACTTTAAAAACATTTTTAAAGCTTTGAAGAGATCTTTAAAAAAGGTTAAAACATACTTTTTTAAAAAAAGTATTAAAATATATTAAAAAGCAATTCCAACACAGGCGCAGACTGGGATAGGTCTCAACTTAAAATGCTTGATGAAAGAGGAAGTTCTTCAATAGGCGCCGAAAAGATAACAGAGATGGCGCCTGTCTAATATTGAAGGGGAGGGAATTCCACAGGGTAGGTGCCACCATGCTAAAGGTCTGTTTCCTATGTTGTGCAGAATGAACCTCCTGATAAGATGGTATCTGCAGGAGGCCCTCACCTGCAGATAGCAGTGATCGACTGGGTATATAAGGGGTCAGATGATCTTTCAGGTATCCTGGTCCCAAGCTGTATAGGGCTTTGTACACCAAAACTAGAACCTTGAACTTGGCCTGGTAGCAAATGGGCAGCCAGTGCAATTCTTTCAGCAGCGGGGTGACATGTTGGCAATACCCTGCCCCAGTGAGCAGTCTCACTGCTGCATTTTGCACCAGCTGCAGCTTCTGGACCAACCTCAAGGGCAGCCCCACATAGAGCTCATTACAGTAATCCAGCCTGAAGGTTACCAGTGCATGGACAACAGTGGTCAGGCTATCCTGGTCCAGAAATGGCTGCAGCTGTCTTACCAGCCAAACTTGTAAAAGGCACTCCTAGCCAAGGAGGTCACCTGAGCCTCCAGCGACACAGCTGGATCCAGGAGCACCCCCAGTCTACGGACCTGCTCTTTCAGAGGGAGTACGACCCCATCCAAAGCAGGCAACTGACCAATTATCTGAACTCAGGAACCACCAACCCACAGCACCTCCGTCTTGCTAGGATTCAGACTCAGTTTATTGGCCCTCATCCAGCCCACCATCGAGTCCAGGCAGTGGTCCAGGGCTTGCACGGCCTCTCCTGAGTCAGATGCTACAGAGTAACAGAGCTGGGTATCATCAGCATACTGCTGACACCTCACCCCAAAGCTCCTGATGACTGTCCCCAAGGGCTTCATATAGATGTTAAACAGCATGGGGGACAATATGGTACCCTGCAGCACCCCACAGCACCACTGCCAGGGGGCCGAAAGACAATCACCCAATGCTATTCTCTGAAAATGACTCTGGAGATAGGATCGGAACCATTGTAAAACAGTGCCTCTGATACCCATCTCACCAAGTCGGCCCAGAAGGATACCATGGTCAATGTATCAAAAGCTGCTGAGAGATCAAGTAAGAATAACAGGGTCGCACTCCCCCTGTCCTTCTCCCAATAAAGGTCATCCATCCGGGCGACCAAGGCCAATTCAGTCCCATAACCAGGCCTGAACCCAGAGTGGGATGGGTCAAGATAATCTGTTTCATCCAAGAGTATTTGCAATTGCTGCGCCACAACCCTCTCAATCACCTTCCCTAAAAAGGGGGTTTTGTGATTGGTTGGTAATTGTCACAGACCAATGGGTCCAGGGTGGGCTTTTTCAGGAGCGGTCGGATCACTGCCTCATTCAGGACATTCACAAATTTCAAATTTGTTTCACAATCACAAATTTCTGCAGAAATGTGGAGAACTGAATTTAAGATGGGAAAGATGAGAAACAGGGAGAACGAAGATCGACTGATCCTCCCATCCCTATCACACACTGAGCATCACGTCAGTTTTGGCCCTGAGCTGGCTCTGGGTGTCCTCTCAATGGCAAACTGTGGCCTTTCTACAAAGGGCTGCAGCCAGTTTGAGTTGGGGACTCTGTTCCCTGTTCCTCTGGAGGATTATCTTCTTGACATTCTAAGTCCTGCTCCTCTTCTGTGTACACAGCTGCATCCAAGGTTGCTACTGGGAAAAGATTTGCTGACCCAGCAGGATGAAACGTTTGCAGAGTGCTAGGGTGAAATAGCAACCAGCTACTGCACAGCAGCATGCAACTGACAATGACTTGCACAGATTCCGCACCTGTCTCCTTCTTCGCCGACGGCTGTGTGCCACCAACACTGACATACTGTGCTGTAGGTCACTACGTGCGAAGACATCCGCATACTTTGAGGCTGTGTGAGCACAGCAGGATTGTGTGTATTCCACACAATCCTCAGGATTGCTGTGCAGTTGCAGAATCTTACCTAGCACTGAGCCAGGCAACCTGAGAATGCCAGTCTTCCTCTATCTCTCTTTTTGTTTTTAAAAATAGAGTTGAAACGAAATTTCATAACGTTTTCAAAAAGTTGCGATTTCACTAAATGCTGAAAAGAGAGGGAGAAGGTTGTTACACTGATATCTCTCCTTTCCTCTGAGGAGCTCAAGGTGGCACATGTGATTCTCCCCCCATCCCTATTTTATCCTCTCAACAACCCTGTGAGGTACGTCATGTTGAGAGACAGTGACTGGCACAAGGTCATGCAGTGAGCTTCATGGCTGAGTGGGGATTTGAACCCTGGTCTCCCAGGTCTTGGTCTGACACTCTAACCACTACACTGCACTACCATCTGGCTTTTCCCTCCACAATCCTGTCCTCCAATTCTCCAGGTATGTTGCACAGGTGATGAGAAGACCATGGAGGCAGCAATTGGGAGGAGGAGCTATGGCTGCCTTCCTTTAAGAACATAAGAAGAGCCTGGCTGCCGAATTGGGCCAAAGGGGGCTCACCTAGTCCAGCATCCTGTCCCCACAGTGGCCAAGCGGATGTCCCAATGGGAAGCCCGCAAGCAGGACCTGGGGGCAAGAGCACTCTCTTCTGCATCATCAGGAGAAGATTGAAAGGGTTATGGTTTGCACCTGTGTTTTGCAAGAGGGCAGTCCAGGAGTCCAGAAAATATTATTTATTTGTTTGTTTGTTAATTATTAAATGTATATCCCACCCTTCCTCCCAAAGGGACCCCAGGGCAGGAAACAATAAGTGATAAAACACTAACAACATTTTTTTTAAAATCTTAAAAACAAAACATCTTAAACACACCTTTAAAACAACTGCAGTACCAATGGGCATTCTGTAAATGTGGGCATTATCCACACTGACTGAACCTGGTTTAACAGTTATTCTGGGAACTATATTTTAGTGGGGTGAGGACAGGCTGGATCCAGCAGGGATCTCTAACAGAGAACTCTTAGCACCTCACTAAACTTTGCTTCCCAAAGTTCTTTGGGAAAAGCCACGGCCCTTAACGTGGCATATTTAACTGACGCAAATCAGTAGTGTACTGAAAGTCTGTCTCTGGGCATGGCCAGGTTTACATCACCATCCATTCACAATCAGAACTGACCAATGTAGAGCTCCATGGCACTAGCTTTACAGCCATGATTGTGCAACACGAGAGAAACTCATGCTCAGATGCCAGTTTCTCAAAGAAGGGGAAGGCATCTCCTCTCTCTGCCTGCCTCTCCAAAGGACCCGTGACCCCCATGCTACAAATGCTACTCTTGCAAGGCAGGGCTGTTTTTCATAAATCCAGCTGGAACCACTTAATGGGACCTGTTTTCTTTGGATTCAGGTCCTGAAAAAACAAGTCAGTCAGAGGCATGGGGGCAGTGAGAGAGGGAGGGAGGGGGGTTGTGAAAGATTTGGAAAATACAACAGAAATATCGGCCAGGCAGTTAAAGAGAAAGTTCTGCATATCTTCAGGCTATGGTGCCCACCTGCTGAGGCCAGGGATTGTTAGGAAGAGAAAGGACAATGGTGCCTTTGTGCATGTGTAGAGTGTTTTCCCTGCTCCACTGAGTAACTGGGTCAGCCTCCACAAATGTGCCAGGCCCAGACTCCAAGAGGTCTTCTGTATCTTCAAAAGTTGTGCAGGGGGAAGGGAGAATTTCACCTTGTGGTTTTTCCCATTACAGTGTTGCAAGAAAACCTGCACTTCACTGAATTTTCTCTTTCTTAAAGATACAGAATCATTCTCAGGCCCTGAGCCTGGCAACCCTATCTGACACCCAGTTGCTTAACCATAGCAACAATAAAATTTATTTATTTTATTTTTATTTGATTTGATTTATTAGTCGCTCATCTGGCTGGAAACCCAGCCACTCTGAGCGACGTACAAAATAAAGGCATATAAACATCAGACATAAAAGTATATAAACATCAAAAAAGAAGCAATAAAACTAAACAACAAAGTAGAAGCTATCCCCCAACCCACACAGCCCAACCCAAAGATCAGAAAGTCCTCCTAAAGAAGCTCCCTTTTGAAGGCTGGAGGGTGGGGCAAGGCAGGTGGAAGCAGCCTCCCCTGATGGCAACAGAGTCTCTCTCCCCTCATAGTCCTTCTCTTGAGGCAGCTCCCTTTTGAAGGCTGGAGGGTGGGGCAAGGCAGGTGGAAACAGCCTCCCTTGATGGCAACAGATGATGGCAAAATGCCTTCCCCAGCTAAATAAAGTGGCTAAAATGAAGAAAACTAACCAGGTGTGTTCTTTTGTATAGAAGTAGTATGAGCAGAGTTCAGGTTTTGTAGTGAAAATTAATTCCCAGGGACAGAATATTCTCAGAACACCCTGTTCATTAATTCTGAGTACCTTTTGCAGGTGAGTTTGGTTGACAGATCTTGGAATTCTAGTAAAAATCAACGGAAATATGAGGAGATGCATGCATGTGCAGTGTGTGTGATTTTCTGTGTGCAGTCACTGGAAACTGGCAATACTTTTTAAGAGAACTTCCCACTGTGTATCACATCTTCTGCCCCATTGCTTAACTTTGGTCAAACAGGGTTTTGCAGGTTTGGGGGGCACTAAGTCTGCAGAACTGGCTTGAATAGCTATGAGATACACACACAGAGAGGGAGAGGGAGAGGGAGAGGGAGAGGCAGAGAGGCAGAGAGAGGGAGAGGGAGGGGGAGGGGGAGGGAGAGGGAGAGGGAGAGGGGGAGGGGGAGGGAGAGAGGGAGGGGGAGAGAGAGGGGGGAGGGGGAGGGGGAGGGGGAGGGGGAGGGGGAAAATATGGATGAAGGAATCTGCCAGTTTAAGTTTCTCTCGGTTTCTAATTCTTCCAATCTTAAATTCAATTCTACACATTTCCACAGCAATTTTTGGATTTTTTTTTCAATCCTCAAGAAAATTCATCAGGTTTTTAGAATTTCTCCAAATAGATACATTATTGTAGGCAATTTTAACTAACATATATATTTTTGCAAGAAATTTATCCTAAAACGAGGGATTTGTAGGCACACTTTCCCCTAATATATGCATTTCTGTACACACTGGTTGATTGGAAAACTGCATTGCAAAATTCGGATGAGTGCAAATTTCAAAGGATAGCTGAACTTCAGTTTGTGTATTGGTTTGAGAAGTGTGAATTAAATTGTTTCTCATTTAAATGCAAACAAAACAAAATTTCTCCCAAATCCCTAACATATACACACACTCTCACTCACTCACTCTGAGGGTGCATACCATGAGCAATGATTCTGGAAGAAACTAGAGGCTTGGCTGAGGAAGCATCCTGGATCCTCTGTGTTTGTGGGGAACTGGCTGCCTGCCCTGACTCTGCCTTAGAACTAGCATTATCAGTTTGTCCCTGCCATTCCCATGCCATTCCTTCCTAATCTCTCAGTTTGAAGTTAAACCAATGGTAACTAAGGATGGAAGGATCTGTCAATTTCAGTTCTGTCAGTTTCTCATTTTTCTGATCTTAAATTCAGTTCTGCAGCAATTTCCTTTTTTTAAAAATATCCTCTTGAAAATTCTTCCACATTTTAGTATGACTTTCTCCTAAGAAACATATCTTTGTCTGCCATTTTGACTAGAGCATACATTTTTGCAAGTAATTTCTTCTAATATTATGCATTTTTGCATGTTGCTTTCACTAATACATTCATTTTTTGTGCACACTTACCCCTAATATATGATTTTTTTGTAAACATTGTTTGATTGGAGAATTGCACTGGAAAATTCAAATAAGTGTGAATTTTGAAGGATGGGTGTGTTTCAGTTCTCATATGGTTTTGGAAAGGGTAAATTTGATGGATTTGGCTTTTTAAAGATACATTATTGTAGGCAATTTTAACTAACATATATATTTTTGCAAGAAATTTATCCTAAAATTGAATCAAATTCCCCCCCCCCATCCTTAACGGTGACTTAAGACCCTATAGGATTCCCCTATCCTCTCCACCAAAGGTAGCCAACTTTGCAAAGGCTGAATTCTCCCTTCTGTGTAAGAGAGAAGTGAAAAGAAGTGTATTTTGCAGAGAGAGCCATCTTCCATCCTTTGTCTTCAGTCCATCTGGAGTTTCTCTCTGCCCTTCCCTTAAGCTGTTGCTACAATGCACCATTGAGCAAACCTGGTGCTCTCTGGAAGCTTCCCAGGGACACCGAAAGCATGGCTCAGCCCTAAAGTTCCCAAAATAACAAGGCGTGTGCCCGCGACCCTGTCCCATTCTCTCACTGGCACTTTTGATGGTTCTGAGTTTGTTATTCTGACTTGATCTGAAGTTCAAGCGATGGGGCCAGGCCTTTGGAGTTCTTTGTGAACTAGTTGTTTTGCATTTGTGGGAGAAATTAATTTTAGTTCAAAGGAAAATATGGAATGGAACTGGGGGCCGAAGGGCAAGAGGAGGAGGGGGAGCAAAGGGCCTTGTATCAGTATCATAGCTGGCAGTAAGGAACCATGATTAACGAGTGGCTGTCAAGATGCTGTGGAGAGAGTGAATTAGCACGCTGTTCTTTTCCTCCCACAAACACTCTGGAGTGGCTTTCAGAGAGATAGAGAGAGGGTTCCTGCAGAGCTGCCATCAGTCTCGATGGAAGAGGGAACAGGCCAGGAGCTGGAAAGCAGCTTGACTCAAATCCCAGCAAAGTAATAACATTGCACTTCTCAGAACTGGGTAGATTTCATTTAGGAAGGCTTCTGCCCTGCAGGATGCCCCAGATCTATCTTACCTTGCTGTTTTTTCATGTACTGCTCATGCCAGGGGTAGGGAACCTCAGGTCCAGGGCCCAAATGTGGCCCTCCAGGCCTCTTGGTGTGGCCCTCAGAATACTCCCTGCACTGGCCATACTTTACACCCCAGATGTTTTTGCCTGGCTGGAGTTTATATATTTATAAAAATATTTATATACCGCTATTCACACAAAATGAATCCAAGAGGCTTGCACCATATGTAAAGGAACGATAAAACTGTATAAGGAAATCATTAACTAGCCATTGCAGAAAGATAACTTCTTAATTGCTTGCATAAGCCTGGTGACACAGAGAAGTTTTCGGCAGGTGTTTAAAAGTCAGGTGCCTGCTGAATGTCTGTTGGCAGAGCATGCCACAGGGCAGGGCCGATGGCACCAAAGGCTTGATTTCTTGTTGTCAAATGAGCCTCACCAATGCAGGGGATGATCAAAGCCGCTCCTGCAGATGATCTCAGTGATCAAGCTGGGATATAAGGGTGCAGGTGGTCCCAAAGGTACCTGGATCTAAGTTGTCCAGCACTTTGGAAATTAATACAAGGAACCTGGCTCAGTAATAGATGGGCAGCCAGTGCAGAATTTGTCCTTGAACTCTGATCATTCTTCTTGCTTGCATGGATCAAGGACAGACAGTAGGGACGGGGGACATATTCGATTCAGTTTGCATTTAAAAGCCAAATTTATTAAATTCGCATGTTGCCAAACAACATGAGAACCACAACACAGCCATCCTTTGAAATTCACACTTTTCTGACTTTTGCAATGCAGTTCTCCGGCTAAGCAGTGTTTGGAAAAAAAAATACATATATTAGGGGGGGAAGTGCATACAATGGATACATTAGTGACAATAGCATACAAAATTGAATTCTGTTGGGATAAATTGCTTGCAAAAATGTGTATGTTAGTCAAGACTGCATAGAAACATGTTTAGTAGGAGAAATTCATGGAGAATTTTCATGGGGATCTTTTTTATTAAAAAAAAATATATCACAAATTGCTGCAGAATACCGAGAACTGAATTTAAGACTGGAAAAACGAGGAACAGAGGGAGAACCAAAATTGCCAGACCCTTTCTTCCCTAACAGAGAAGGGTGCATCAGTGTTTGTAGAAGCGAGGAAGGAGGCGAGGTGCCGCAATCAGATGCGCTTCGTTGAGCTCTGCATTCCAGCTGCTTTCTAAGCCCTCTTTCACGCTTCTAAACAACTTATATCAACTTCCTTTAAATCACAATGGTTGGCTGCAGTCTCTACAAGCCCCCCTTGCAAGACTTTATATGACTTGTAGAAGCTAGCCTATGGTACGAAGGTACATTGCTCCTCCCACTTTTGCCTCTGACTCCACCCACCAGTTGCATGGGGCCCTGGGAAGGTTGCATGGAAGGGAATGCAGCCTTTGGACTGTAAAAGGTTCCCTGCTTCTAGTCAAATATACCCCACTAGTCAAACAGTAGCTTGATTGGCATCGGCTGCTGATGTTCATACCATTTGTCTGTGAGGATTATTGTTTGGGGGGTTCTTTGGGCTGCCTTTTTCAGCCAAGGAAACTACATTTAAAACAGAAGGAACAGCAGTAAACCAAGGATGAAAATGAGAAAGCACAGAGGCTTAAAGTAACCATTAAAAGCCTAGAAGGATAGAAGCCTGGCCCTAAAAGACAAGGGGCAGCTCAGCACCAGGCAAGCGTTGGGCCAGGGGTCAAAGGTCAGCAGTAGATTGCTCAGTCTGCAGGTGAAAAGTCCCAGTTGCAACACAGCAAGCTGCCTTAGATGGACCCTTGGCCCATCTGGCAGCCTCTCCAGGATTTCAGGCAGGGAGTCTCTCCCAGTCCTGCCTGGAGATGTCTTCAGGGATTGAACCTGGGGCCTCCTGCGTGCCACTGAGCTGTGGCCCTCCCTCCCAACAATGGGCCATTTAATATCATGGGACTCTTCAAGGTTTAGGGATGAACGAGAGCCAAAAACGCAGCAAGTTGAGCCTTTGTCTTTTGGGGGCTGACAAAAATCAGTGTGAGAGATTCTACGATGGCCGTCTTTTAGAGCCATAAGGCTTGGTGAGCAATTGTGAGGTGCCATAACAGTGCGCACAGCAGCTGGCCATAACGGGGCCTTTTCTCTGGCCTCGCACTGTCATGAAAGGCCAAGGAGAAAAAGGGAGACCCTGGATCCATCTCTAAGGAAGGACAGATCGTAAAGGATACGACGGCCCTTGGCCTGAGAATTTGGAGAGCCATTGCAGAGGGGCTGTGGCTCAGTGAGGGAGCCTCTGTTTGGCACGTGGAAGGTTCCAGGTCCAGTCTGTGGCACCTCCAAGCAGGCCTTGGAAAGACAGCTTCTTGAAACTGACTACTGCCAGTCAGTGTCTTGACAATGCTGAGCTAGAAGGATGGATGATATGACTTGGTATAAGGCTTCTTCATGGGATGGCCTGTATTTCTTATTTATTTAATATTCCAGATCTCTTATGTATGGATGTGAAAGTTGGACAGTGAAAAAAGGGGATAAGAGAAAAATCAACTCATTTGAAATGTGGTGTTGGAGGAGAGTTTTGCACATACCATGGACCACGAAAAAGACAAATTGAGTGCAGAACAAATTAAATCAGAACTGTCACTAGAAGCTAAAATGATGAAACTGAGGTCATCATACTTTGGACACATAATGAGAAGACATGATTCACTAGAGAAGACAATAACGCTGGGAAAAATAGAAGGGAGTAGAAAAAGAGGAAGGCCAAACAAGAGATGGGTTGATTCCATAAAGGAAGCCACAGACCTGAACTTACAAGATCTGAACAGGGTGGTTCATGACAGATGCTCTTGGAGGTCACTGATTCATAGGGTTGCCATAAGTCGAAATCGAATTGAAGGCATATAACAACAACAAATTAGACCGCTTTCCACTAACCTTGTGATTTCCGACAGAGATTATAAAATAAGACAATATTAAAACATAAAAACATTTACAATCATAAGAAATTAAAGCTGCACAACAATATTGCAACACAGTCGGTCCAAAGTTCCAGAACAAACTCAACCAAATCCCGACAAAGCCTTGGAAAGCAGAAATGTTTTAAGCAGATGATGGCAGTCCATCAAGGATGTGGAGGGGGAGGGAGTTCTGCAGTTGAGGTGCAACCACCGGGAAGGCCCTGTCTTGGGTCCTCATGCAGTGAGCAACACTTGCCAGTGGGACAAAAGCAAAGGCCCCACCTCAGCCAATCTGAGGGCCCAGACTGTCTGATATTAAGTACCTTCGATCCCAAGTTGTTCAGGGCTTTAGGTGCTAACACTGATACCTTATATTGGGCCTGGTAACATATAGGCAGCCCGTGCAGATCCTGCAAGATCCTGTCAATCTGATGCAGGGCAGTGAAATGACAGACATTCATAGTTCTCATTCAAGCCCAGTGAAACAGAAATACTGTCAATTTTTGTGAACAAATTCCCTTAAAAAAAAAGTCCTCTGTTACACAACAAAAAACAATCTGTCCCTCTCCCCCCCACACCTCCTGGGATTTCTTTAGCATCTTACAAAACACACACATACAGAGATCAGATTCTCATTTATGGATGCTTCATCTTTTCTTGTTTCCTGTGTTAGTCTTTGGGATTTTTGAAAAAGCCTCGGATTTCTTAATGACACTTCCTCCTCCCCCAGGGAGCACCATATCCTGCTGGGTTCAGCCAGAGCAAAGTTTCTGTGCAAGCTGGAGCGGGCATCATGTGTGGTTGGCCATTTGTGCCGATGGCCATTTGCTCTCCTCAGGCTTTACTCAACTGGAAATCTTAGAATCTGGATACCCTAGAAGTGCGGAAATGTCCTTTGGCTTCAGTTTGCACTATTCATTTTAGTACATTAACCACTTGGTGGTGAAAGGCAATGGGAAAATCGAGGTATCATGGCTCATTCCAGGCTGACCCCAACTGCAGGCCACTAAAGTTGCTAGCCCACCAAACAATTCTCAGGTAAGACAAGTGTTGTGCTGTCATTGGGGCAGGGGTCGCCAACCTTTATGGCTCAGTGGGCACATTTAGAATGTTGGCATGGGCATTCCTCTCCTCCAGCTGCCCCTGTCAACGGTGAAAAGGCACCTACATCAGCCACTGGTGTGCTTGCTCACAGGGAGCTTCTGTTCTGAGCAAATAGGAGTGGGGGGTGTCCAATCCTGGCATCCAATGAAATGCGGGTGTTTCAGGGGCCATGCTCATTACTGGAGAGGCTGAACCAGTGCAAACAGGAACTGATCAGGAAGAACAAGCAGCCTCTCCTGCATTGTGGATTTTTCAGGGGATATTTACTAAGAGCTTTTGCGGATGGTGGCAGGCAGACTGGTAGCCACGGGTGCCATGTTGTTGACGCATGCATTTGGATGTTGCATCGGGCTGCTGTTGAACAACCAGGTCCAAATTCCCACTTAGTCATGAAGCGTCCGGGATGGCCTTGGAATGTCACTCTCCATCTGAGAGAGGAACTGTTGTGAAGCAGCAGAAAACTACTGGGTCAGTATTAATAATCATTGTTTATTTGTCTGTTTACTAAACATGCAACCTAAATTTGAGAAAAAATGGAATTTGAGTCAAACTTTGTGATTCTATCACCTGCCCAGATCTGAAACCTATGGTATCTGTTCCATAATCTGCTGTGCTTTTGATCAATTTGTAAGTTTCTCACACACATGAACAAACATTTATGTATTATCCTATCTCCCCTTTCATGAAATGTCAACATTTTTTGCACCAAAATATCATGGGATAAACCCCTTAGCACCAAACCATTAACCTGAGCAAAACACAACTCAACAACAAGAACAACTAAATGTTTGTGAAATTAAGACTACAATACCCATGATACAGCGTGACCATGAAGGATGTGTGTATGAGTGAAGTGAACCAGGGCCACTAACTGAATTGTACAATTGACAATCCCACAGAAATAGCAGCACAAATGGGACTCCATAAAATCTGAACAAAGAGATTATTTTCTGCAGAAGTCCCTTGTGTTTAGAAAATGGAAGTACTGCTACGACTTCATCATATACAGACACAACTGATAAAGTGGCATGATGTGTGGACAGACGGCTCATTATAAATCCACCCCAACGCACTGTTATTGTGCCAATGGCATGTTGCAGAATACACACACAGAGAGAGAACCCAGTATGGAGGGGCCCTGCCACTCTTTTAAACTAAGATAACAGGGGTTGAAATTGGGGGGATCATGTGCCCTAATACTGAGCTGCATTCTTTGTTCCTGTAAAATGCAACATCACATCAACACCCAACTATTGAATTAATACAATTTCTGCAGGCATTGAATGCTGCCGCCTCCACAAATTAATCCCCTTTATGAGCTGTTGCTTCCTGTTCATCCGAACAGCCTGTTGAATTGTGTTGGAGTGAAATTTACGTTGAGGAGAATAACTCAGCAAGTCTGTCACCAGGAGGAACTCAAAGATCCTTCTGGGTTATGCGTTAAAAGGATAGGCAACAAACAAAACACTCACTTCTCACCCTTTATTTTTGTTTGCCCTCGTGTTGGCCTTACGTAGTGCAAACAGTGCACGTGTGATTTTTGCAATGCAATCCGAGTTGTCATTATGGATTGTATCCCTATTGTCATCTGCTCAGTCGCGTATCATGTTCCCCAAGCTGGTGCACAAACAACACAGCAGCCTCACTGCTGAATTATTGTGCAGTGCATGTGACAACAGCTGGTAGATCCAGACATAGCTTTCTCTCTTTTTCGGCGTGTGGATCTGATGGTTATAAACTTGCAGATTGTGTTCCTTCTTATCTGCAATAACAAATAAGCTATTTTCACACTGGGAGTAGAAATGCCATGTGTGTCTGTGGCATCCCTGAACAGAGGAGGCTGCTTTATATCGAGATAGACACTTGATCCATCTAGCCCAGTCTGTCTACACTGGCCGGCAGCAGCTCTCCAGGGTTTCAGATGGGAGATCTTCCCAACCTTAACTGGAGATGGCGGGGATTGAACCTGGGACGTGCATGCAAAAGAGATGCTCTGCTACTGAGCGACAACCCTTCCTCAAACATAGGAAGCCGCGTTATACTCGATTGGACCATTCGTCCCTCGACTCTAGCTAGGATTGTCAGGCTCAGGGCCTGAGACTGATCCTGTATCTTTAGGAGAAGAGAAAGTCAGCCAAGTGTAGGTGTTCTTGCAACCCTGAAATAGGAAAAACCACAAGGTGGAATTCTCCCTTCCCCCTGCACAACTTTTAAAGATACAGTTGCCATGCCCGGCCTCCCAGAGGTCTTCTGTATCTTTAAAAGGTGTGCAGGGGGAAGGGAGAATTCCACCTTGTGGTTTTTCCCATTACAGTCTTGCAAGAACACCTGCACTTGGCTGACTTTCTCTTCTCCTAAAGATACAGAGTCAGTCTCAGGCCAGGAACCTGGCAACCCTAACTGTAGCGTGTACCTTTACTGTCAGAACCTTCTTAGTGGAGATGGACCGCTGAATGCCATTTGCTGGGGACCCATGGCAAAAGAGGGCTGTTGTTCTCATGCCCCACTTCTGAGCCTCCTAGAGCACCTGGCTAGCAGCTGTGAAAAACAAGATGCTGGACTAGATGGGCCTTTGGTCTCTTCCAGCACCCAGGCTCTTCTGATGTTCTTAAGCCGGTTAATTGAGTTTTGGGCAGAATCATGACTAACAGTGTTGCTGCGTCCAAAAGAGTGTTGCAAAATTAGGGGAAAGAGATATACCCCACCCTGGGGTTTATTATGGGGCTCAGTTAGACCTACCCCCCATAGATTCGTTTGAATCCTTTAAAAGCCATCTGTGTGGGTGTTGCTATCTTGGCGTCGTGATGCAGGAAACTGGTCCTTGACCTGCAGGGATTTCTAGCTCACGTCCCGATCCCTAAGCTTCCTCCCAAGGTCTTAGACTCTGTACTAACTTTAACAGTATGATTATGTTTCTGTTGTATTCTCCCCCCCCCCCCCGGCGCCTGGACAACATGCATTTTGAAGTCCCCATTTCCATGTCTCCCACAAGTCCTTCCAAACCCCCCCTAAAACTGGGCACCTGGGATCTATCAAATTAACCAAATATTTGATTTATAGCAGCCTCTCCTAAAAATAGCCATGCTTTGGGAAACACATCTCCCTGGTGGATTGGGAAAGAGGAAGTGACATCTGACTTTCATCTGTGTCCCAGGCTTGAGGCATCTTTCCATTTTTCTCAATGACAACTAGCATCGCAATCTGCAGATACCCAATTTGCGGTTGTATCCTCTTCACCCTCGGCCAGATCAAACCCAGATGCTTTAGTGGGACTTCATTTATCAGCTCTGGGTTAGAGACATCCCATTTTCTAGTAGTAGCTTCTAAAGCGGCTCACATGTATATTATCACAGCTGCCAAACTCACAAAACCTTTCTAAAAGAACAACATCCCCTTTTAAAAAATGGACTCCATCTTTATTGTATTGCATCTGTGAGGATGAAGCCTCAGTCACCCATGGGCTAAGCTGGGGATGTTTATGGAATGTTCTGTCTAGCTGTTCTCCACAAGTTGTTCTCGGAGTGTTTGCCGTTCACATTCTCTTTGGGGAGGGAAAGATGTCCGTTTGGCTGGGATTGAAACCTCACGTAGGACACAGGGACAGGAATAACTTCCTCCGCTTGCCCTGCACAGTTAAGGGGAGGAGAGGGCAGAGCCAAGATAAATGGTGCAAAGTTAGAAACAGGGATCTGATTCTGAGGGAAAGTCACATCTAAACAAGGAAACCTCATCCTCCACTAGATGTTCAACAGGAAGTGCCTACCCAACCACCTCCTCCACTCCATAAAAAGCCTTCCTAAACAGAAATGTGTCAGATTCAGCTACCAGAAAGCTAGAAGTCAGGCAGGCAGACAAGCCTCTGCGGACAGTAAGATCCATAGCGAAGCATCAGCCACTGAGAAGGCCCTGAGTCTAGCACTTGCCTACTATATGTCAGTCAGACGGCAGCTTAGTGCATGCAAGGGGGAGTGCATCTCAGGAAGAGTTACTGTAAACCGCCCAGAGAGCTTTGGCTATGGGGCGGTATGTAAATAAATAAATAAATAAATAAATAAATAAGAGATGTAACCAAATCCTGCACCATTAAAACTAAGAGCTATAAAGGTGAACAGGATTTTTAGTTGGGCTCAGAAACCAAAACAGTAACCTATGCAGCTTTTCAGTTTCTAAGGTTGACCCCACTCAAGAGCTGAGCCTCTGCATTCCAGACCAGTTGTATTTTCACAGCACGGTATAATTTTTGGCAGGATGGAAATTGCCAGTTTGAAACCAGTTGTTCCTCTAGTCCAAGCTTCCTCAACCTGGCGCCCTCCAGCTTTTTTTGGTCGATAACTCCCATCATCCCTGACCATTGACTGTACTGGATGAGGCTGATGTGGGTTGGAGTCCAAACCATCTGGAGGGGCACCAGGTTGGGGGTAGGCTGTTCTAGTCCCTTCTCCACCCATGATGTCAAGTCCCTAAATTGTTGGCATTGCTGCAGCCCTGAGATGCACCCAGATTAGAAACATAGGAAGCCGACCTATACTGAATCAGATCATTAGTACACCTAGCTCAGCATTGCCTGCACTGACTGGCAGAAGCTCTCCAGAGTTTCAGGCAGGGTCCTCTCGTAGCCTCACCTGAAGATGATGGGGATTGAATCTGGGACCTTCTGTATGTAAATTATGTGCTCTACCACTGATCTTCGCTTAGTAGCCCAACTACGCCCCTATCTGGACAGTGACGATCTCGCCTCAGTTGTTCACACTCTGGTAACCTCTAGACTGGACTACTGTAATGCGCTCTACGTAGGGCTGCCCTTGAAGACCGTTCGGAAACTTCAGCTAGTGCAAAATGCGGCAGCCAGGTTGTTAACGAGGACCCGCTGGTCTGCGCATATAACACCTGTCCTGGCCCGCCTGCACTGGCTGCCTATTTGTTTCCGAGCCAGATTCAAGGTGCTGGTTTTGACCTATAAAGCCTTACACGGTGTGGGACCACAATACCTTGTGGAACGCCTCTCCCGCTATGAACCTACCCGTCCACTTCGTTCAATATCCAAGGCCCTCCTCCGGGTACCAACTCATCAGGATGCCCGGAGGATTGTTATTAGATCTAGGGCCTTTTCTGTGGTGGCCCCCGAACTGTGGAACAGCCTACCTGTGGAGATACGCCTGGCGCCTTCGGTACTTTCTTTTAGGCGCCAGGTTAAGACCTGGCTATACTCCCAGGCATTTTAGTGTTCAATGTGTTTCATTTAATTTTTTTTTTGTTTAACTTGTTGCTGATTTTATTGTAATTTTATTGTAATATTGTAATTTAATCTTGTTTTGTTCACCGCCCAGAGAGCTATTCGCTATGGGCGGTTTAGAAATGAAATAAATAAATAAATAAAATAAATCCGGAGCTGCTCTAGATCTATTGGAATATGTGGTTCAACTCCAACTTGTGGGTTGGGGCTGCATGGGGTTAAAAAGGGTAGATAGAGAGGAGACCTCCTGGTTGCTAGGCTAATACCTATCCTTTGATCTCCTGCTGACTCTCCCTTCCTGCTAGACTGATATGCATAGGACCTTGACCATATCTCCTTCCTCCTTCCTTTTTCTTCTTTCTCTTGAGAGGGAGGGCAGACATCTTCTCTTTGTCTGTCTCTCTCCTCACAACATGAGGGCAAACACTAGGCTTAGTGTTTGCATCTCCAACTTAGCTAGTTAGCTAGATGTAGAACTCTTTCCTATCAAGTATGTACTTCCAGAATAAAGTAGTTATTTCTTATTTTAAAGCTTAAAGTCTCAGTCTGCCTAATTTTCAGGGAAGGTGGAATCGTTAGCAAAGATTCAAACACATAAAGGCTCACTCAGTCTCTCCATTCCCACATTTCGCCACTCTGCGACAAGATCTATCTATCTAGATCTATCTAAACATGCCTGGTGGGGTGTTTGTTGGTAGACCTGCTGGAGGATCGCTGCCGGGGTAGAGAGTAGTTTCTTGCCGTGTCCGCAGGCCCCGCCGCAGTAGCACATGAAGGTTCTCTTTGAGAGAGTGTTTACGCGACATCTTGACGGCTTAATCTGAGCCAGGCCTTGGGATCGCATTTAAAATCCTGGGGTTCTGTCTGCAGTGAAATGTGTGAAAGACGAAACAAGAGTGCCTTTACTTCCAGGCTATGATCTGAAGTCACATGAGGCCAGCACCCAGCTGAAGCTAAGCAGGGTCAAGTCTGGTCAGTGCTTGGATGGGAGACTTCTGGGAACCATTTGTAAGCCCCCTTGGGTTTCTATCTTGAAAAGAAAGGCGGGGTATGAATGTAATAAATAATAATAATATCTGTTTTACATTGTCATTCTGGAGATCATTGCTCTTCCTGCTGTTCCAACATCCCAGTCTTATTTGGGAAGATTAAACCTTTAGCATGTAAAGCACTGTGCTGCATCATTGAGCGATGATGACCCATCCCCATTATCTGTCCCTCTGTTTTGGTGTCTCTACTGTGACTGGTACCATCTCTCCAAGGTCTCAGGCACAGATCTTTCACCTGATTTTTTTTTAAACCAAAGATACCAAGCATTGATGCTGGGACCTTTGGCGTGCAAAACATGCACTTTACTATGGAATTATGATCGCTCCCCAAAACTAGTGTTCTAGGTGCGGCTCGAACTCACAACCTTAGCAATGCATTGACAAAAGCTGCTATAGAAATGCAGCAGCCTAACCAATTGCACCATTAAAGCTGCTTGTATGGTGTCCTTTCTCATGGGATTGATGAGGTTAGGATGCACAGAGCTTGAGCTCCATATTCCTTTGCTTCAGGCTAGTGATTTGTGCAGTTATAACAAGCCTTTGGGGAAAAAATGCAATTAAAGCTGTTGTGGATTGATCACACCAATGATTTGATTAACGCTGGCTCTCCCCTGAAGCGTTTTAGCTAAAGGCTTCGAAGAGGAAGCACAGCAGAGGAAATGATATGTTTATTCTTAACATTGGCCCAAGCCATTCAACATATTTTGGGCTGGTGTCGGTGGATCCCGAGGGAGACACGTACGGACATTTCCCAGCTGTTGGCCAGTTGGAGAGGGAGAAAGAGGAGACGCGAAAGGGGAGGCACTGGAGGTTGCTTACTTTTTGCCTTCTGTTCATTGTATATATTGTTATTGTTATTGTTTTGTTGTTTGATTTATATCTCACCCTTCCTCCCACCAGGAGCCCAGGGCGGCAAACAAAAGCACCAAAAACATTAAAACATCTTAAAAACAAACTTTAAAACACATTAAAATAAAACATCTTCAAAAACGTTACTTAAAAAAAGCTTTCAAAATATCTAAGATTAGAAACATTTTTAAAAGAAGGTTTAAGAACATATTAAAAAGCAATTCCAACACAGACGCAGACTGGGATAGGTCTCTACTTAAAAGGCTTGTTGAAAGAGGAAAGTATTCAATGGGAGCCGAAAAGATAACAGAGATGATACATCAGGTCCCTTTAGGCAAAGAATATGTGTGTGTGTGTTGCACCAAAAGTGCACAGTTACGTTATAGGAAATCCAGACAGTTTCCCTTAGGTTGCCACCAGTCCATGATTTTTGTACCTATTGCAGAAGCTCCATCTGGGCCCTGCACCTGCAGTCAGCCAGGTTGGGCACTAGCTGAGGGCCCCAGGACTCAGAAGGGCCTCTCATTAACCTGACCTGCCACTCACTCACTTACCACTGGGCCCAGTCCAAGGTGTGTGGTGTGGACACTGCTCCAAATCCATGGTGGCTGCTCTCCTCCACCTCTCTCTCTGCTGCCAAACCTGGGTGCTGAGAACAGGCCAGGGGGTGGTGTTCCTTCTTCTCAGGCATCTTGGGGAGGTGGCCTGGGAAATGCCTACACCCCAGCAACCCCGGCATTTCCCTGGCCACCTCACCTGGAATGCCTGTCTCTGAAAGAGAATCCCTCTTTGGCACTTCCATGGAGCCCGGAGGTGGCGGAGAAGCCACCAGTGCTGCGGCTGCTGTTGTGGTGGCGAAGCATTTTTTTTTTAAGTGAGATGGAGAAAGGGGATGGCAATGGTGTTGCTGCCACAAAAGGAACGATGGGTTCTGGTGCTGGAGGACTCCCTGAAGTCCAGCTCTGGCCTGACTACATACGGCAGAAGTGTCTGCTGGGGAGGATGGGGAAGCGGCTCTCTCTTGTCCTCAGGGCTGCTGTTGTAAGAGGACTCTGCACCTGAGGATTCCTGGCTCAGGACTATGGCCCCCAGCAGGTCACCAACATTGCTGGGGGCCATCAGAGGGAGTTGAGACAGCAGCCAGGCACTGTTCATCATGCCTGATCCCAGGTGCAGCTGAGAACAAACACAGACACACACACACACACACACAGAGGAGTGTTTTGACTTGCATTTTAATTGCTGAAGCAATTTCCCTCAAGGGCCTATTTTTGGATGGAGAGCAGGGTAAGAATATCATAAATAAACCATTGATAGTATCAATCGCTACTGAAAAATCATTGGAGATCAAATGTTTGGCAGCTACCTCATTACAGAAATGTGAGTTGATAAATCAGGTTAGTTTGAACTGAATTGTTAACTGGTTAATCAGAGTTGCACAAATCTGCATGTGACAAAACAATAGCTTCCTTTTTATATGATGTATACATATGTCACAGCAGGTGCCATCTCCGGGCAGTGATTCCTCCTTTTCTTCTCACCCAGGAGTGGATGCCTCTCTCTTCTAAGATAATGTCTGCCATCTGCGGTTTTTCTAAAGGCTAGCATTTAAAATAATCAACGTTTTAAAAAATTCTGCACCCACAGATTAATCTAGCAAAGATTGCAACCCTAATCAGATCCTTATGTCAAATATCTGCCAGTTTAATCGATCAAAGGTCGCAGCGACCCTAATCAGATCCTCATGTTAAATATCCCATATCCACCAAACATCCACAAAGCTAGAGAATATTTAGTGAATTCAAGTGGGACTTTCAATAAAAGGTCACTACTATCCAGGGGTGCCAGCCAGTCATGCCCTTTTCCAGGATACTCCTTTCCATCCCCCTCCCCCTCCTGCCCAACAGACATCCAGCATCCTGTGCTTACTGAGCATGCTCAGTCTTCATTGGGCTGTTTTTGATAGTTTCTTCCCTTAGTGCTTTTTTTAACCTAAAGAGTTTTTGTATTTTTGAAAATTTTGAGGCTGCCCTTAGCTCCCTCTTGCATGTGGGTAATACTTTTTAGGCTACATGAATGATCCACACTCACATTACAAGTTCACTATTGGTATCTAGGGAGAGCCAGTGTGGTGTAGTGGTTAAGGTGTTGGACTACGACCTGGGAGACCAGGGTTCAATTCCCCACACAGCCATGAAGCTCACTGGGTGACCTTGGGCCAGTCACTGCCTCTCAGCCTCAGAGGGAGGCAATGGGAAACCCCCTCTGAATACAGCTTACCATGAAAACCCTATGCATAGGGTCGCCATAAGTCAGAATCGACTTGAAGGCAGTACATTTACATTTTATTGGTATCTAGGATTTGCTTTTTGGAAAGGAGTTTTGAGTAGAGCAAATGCCTTTCCTTCCTGCAGATGTGCCAACAATGTCAAGCAGCTCCTATTTTCTCAGGCAAGTTATCCTTTCCTACAGCTCCAATTACTTAGCATGTATTGGAGGGGTGAGAGGGAAAGAAGGGAGTGTTTAGGAAGCAAGAGGGATTTCAGGGACACAGTGAGCATCTAACATTTTTCTTAGCCAACATTTCTAATTTTTCCAAGAGGAGGGTTTTTTTTCCTCTTGAAGGCAGCAAATATTGTTGCTGGCAATACGCTCTGCAAGCTCCAGGTGTGTTACTCGACCACACAAAGCATCCCTGATGATCACCTTGGGCAAATTGTCCTGAGCCATACTTCCCAAGAACTGCCCCAGGTTTGGCATCAGTCCACAGGCACTAGAGTCCAAGGTCCTGCTCCAGAGACAAGCTCAGCCATGATTTCACCCGAAGGAGTTTCTCTTTTCGGAAATGGGGAGTCAGAGGGTCCTTCTTATGGAATGGGCTAGATGGAGATTGGAGGCAGCCAAGACAGTACTGGGGAGGAAAGGTCTCGAGGAGTTCACTGTTTTAACGTCTGGCTGGTTTCCTTTTAGCTGGAGAGCTACATCCAGATGAACATGAAGTCGGAGATGGTGCAGATCCAGCACAATGTGGTGCAGAACCAGACAGCCACCATGTTAGAGATTGGGACAAACCTCCTGAACCAAACAGCGGAGCAGACCAGGAAACTGACGGACGTGGAGGCTCAGGTGGGCTTTTGTTTGGTTGGAGGGAGGGAAAGTGGGGGGAATGCAGAAAAGAACAACGTATGCAGGAGGAGAAGTTAAGAGGAGTGGGTTCTAGTTCCTCTTTTGGGGCTGGTTACCTCTCCCAGTTTGAGGAGGAAGACATCTGATTTATTATTTGATTTATTATTTGATCTATATCCCACCCGTCCTCCCAGCAGGAGCCCAGGGGGGGCAAACAAAAGCACTAAAAACACTTTAAAACATCATAAAAAGCGACCTTAAAATACATTAAAACAAAACAACTTTAAAAACATTTTTTAAAAGCTTTAAAAACATATTATTTAAGGGGAGGGAATTCCGTAGGGTAGGTGCCACCCAGCATCTTTGCCAGACATACTGGGGCCCTTGGGCACAAGGCTGCCCCAGGCCCCTGCGCTCCCCTTTTGCAATTCGTGGCAGGATCACTGCCGCGGATCGCATGGTGAGAGCTTCGGAGCTCCACCATTCCCTTGCTTAACCCACCTTGTTCTGCAGTTGCACATGCAGCGGTGCCCTTAACAAAGATGGCGGCTGAAGTTTCCCTAAGGAGCTAAAGCCTTTGCCGCCATCTTGGTTCATGGCAGTGATGTGAGCGCTCAGCACGCATGCGTGCCATCAGCCAAGATGGTGGCAGAGGCTTCAGCCCCTTAAGGAAACCTCAGCTCCCATCTTTGTTAAGGGCACCGCTGCATGCGCAACTGCAGAACAAGGTGGGTTAAGTAAGAGAATGGCAGAGCCCCGAAGCTCTCGCAGTGCGATCCAAGGCAGCGATCCTGCTGCGAATCGCGGAAGGGGAGCAGAGGGGCATCTCAGGGGCATCTCTAGACCCAGGGGCCCTTTGGAACCAGCCCTGGTGCCACCACACTAAAGGTCCGTTTCCTATGTTGTGTGGAACAGACCTCCTGATAAGATGGTGGCCCTCACCTGCAGAGCGCAGTGATCAACTGGGTATATAAGGTATAAGATTTAAAGACATCTCCTCAACTCTTCTGTTTTGATCCCCCTCCCCAGAGTATAGTGGGTGTCTGTCATTGCTCAATGGCTAGAGGAAGCCCTCTGCACATGCTCGTTGCTTCTTGTTCTCTCCAGCTGAGCTCCAGATCCGGAATGAAGCTCTGTTGGGCCCCTGCCTCAGATCTGAGTTCAGGTTGTCTTCTGTGCCTTATCCAGGTGTTCAACCAGACCTCCCGCATTGAGATCCAGCTCCTTGAGAACTCTCTTTCCACAAATAAGTTGGAGAAGCAGCTGTTGATGCAGACGAACGAGATCCACAAGCTGCAGAACCGAAACAGGTAGGCTGCTCCACAGGTGAAGGAACACATGGATTCCAGCTGAACTGGCTTCTCCCATAACAGAGGGCTGATACACATGGGAGCTGAACTTAGTATTAAAGATGAAGCTTTTGGCATTGCGTTTGATTTGCAAGGTTCTCACTTCCTACCTTCCAATCGCTGTTTTCCATCCACACTGAAGGGAAAGGATCAATCACGCAGCTTCGTAATGACCATGCCCTCTTAAGGTCAAAATATCATGCATACTGGTTACCTTGGCAACCAAGCATGCTCAGTTTGTTTCAGAGAAAGTTTCATTTAAAAAACAACCCTGAAGTGCGATTATTTGTATTTTCACTGCTGCAATCCAGCTGAAATACAAACATTTTTGCACAAGTTAGGGAGGAAAGAAAAATAAAGCACTGTTTGCAGCCGGCTTGCAGAATGGGAGCCATCAAGAGCAGGAGGGAGTGGGCGTGGAGAGGGGGATGATTGACACACCACCTAAAAGCATCGGAGCACAGTGTCTGCAAGCACTGGAGATACAAAGTGGAGACGTTTTTCCTTCCCTTTTTGGATTAAAAGAGGATTGAGTTACTACAGATTTAAAGGGGAAAACTGCATTCTAGCTGCTCCCTGCAGCATCATGTGAACCCTGCAAATTAAATGGGGATGCAAGTAGCACCAGACTCACACTAAACCTCTGTGTGAATCAGCCCAGAAAATATATGTTCACCAGTGCAGAAAATGCCATCCTGTTTCTTTGGTTAATAAGCGCTGTGCTGAGTAGGGAAATTGAGATGAACCCTCTCATAAGTTAAAACGGGTGTTGAAGCACCTCAGGACCCAGAAGGGGGGGAGGTGATTATGGCCTTCCAGGCCTCTCTCTGTGACCTTTGAGACTTGCCTCAGGACTCACTGGCCTTGCTCCATGACCTCCTCGAGTGATGTTTTTACCTTTGAATATTATTCTTATACAACTCTTATCTTATTCTTCTGCTTCTTTTGTTATATTTTGATTGGTCTTCATTCTGTGAGCCACCCAGGGTACGTTTATTTGGAGGGTGGGGCATAAATATTTTAAATCAATGGCCGGTATTCAGCTAAACTCTTCTGCTAGCAGAACAACAACTAGAGCAAGGAGATTGTTGGATGTTGTATCTGGCGCAAGCAGATGCCCAGGATGCAGAACAGTATAGTGACAGGCTAGATGCCAGTTGAAGCAATGAGCCAGACAAGTAATAAGTTTTAAGAGTTACTTTACTGACAATATATCACAAGCTCTCTCTATACAAACTCCTCGACCCCCACACCCTGCCAGTTTGAGTTTCCAGCTATATACTGATAAGACAGCTGGTTGTCCTGGCAACGTGTCCTTGAGGAGTGCACGTCCACTCCAGCCTTGTGAGCTACTTGGCCTTGTAATTCTGCCATGGAAAAATACTCTTAGGATCTTTTTACTTGCCAACAGAGATTTCCCTCCTCAATCCCCCTGCAAGCACCCCGCACCATCCCCAAATCCGCTCCGGAGGGTTCGGAGAGCCCCCATAACAGATTTAGGGGGGCATGGGGGAGGAGAGGGGGAAAACATTCTGTTGCCCAAGGAAAAATCCTTGCACTGGTGAATCGGTCAACTTTGCGCTACATTGAATACAGCCAAATCAATTTATCCTTCCTCATTTTGCAGAACAAAAAGGCACAACTTCAGGGAAGACTGAGGTGATCAGCCTGTGTCTGGACTGTACTACTTCAGACCCTAAGTAGGGACTCACATGACAAAATGCTCCTTCATACAAAAAAACACAACAACATCCCCATAGCAGAAAACTAGCAGGGAAAACAGGGAGAATGGCCTCACTGGCATGCTAGTTTTCTATGTGCAGAGAATTGTGAGGTTTTCTTCTTTTTATGGAAGGGGCATTTAGTCATGTAAGCTTTCGCTTGAAAAAGGCTAAAGTATTACACCCCAGACACAGGTTAACCAGGACCCTCACTAAGGGCTAAGTCCAGGCATAGTTGAGCTGTCATCAGCAGGATGCAGGCTTAAAGGTGGACACAGATATGAACTCGGGCAGAATTTAAGCATTCCAGACTGAAATTTTTGCATTTGGAAGGATTTCAAATGTCATATTTGAAAGTAATTTCAAAGGAAAACATAACATCTTGAGCGGGGAATAAAGTGGTGCATCAGCTTTCTCTATTCAGCACTGATTTCTCTAAAATACCCCAAATTATTCAGCATCCATCATCAGGAAACAATATATTGGAGGTACATAAATTCCCTGGGCTCCTACTGGGAGGAAAGGCAGGATATCTAATAAACAAACAAACGTTTCCAAACTAATTCAAGGAGGATTTCCTTGAGATTTTTTCCTCCAAATTTATTTTGGCTCTGCTAGAAATTGTGGAAATTGACGATTGTGGTTTTTCTTCTGTGTGGAAGGAGAGATCCTCAGGATGCGAGATCCTGAACTGGATTTCAAGGTGGCAGGAACAAGCCCAAGGAAAACATGTATGGGGCACGTGGCCCTGCCTGTAATATGCCTTTGAAGCAAAGCATTCTTTCTCATTAAATTCCTGTAAACACATTCCCTTGGGTGACACGCATCTCCAGTTTGTTAATCTTTCAAGCCAGGAAACCAGCAGGGCTTGGGCGGTGATTCTTAGTTGACTCACGGCTGAGAAATATACTGGGGAGGCATTTTTTTTTTAAAAAAACTACCGCTAACTACGATTGCCTCACTCCCTTATCTTTGTCTTGCACTCTGGGAATGCAGATCTCAGCCTTCCAAGGAGTGGGGTTCATGACTGCTCTGTTGATATGTGAGGACCCCTTGCTTCTTTATAATCCCAGCAGCTTTCCCCAGAGGAGGGTCACGTTGTGCTAATGGATTCATTGGCCATGGTTCAATATGTGCACCACTCGGGAGTATTGCCACTTGGTTCCCAGAAGACAAGAAACGCACAAGAGATAAAGCAGGTTTCGTTGATACGGTTTTGATTGGGGACAGGCTGTGCAAGTTCTTTAGTGACACAGGATGCAGGACTGTACACAATATTCACTCGGTGTAAATTAATGGGCATGGCCAAGTCAAGTCTGTTAATTTTAATGGGTCTAGTCTGAGTACAACATAGTGGGATACAGTCCGTATTCTGCCTACCACCAGCTGAAGACGATCTAGATCAGGTGTGGGAGACCTTTGGCTCTCCAGATGTTGCTGAACTACAACTCCCATTAGCCTTGGCAAGCATGACCAATTGGCCAAGGATGATGGGAGTTGTAGTGCAGCAACATCTGGAGGGCCAAAGGTCCCCTACATCTGATCTAGAAGTTCCCCTGCTTGTGTGGCTGTGAGCATTTTGTTGATGCATCAGTTAGATTAATCCATTTCAAACATTTCAATCCAATTAAAAAGTGACCCCAATTAACTGGTCAGCAGATTTTTATTTTATATATATATATATATAATGCAAATATTTCTACAAAACTGCTTCAGGTAACCAGAAACGTGTGGTGCTCAAATGGAGAGAATTACAAGTACCTGAAAGACCCCAGTCAACCATACTGTCACAATCTTACTGTGCTAACAGCACTGCACAGGTTTAGGTATCGCAATAGGTGTTCAAATCCTTAATGTCTGGGTTGACAATATGGTGTTTATTTGAGAAACAATGTAAATAAAGTCATAGTAAACTGAAGAATAGAACAAGCAACCTCCTTTACCCATCCCCACCCAGTTAATCCCTCTTTGTTTCACCCTATCCTTCCTTCTCACTCTTGCAAACTGTCAAAACAGAAAATTCCCATTATTCTGCCCCCACACACTAGCATTCCACCCTCTCTTCAGTCCCCCCTTACTTTAACATCCCATACTGCAAGTGATCTCCTCCAATCAAAAACCTTGAATGTGGTACCTTAAATGGCAATTTTTTCCTTCTTATGGGTGAAGTCACACACAGAATTATAACCTTGCCATTTCATCACCCTCTTTACAGGCCGGGTTACATGTATACATATCAGCAAGCCAACCCCTAGATCAGGAGGTTGTTTCCTGTGACAAAGAGGTGTAATGTCACAGCACCTAAGTTTTGTGCCACCTCTTGTGAATCAGCTGGGCTGACATTTTTTAAAAATAGCAGTACATGCACGTTTTTGCAAATATATGTTCACCCATCACTTCAGCCAAAAAAGGGAGGAAATCACAAACTTTTTAAGATGGTTGCAAAACTGCTCAGGGTATTGAGGAAGGGGGTGTTTGTTGTTGGTGATGTTACTGGTGCTAGCCAATAGGCACACAACACAGATCCCCCCCTTGTTTACCAAGTTGTGTGTAAATGGCTTCTAGAAATTTTCCACCAAATTTGTGGACAGAAAAATTGCGGGCAGCATTTAACCCAGTTTCTGCAAGGAGCAGGGAAATTCTCCAACAGATTTTCAAAAACGAGGCTCACCATTAGCAATGGTAGTTGCACATCTTCCTCCCTTTCTCCAAAGATGCTTTGATGCCATAGTTTTGCACACTGCACAATGCCCCAGATCTGACATCATTCTGAGGCTGTGTGTGTGTGTTGGGAGTGGGGGGCAGAACAGTGGTCACACCAAAAAATGGTGAAGAACATTTAGAGAAAATTCTGAGAAACTGACAGACTTTCTAGCAGCTGAGAAAAAGAAAAATCTCAGAGAGTTTTGCAGAAAAAAATGTATTCTGAGATATTTTGGCTCAGGTCTGGTTCATACTGAAACATGCTGAAAATTGTGTCATTTTCAGAGGCTGTCCCAGAAGAGAGGGGGGAAATTACATGTGTTTCAAACCACAAAGGCAAGAGAAAGCAACTTTCACTACTCCTGAAATATTGCTTCTGTCATCACTCTACACTTCATCAGTATATTTTTGCGGCCATCAAGGATTTCATTTTTTTTCTAATTTAAAAAAAGCATGACCACTCAGGTTCTCAGGGTACTGAATTCTGTACCAAAATACAGTGTCTGACAGTTGCAAACCATCTTGGCATATATTTTCATTTTCTGCTTTCTTTGGCCAGGTGAGGTCACCGTAAATGGGCTTCTCATAACATTTTGGCACGGCGAACGACTCTTGTGAGCAATCCAACATGTGCTGCGGTTGCAGCAGAAGTCATCCCCCAAAACTTTGGGAAGCCAGATGGCCAAGACATAATGAGCCGTGATCGCAGCACAGTTTGGAGTATTCACAAGAATGGAGGAGAATTGCTCCAAGTGTTTTTGTGTTGATTTTATTATATATATATATATTGGGGGGATGCTCTTTTATACTGACCTAAGAGAGTTAGGTAGGGAGGTGCTACCTGTGAGTGGATCATTACCTGATGGTATAAGCAAAAGTGCATTATTTATTTTACTTATAGCCCTCCTTTCCTCCAAGGTGGTGTATGAGGTAGGTAAGGCCAAGAGACAGCAGCTAGCCCAAGGTCACCCAGTGAGCTTCATGGAAGAGTAGGGATGGGTGAGAATTTTGATTCAGTTCACATTTCAAGCAGAATTTATCAAATTCGCACTTTCCGAAACAATATGAGAACCAAAACAAGCCATCCTTTGAAATTCGTCTTTATTAGAATTTTGGGATGCGGTTCGCCAACTAAACAACATTCATACAAATGCATATATCAGGGGAAAGTGTGCATAAAAATGAATACTTGAGTGAAGATAACATGCAAAAAGGCATGATGTGATGAGAAATGGCTTGCAAAAATGTGCACCTTTGTCAAAACTGCCTACGAAAATGTGTTTAGTTGAAGAAATTTGCACTAAAATGGTTCAGAATTTTCAGGAGGATTTTTTAAAAAGTAATTTGCAGATTGCTGCAGAAACATAGAGAATTAAACATGAGAAACTGAGAGGAATGAAATTGACAGATCTTTCCATCCCTATGGCAGAGTGGAGACTTGACCCCGGTCTCCCAGGTCCAACGTTCTAACCACTACCCCACACTGGCTCTCTTGCCCAAATCTGTGGAACTGCTTTTTCGCACACCTTCGTCCCTGCTTGCCTGTTCCAGCCCTCCCCTTCATCTGTTACAGGGATGGGGAAACTGCAGCTAGCGCTGTGCCGAAAACTGCCTTCCAGTTTCTCCAAAGTTTTCTTCCTCTGCAAAAGAGGAGTCACTTTTTCGGCCTCCTTCTCAAGGCACTTCAGGATTTCTTTAGACTTTTGGTGGATGCAGGGTTTTGAGCTTACCTTATCATTACGAGGGTGGCACGTGTGGTCTTTTTTCCAGGACACATTCTCCCAGCATTGTACAGCTCCCCCAGCTGCCCATGCTTCCTGATCTGAAGAAGTCCCTACGAGAGATGTCTTCCTCCTGGCTCATTTGATTCAAGCCCAGGGGCACCTGGGAAGGCTGCAGAGTGCAGATCACTTGGGAGATTATTTGTAAAGTGACCCTTACAAACACCCCTCGGTCACGTCACAATTAAGACAAGTGCGTCAAAAATTCTGCACCCCACCCATGTGGATTTCACTAAATTTTCCCTTTCCTGTTTGATAATGCAATTTTCTTTTCTCATTAATTGATGGAGAATGGTTTAAAAACATACACAGAAGATACTTTTGGCACAGCACTAACTGTGGTCCTCCAGAGGTTTTTGGACTCCAGTTCGCATCAGCCCCAGCCAGCATAGTCAATGGTCAGGGATCATGGGAAATATAGTTCCCCTCTATGTGGCACCAAATGCAGGGTTATAAGATGGGGGATATTTGGGTCAGCCATACTGCATGTGAGAAGGATCTTGGAATTGCTTTTGATCACAAGCTGAATATGAGCCAACAGTGCGATGTGGCTGCAAAAAAGGGCAAGTGCTATTTTAGGTTGCATTAACAAACATATAGTTTCCACATGAAGTATTAGTTCCCCTCTATTTGGTACTGGCTAGGCTGCATCTTGAGTACCAGTTCTGGACACCAACCTTTAAGAAGGATGCAGACCAACTGGAACAGGTTCAGAGAAGGGCAATGAGGAGGATCAGGAAACTGGAAACAAAACCCTGTGAGGAGAGACTGAAAGAACTGGGCATGTTTAGCCTGGAGAAGAGAAGACTGAGGGAAGATATGATGGCACGCTTCAAGTACTTGAAAGGTTGCCACACAGAGGAGGGCCAGGATCTCTTCTTGATTGTCCCAGAGTGCAGGACACGGAATAATGGGCTCAAGGCACAGGAAACCAGATTTCAGCTGAACATCAGGAAAAGCTTCCTAAGTGTTAGAGTGGAACAACAATGGAACCAATTACCGAGGGAGGTGGTGGGCTCTCCAACAGTGGAGGCCTTCAAGAGGCAGCTGGACAGCCACCTGTCAGGGATGCTTTAATTTGGATTCCTGCATTGAGCAGGGGGTTGGACTCAATGGCTTTACAAGCCCCTTCGAACTCTACGTTGCCATGATTCTGTGAATATCTGGATGGCCACAGATTCCTCATCCCTGATCTACATCTTCCCACACTGAGATGGTGAGAAATTCAACTCAAGAGGACTTACTTAGGGAGTAGATATTCATGGATTGCACTGAAAGTAACTTAAAAGCCTGAGAAGACCCCGGTTGAATCAGGTCAGAGCTCTATCTACTCTAGCATCCTGATCCCCACAGTGGCCAACCAGGTGCCTGTTGGAAACCCGCATGCAGGACCTTAGTGGAGCAGCACTCTCCTGCCTGTGATCGCCAGTAATTGGTATTTATAGGCATACTGCCTTCAAACATGGAGGATCCCTTTAGCTATCATGGCCAATAGCTGTTAAATTAATAGAATGCCAGTTGCCTCAGAATGGGGATGGGGGAGACATTCCATTCAGTTCACATTTAACTGAGCATACCTAATTCACACTTTCCAAAACAATACAAGAACCAAAATGGCCACCTTTCAAAATTCACAACTCTCCGAACTTTGCAATGCAGGTCTTCAACCAAACAGTGATTACAGAAATGCACATACTAGGGGAAAGTGTGCATAGCAATGCATCTCTTGGTGAAAATGACATACAAAAATATATTATGTTAAGGGAAATTCCTTGTAAAAAAATGTGTGCATTAGTCAAATAATGGGCTCAACTTGCAGGAAGCCAGATTTCGACTGGACATCAGGAAAAAATTCCTAACTGTCAGAGCCATACGACAATGGAAGCAATTAGCTAGAGAGGTAGTGGGCTCTCCGACACTGGAGGCATTCAAGAGGCAGCTGGACAGCCACCTGTCAGGAATGCTTTGATTTGGATTCCTGCAATGAGCAGGGGGCTGGACTTGATGGCCTTATAGGCCCCTTCCAACTCTACTATTCCAAGTCTTCATGCATATCTCTCCTTCTCTGCGGATTTGACTAATCCTCTTCTAAAGCCATCAGCTCAGTGACTGTCATCACCTTCTGTGCCAGTGAATTCTACAAATGGGGACTGCAAGGTTCTTGGGGCAGGTACCACCCTTTTAAGCTCCAGCATTCTGAGAAGTGCCCACCAATCACCCACCCACCCCATAGCCCCTTGTCCTCATTTCTTCTTCTTTCCCTCGCAGCATTTTGGAAACCCGAGTCCTGCAGATGGAAACCAAACACCTGATGGAGCTGGAGGGGATCCGGACAGAGAAGGAAGAGCTTCAGGAGCTGGTGAGCCGTCAAAGCGACACCATCGAGGGCCTGGAGAAGTCCCTGTACGCTGCCAGCAGCAACGCCAGCCTGCTCCAGCAGCAGCAGCTGCAGCTCTTGGAGTCGGTCCAGAATTTGGTCCAGCTGGTCTCCCAAGGCAAAGGTGAGCGCAGAGACATTGTAGCAAATTAAGCAGTTATCTCAAAACGATGTCACTCGCAACCTCCCTGCATCTTGGGAGCTCTAGGTGATGCGCGTAAAAGCTAGAGATCCACCACAGTCCAAAATCTGCCCGGTTTGTTCAAGTCCATCTGGGATCATAGAATCATAGAGTAGTAGAGCTGAAAGGGGCCTACAAGGCCATCGAGTCCAACCCCCTGCTCAAGGCAGGAATCCAAATCAAAGCATTCCCGACAGATGGCTGTCCAGCTGCCTCTTGAAGGCCTCCAGTGTCAGAGAGCCCACTACCTCTCTAGGTCATTGGTTCCATTGTCAGATATTCAGTGCCATCCTCCAGGCTCCAACTCCCCAGCTTAGGTCCTCTTCTCTTACTGGGTTGCAGTCCGCCTGCCAGTTCAGTTTCCTTTAGCTATATGCAACAGTGCAAGTACTTCCGTCTGTGGAGCAGGGCTTGTTCTTCCTCTCCTCTCTCCACGCCCCCTGCTCCAGAGGGTTGGGGGAAACTCTGAGAAGAGATTTGGGGGTTGCATGGGGAGAGGGAGAAGTCCTGTTGCGTAGGCAGATGTCCTTGTGCTAACCGGATGACTTTGCTGGATACTGAACCCCCGTCTCTTTTGCTGCCCTCCTCACGAGCAGCATGCAAACTCTCCTGCGAGGACGGCACTGCTGTTGGGCAAAGCGAAGCTGCTCCCTCAAGCAGCAGATGCTGAAAGGCAGCAGCAACAGCAGCTCCTCCCCGCAGCCGTTCCTCATGCAGCAAAAACAGGGAAAAGAAAGCATGCACAAGCCTATAGAATATACTGTGCCTTGTAGCAAATATTCCGCTCTGGCCCCGCTTCAGTGGTTGGAGTTTTGAGGCCCACATTTTGGCCCTATGGAAAGAGGCAACCGGGCAGGTAGTGCAGGTTATGTTTAGTCCACCTACTGATCAGAAGGAAAGTCTTCTTTTAAAGCCAGTTTTGTTCATTCGGGGGTACTTTGCACCTTGACTGTGTCTGGAGGCGTCAGGCAGCCAAATCTCTTGGGCAAGCCCTCCACTTCTCTCCCTAAGCCCTTAGGGCTTGTTAGGAGCTGCCCAGGGTGGCCTGAGCCCCAGTTCATTTCGGCTGGGCTCCCGATCTCCTGCCCTCCCTCCTTTTTCATTTAAACCTTAAAAAAAAAATTGCTGACATTGTGCCAAGCTGCTAAAACATGCAGTGCTGGTGAGACCCCAGCCCATACTTCCCATCTTAACTTGCTCAGAGACCTTCGTCTGCATCTCCACATATTAATTAGCATATGCCAATTGTATGCAGATGGGTCAATAGGTCTGTGCCCTGAGCAACGCCCCTGCCCTGCCCTAAGCCCCCTGTGAAGTTTACTGTCAGGGCCCCTGTCCTCTTAGCGCCGCATTTCAGCTTTGCGTTTCTGCCACCCATCCTTGCCACGGGTCCATGGATCTCAGCCCATGCCTGTTTGATCCCTTTTTCTAAACTCTCCCCTTCTGTTGATGGCTCTCCCCCTCTTGGCCCTCTCCACACTCCACTCTCAGCCTCCCAACGCGCCAACAACCTTTCACTCCCTCCTATTTTCCCTCTTCCAAACAGAACATTTATTTCTCTCATAAAAGTCGTCTTTTTGCCAGCATTCCATTGTCGGTATCTTCCTCTCTGGAGCAGTTATACCATCTGAGAACATTATTTTACATCACAGCAACTCAGCCAATGCAGGAGAGGGTGGGAGGGACCCTCTCTGACAACAAACAGCTGGCATCCAGCTATTTTCTGTGTCATTTGAAAGTTCAGATGTGCAGGAAAATAACAGATGAGGCCAATTTGACGCATCGCACTGCAAAGACTGAACGCATTCCACTTTGAGGAATGCTTCTGAAAATCTTACAATTTCATGTTGTTTTGCTAAATGTTAAGGCAATAAATGTAGCAGCTTGTCAAATTCAGTGGTTTTTCACTGTAGCTTCCCAACCCGACCCAACCCTCAATAAACGGAATATTACAGCAAGGATGGGGGATCATGTGGTTCCCCAGATGTTGTTGGACTACAACTCCCATCTTCCCTAGCCATTGGCCATGTTGGCTGCTGGGGCTGAGGGAAGCTAGGCTCCAGCAACATCTGGAGGGCCACACGTTCCTTTTCTTATAGCATTCACAACTGGGATCGAAGAAAAGAACAATCAGAAATTAGTAAATATAATTATGACTTTCTCCAAGCAAATTATAAATAGGAGAATTTGCTTGAGATTGGCAGCTCGAGGTAGCTGTATCCCTGCAAGAAAATGGCTGGAAGGGATCCGCCTCTAAGTAACTGGGAGACACGCTTATTTTGAGAGGCAAGCTCTTTAGGGTTTGTCTTCCTTTTTCTAGTTCCTCTAAAGAAAGAAGACCGGTTGTTCCAGGACTGTGCAGAAATCCGCCAATCTGGACTCAACCTCAGTGGGGTTTACACCCTCCATATCAACAATCTGACAGAACCCAAAAAGGTCAGTAAGACCCCCAAGATGCTATAAATCTAGGCTGGGGGTCATTGGGCCTCTTGCACTGTCCCCTTCTAAGGGAAACTAATCCTATCTAAACTAATCCTTTCTGGAAAACAGATCTTTGCAAAACAATACAAGGGCATGCAGATCTTATTGAAACTTATTGGCTTTTTGTGCTTTGTTCTGGTGCCTTGATTTCACTTTGTGCATAGAATGTAGTGCCAAGGGCTGCTTCAAGAAACATTTGTAGGATCTGGAAGAAACTATGGCACATAAGAAGCTACTTTATACTGAATGAGCCAAAAGGAAAGAGGGGAAAATCCCAAAATGCTGACCAGACATTTATTTCTTAGAAAAGCTCAATGTGTTTCAGCCTCTAGTATATTGGGCCTTCGTTAGGGGCTATAAAGAAGACCTTCCTCTTTCAACAAGCCTTTTAAGTAGAGACCTTATCCCAGTCTGCATCTATGGTGGAATTGCTTTTTAATACGTTCTTAAAGCTTTTTAAAAAAATTTTTAAAGCTTTTTAAAAAAAGATGTTTTGTTTTAAT